>NC_134653.1:6541453-6875620 GCF_030463565.1 Pelecanus crispus | reverse complement strand
GCTGGGGAAGGAGGGCAAAATCCATAAGTAGGAAATTTGGAGTAATATTTGATACCCGGCGAGATAATAAAACTAAATATTTACAGGCTGCCTCTCACAGTTAATAAAATACGATTATCTGATAATCCTTAGCAGCAAGGCTATTTGTATAGTTAACAGCTGATTACAAAAGTACTTTAAGGAGGCAGGCTGGGGTCAGGGCGGCTCTGCACATCCTCCTCGCCAGGGTCAGGCCTGAAATATTAACAAACTGAACTGCTTAATAACGAGACTGCAGCCCCGGAGGCTGAGCCGCCTCCGGGCCCCTTGTAAGCAAATAACGCGTGTCAGGGGCTCCCCTCGGCGGCGGGGGGGGGGTTGTTCCGGGGGGGTTGCGGGAGTTTGGGGTGGCTGAGGCGGGAGGAGCCGTGCGCTGCCCCCGGGGAAGGGGTGCGCTGCCCCCGGGAAGGGGTGCGTTGCCCCCGGGAGGAGAGCCCGCCCGCCCGGGGAAGGAAGGGGTGCCGTCGGGGGGTGCAGCCCCGGTGTGTCCCGGCCCCGGGGGGGGTCGGGGGGCAGGCACCCCGGCAGCGGAGCCCCCCGCGCCCCACCGCCGAGGCCGTGGCTCCCGAGCCCGCAGGCAAGGCTGGGCGCCCCCGGCTTTGGGGACGGGCGGCGGTGGCGGCAAAGAAAATGATGGAAAACAATTAATCAGCGACGCGGCATCTGCATATGCCGCCGGCTCCGTCCCGGAGCCGGGAAATCCCCGAGCGGGGCCGGCGGCCCCGTCGCGGGGAGCCCCGGGGGGTCCGGGCCGGGGGGACCCCGCAGCCGCCGGCCCCCGGCGAGGGCTCTGCGAGACCGCAGGGGCCGCGGCGCCTTCACCGGGACTCCCAATATTTAAAAAACTGTTAACTCTTTCCCCTTTCAACAGAGGACGCCCCTCGCTATTTATTATTATTTTTTTTTTCTTTCTGGAAAGAAACGCGTGTGAACACACGCGTGCGTGTGTGTGCGCGCAGGGGAAGCCGCTGATCCGTTTTGTGCCCTCCTCCTTTCGAGAGCTTGTCTCCATAATTTAATGATAATTTAAAATATTGTTTCTCTCCCACTGTTTGATAATCCTGTTCCTTTAGTTGGCTTGATGCTGACAGATTTTGAAGGCCACGCTTTTCCCTCTCACCTGCTGTTACGTTTAAAAAGAAAAAAGGTATTAACCTCCGAGGAAATAAATATTGAAACAAAAGGTTCCAGCCACAAAGCCCCCAGATCCCATCAATTCAATCCTCCGCTCTTAATTTTCCTGCGTTTTGATTTTTTTTCTCCTTTTTTGTTTTTTTTTTTTCTTTCTCCCTTCTCCCCGTCATGTTTCCTACCTGCGCTCCCCTCCCTCATCCTCCTCACAGGGGCTTGCGGAGCCTCCCATTTATTTATCTGGGGGCTTCCGGAACTTTTAAGTCAGACTTTATTTTGTATTTCATTTGCGGGCCCGATTCGATAAGGCATCAGTTTCCTAAGGGGGAAAAAAAAAAAAAAAAAAAGAAAAAGTAGTGAATTGCTGTATGTGGGTGTAGCTGTAATGAAAAATCAGAGCAGTTAAATCGTAAAATTTGGATTAAGAAGCTTGAATTTAATACACACACAACACATTTATTAAAGCATTAGAATAATTGAAATTTGCTGCTGGAATAGTCCAATCTGTTTAAATAATTCTATGGGTGTCTTGTTGTGATAAAAGATTATCTGGAATTCTATTAAAGGCGCAGGAGCCCGATTTCTAAATCCTATTTGGATACTTTCAATAACTATCAATAATCTCATCTACTCAACAGCCTCCTGCCTCTCAGCTTTATCTGAAAGTTTACAGCATTTCAGGAGAATTCCATAATAAAAAGCCCGGCAACGTAGGAAAGCGGTACTTGTCATTCATGTTCGGATTAAAAAAAAAATATTAATGTGAGAAAAAAAAGCCCATTGAAAGGTTTGCTGTTTAAGTGCCAGACTAGATGCAAGGGATAGATTGGTTTTGTATTTCAAATCTCACCTGAAGGTTATTTTTATCTATCTAAACAAATTATCCCTGTCTGTTTGTGGAGTAATTACATCAATGAATATTATGAATAAGGTATGCTCCAGCCAAATATTAATTAAAGGCTCAACACACCTCTCTCCCCCTTTTGCTGGGCTCTCTTCAGACCCACGAATTAATGCCAGGTCCTTTTTAATCCCTCACTTACTACCACTTTCCGTTAATTTTATACTGTTTAATACCATTCCGGGGGCTAATTTCTCTTTTTATGCCGGGGTATCTTTGTAATTGCTACCGGCCACTTTCCCGGCCGGAGCGCCAGCTCTCCCGGCCCCCGGTGCTATCACTGATCGCTGCTGATTTTCTGCATTAACTTCATTTTCTCTTTCCACGCGTTTTTGCGGGGTGAGGTGGGGAAAGGCCCGGGTGGGGACCGTGCCTTCTGCACTGATTTCTCCCTTGAAGCTCAATGCATGGGGTGGGGGGGTACCTTCGCTCCCAGCCCCCCAACTTGGGGCCGGGCCGGCGGGGCTGCGCGCCCGCTCCGCTCCCCACGGGCCCGGGGGGCAAAATGACACCAACGCGGGTGTTAAAAGCGATCGGCGGCGGGCTGCAAAGCACAGCCCTCTCTCGGGACTTTGCACAAGGCGGCTCCCCTATCCCTTTTCCTCCTCTTCTCCCTTTTTACTTGTTTGGGTGGGTTTTTTTGGTGGTGGGGTTTTTTTGGGGTTTGGGTGGTTTTTTGTTGTGGGTTTGTTTTTTTTTTTTTTTTTGAGCTCATGCTTAACTCCCTGGACCCAGCCCTGATTTCATTCTGGTTATTAGACAGCTACCAGTGACTGTCTGCACTCCGCGTCTTTCCTGCTAATTATCACCTTATGAAAAGTGTTTCATTAAGAAACTCTGCTTTTGATTAATTATCGACAGAATGCTGACCAGAAAGAAATGAAATTAGTCGCTGACCCCGTCTGAGTAACACTGAAAATTCATCACCTATCCTTTTAATATTGAAACGCACCGTAGAATTTTAATAGAAAATATTGTTTTTTCCAAACCTTTCAGTCTTTATTAATGCCCCTGGGCAAGAAATGATATTGCTGGCAATATAGCAGCCTTTGTTCATTTTAAATTTATTAAACATAATGCACTTCATTTTGAAATATTTTACTGTTTCTTTTTAATTTCACTCACTGTAAGTACAGAATAAACCCTTTTTAAACATTTAAGGTGCTGGGGGGGGGGGGTGTCCTCTCCGCCCTCCCCAGAAGGCCGTATCCCATAGGGGCTGGGCCGCCGGGCCCCCGGGAGCAGAAGGGGCTGTGATTTCAGCTGGCAGCCCCCGGCCCCTGCGGCCCCCGAGGGTCCGCAGGAGGAGAAGGGGAGGACGGGGCAGCCCAGGTCCCTTTGCACCAGGGGCCGAGCTCCATCGGGGCGGCGTGGGGAGGTGCGGGGGCGGACGGGGGTCCCCTCCGCCGCGTCTGCGCTCCCTCCCGGCCCCCCGTTCCCCCCCGGGCTCCCCTCGACGGCCGGGGCAGGGCCGCCACCCCGCCGCTCGGAGGAGCTCGGCCTCGAGGGGGGTCGGGGGGTGCGGGCCCCCCCCGGGGGCCCCGGGTCTCTCCCAGCAGCTGCGGCCCCCCCCAGGCCCGGCGGCCGGGGCCGCCCTCCCGCCTGTCCCCCTTTCCCAAGGAATCCGAGACCTGCGGTTAATGAGACGTGAAGTGTGAAAAACTTCCTGAGCGGGGCGGCCCTAACGACGTTCCCAGATGTGCGGCGGGGAAGGGGAGGCCCCGGCCGCCGGCCTCCCCCGGGAACGGCCCCGCCAGCCTGGCCGGGGGCGGGACGGGACGGGGCGGCCCGGGGGGGACGGGGCTCGGCGCCCTGCGGGACCCCGGGGCGGCTCCGCCCGCAGCCCTGCACGGGGGAGAGGACCCCGCTCCCTGTGCGCGCCCCCAGGTTCCCTGTGCGCGCCCCCGGGGCTCCTGTGCGCGCCCCCAGGTTCCCTGTGCGCACCCCCGGGGCTCCTGTGCACCCCCTGTGCGCACCCCCAGGTTCCCTGTGCGCACCCCCGGGGCTCCTGTGCACCCCCTGTGCGCACCCCCAGGTTCCCTGTGCGCACCCCCGGGGCTCCTGTGCACCCCCTGTGCGCACCCCCAGGTTCCCTGTGCGCACCCCCGGGGCTCCTGTGCACCCCCTGTGCGCACCCCCAGGTTCCCTGTGCGCACCCCCGGGGCTCCTGTGCACCCCCTGTGCGCACCCCCAGGTTCCCTGTGCGCACCCCCGGGGCTCCTGTGCACCCCCTGTGCACACCCCCAGGTTCCCTGTGCGCCCCCCCGGGGCTCCTGTGCACCCCCTGTGCGCCCCCCCGGGGCTCCTGTGCACCCCCTGTGTGCACCCCCGGGTCCGCGCAGCGCGTCCCCCGGGTCCCCGGTGCGCATCCCCGGAGCGCTCCGCTCTCCAGCCCCGCCGGCCCCTCCGCTCCGACGGGATCCCTCAAACCGGGAGGGGAACCCCGCTCAGCGTTGTCCTGACCTGAGCCGCAGAAGTTGCTCCGGAGCGGGGGGGGGGGGGTGGGGGTGGGTGTCCAAGGGATCCCCGCCCCGGGGGGGAGGCCGGGCGCGGGGGGGCCCGGGCAGGCAGCCCCCGGCCCACGGGCTGGCTGCTCTCCCCGTGCACCCACCCTCAGCAGCCACCACCCCTCCGCCAGCCCCCCAAAAGCGGGCCACCCCACTCTTCCCCCTACCATTTCTCCCCCCCCCAAAACGCAGCGCCGCACGCGCAGCCCTATAGATGCTCGGGCAAATAAATAAATAAACGCCAGCCTCCTATTTTTATGAGCCATTTAACTCCGAAATAGACCTCCAGTATCTAGTCCCCGCGCTGGATTTCCATATCCAGTCACTCAGCCCTGCTTATCTTCATGTATGGCTGCCTCATGTTTAACACACAATTACATTTTCTCCCTCCAATTCCATTACAAATGGAATCGGGGAGGCATTGTTTGAAGAAATGTACTGCTTCAGTTCTAGTTATGTCGTACAATGCACGGAACGGTGGGAAAAAAAAAAAATCTAGACGCCAAAGAGTCAACATACGCACAGAGAGAGACACGCGGAGCCCGGCTCCGAGCGGAGCCCGCACCCTTATTTACCGCAAACAAACTGCGGCCCCGCAGCGGGGCCGGCCGGGGAAAGGGGGCCCGGGCAGAGATAACCAAGCGATGGGAAGTTAATTAATTGCATTAAACTATTGACTAACTACCTAGCTCGATCGTTATTCATTTAGAGAATATTAAAATCTGAGGAACAATAATAAAATTGATGCCGATTCCCAGCGGAAGGAGATGGCCAGCAAATTGGATACTTTTCTTAATCTGGCGTAAATAATAACATGTCTGTTCCCACTCCCTCTCAGGCCAATTCCCCTATCATTTATTCCAGGCTCAAAAGCCTGCTTCCATAATTGATATCAGTTACTCAATGAGTGCTTCTTGCATTTGTTCTCGTTATCCGTGATAATTACAAAGTTCAGCCCGGGCGGCCGGGAGGGGGTCGGCCCGGGCCGGGCGCTGCGGCCGGGAGCCCCGGGGTGGGGGGGAGATGCGGAGCCCCGGCCCCTCCGGGGACACGATCCGGAGTGGGCTGGGTGGGGGAAGGCCGAGGCTCCGGGACCGCGGGCTCGGCCCCCCGGGGAGCGGCTCGGCGCCCCGGTTACGGGGCTGTGGGTGCGGGCCCCCCCGACCCCCCCGCTTCCCCCGGCCGAGCCGCCGCGCCTGGCTCCGCTCGGCGCAGATATTACTATTTCGTTATTTATTCACTTATTTATTCATTTATAAAGTGTTTACTTAGCTCGGTGCAGATGTAACATCTCATTTACAGGTTGGCCCCGGGGCAGAGAAACAATTGGCAAGAGGAGGGAGGAAAAAAAAAAAAAAAAGAAAAAAAAAAAGAACTCGGGAGAATAAAAAGGGAGAGGGGAGGGGAGGGAAGGGGAGCTGCCGGCTGCGGCGGGGGAGCCAGCCCGGCTCCCCCCGGCACCCCCCGGCCCGGCGCTGGGGCGGGCACGTCGGGGCAGCGCTGCCCCGGGGAAACTGAGGCACGGGGCACCGGGGGGCGAGGCGTGGAGGCGCCTCCCGGGGGGGCGCAGGGAGCCGGCGGGGGAAGCCGAGCCTTCGCTGCGGGCGCCCGTCGGGGCTGAGGACGGCGCCCGCCGGGAGCAGCGGCACCGCATCCCCTGCCTTCCTCCCCCCGCCGCGCAGCAGTCTTCCTCACCGCGGCGCGCACGGCCCTGCGGCCTGGGCAGCGGCGCAGCGCACGGCCCTCGGTGTTTCCAGCAGCTTTTGAGAGGAATTCACGCCTTCCCCCGCCGATTCCCCGGGCGGCAGCGGGAGTGGGGCGAACGTGCCGGAGGCGGGGATCGAACCGGGACCCCCGGAGGGTCCGCGCCCCCCAGGCGGGCCCGGGGGCGGCCCCCGGCAGCCCCGCGCGTCCCCGCACACGGGCGCTGACGGGCGGCAGCTGCTGATTGTTTAACCGGGGAGGCGGTTGCTTAGCAACCCATAGGAGGCTCATTACCGAAGCCACAGTGATTAACAAAAAAGGGTATGAAAGTAAAATGGATTAATTATTTAATTAACTAATTGATGATCAACTTCTTTTTAATTATTCACTTAATTAAAGAAGTGTAACTACAACACTGCCCTTATCAAGTGTGTTGATATACTGACAAGATTTCAAAGACAAAAAGAAGAAGAAAGGGGGGAAAAAAACCCCCCACATCTTCCCTGCTACGGGCGCCGCGGATCTGAACCAGGAGCCGCGTGACACATCTCGGGACTCCCCAACCCGGAGTTCAGCTGTGGCCCCAAAACTTTCCCGTAAGGGGCTGGGGCGAGAGCCTCCATCCCAGAAGGAGCAGCACCATCGCTACGAGTTGGATCTGTTTCCTGCCGCCACGCTGCAGAGCATAAATTCAGCTGGGCTGTGCTCTAAGGAAGAGTTATGGAGGCCTTGCTGCCTCTTAAATCCGGGTTGATCTTTTCCTCTTAACTAGATGATGGTTCAGCTGCATCTGGTCAGACCCAGCGAGGGAGTTATGGATGGCTGCAAACTTCTCTGCGCCTTTTTCCCAGGCCGAAGGGTTTGGCTAAGCCTGGAGCGAAGGAGCCTTCCCAGGGGTGACCGAAGTACGCAAAGGGACTGGGGACATCCCAGCCTGGTATCCGTGGGCAGAGAAGAGAGGTGAGCATCAGGGTGTCAAAGCAACCCCGGTGCTTGTGCGTGTGATGCGTAAGAGCCTTGGCTTTCCCGGGCAGGGGGTCCTGGCAGCGGGGACCACGGGGCAGGAGTGCAGGGAGCACAGCCCAGGGCAGCCCTGGTGCCCCGTGGAGCTCCCTGCCTGCTCAGGGATCCCTCTTCCCAAGTTGTGATCGGAGTCAGCAATAACACAAAAGTGATTTCTTTCCATAGGATTTGTCGTCGTCTTTGCTTTGCCCAGCAAGTGTCTGGCTCTCCCTGTATCGCACTAATTTTGTTTCTGTTTTCTTTCGAAGTAAACAGTGTGGCTTGTCGAAAACGTTCACCTCTCTTGATTAATTTACCCCTAATGACAAAGATGGCTCTGCAATCAGCAGGTAAACGTGGGGAATGAAATCCGCCTGGTTTTCCCTGTTAGCATGGCTGATGAGGGAGAGGGGGCTGGCGCCGAGCCGAGGGGAGGACGGCGCTGCAGGGACTCAATCGATTCTATTTACCCGTCCAAGGTGTGATTGGATTTATTGTCAGTGTGAAGAAGACAAACTGATCACTTCTGCTCAGCGCAGTATTGGCAGGTCCAAGATCTGCTGAAGGAAGGGAAACTTGGGAGAGTTCGGCTTGGCTTTTTTTAACCCTCTTCTGAATGTTCCTCCTCTGTGCACGGGGCCCCTGGAGCTCACCCCAAGAAACCTCGTTCCCCACAGTCACCCATAGATGACCAAGCCATCGTCACTCCATGCTAGGAAGGAAGGGCTGGAGGTAGCAGGGCACGGTGTGTCGATACGGCCGTGTGGAGCCCTGGGCACCTCAGCACTGCAAACCAGGAGCTCTCTGTGGTCACAAGGATGGGGTCACAGCGCCCATGGCACCATCGTGGTGGCATCAGGCTGGGTGCTGAGGTGGTTTCCCCAGGAGACACTGGCAAGTCACCGGAGACGTTGGAAGGTGGAAATAGGGAGGAAATGAGCTCTCCTATCCTCATCGAAGGGGAAAAAGCTCCCAGCTCCAGGCAGGCAGAAAGGCGAGTGGGTCTGTCTGAGATGAGACAGTATAAGGATGGACAAGGCAGTCTAAATTCTCCCTCGCCAGTTCCCTGTGCCTCCATCGGGTTTTAAAAACATAAACCAAACCTTCCCCTCCATTTAAATCACATACCTAATCCCTTAACTCTCTTAATTAAGCAGAGGGAAGTTTAAATTGTTCTGACCATCTTTGGGGGGATTATATATTTCAATCATCATTATGGTATGGCTATTTGTGATACCACAAGATAGATAGGTATATCCGTTGTATAATCAGGCATACAAATTATAATCCCCCCAAAGACATTTAATAACAATTTAAAATACGGACTACTGGACACAGGGCATCGGCAGATTAGAAATGAATGTGAATGGGGGGTTCGTTCAAGGACTCTGGATGCTTTGCGCTATGAGCCTCTGTCCTGCAGCTCTCCCTCCTGGCATTAGGACCAGTGTCAGTGAGGAGGAAGGGGCTCCCATCCCTGGGGTGCTTCCCACGTGGCAGCATCTCACGTGGGTGCATCGCCCTGTCCGCAGATGGAGCTCAGGGTGAGCTGGATGTGCTGGGTCCCGGGAGCATCTCCATTCTCCCGACCAGCTTCCATCGCTCGGGGTGCCGCAAGGGTCTCATTACCTCCACTGGAAGCTGTGGATGTGCATCCGAGGGGCAGGATGTGGTCCGATGCTGTCTAATTTTCTTGGAGCTGTACACGGGGGTCCCCACTGACATTAGCGGGAGCTGCTGAAGCATATCGAGAGAAGAGGAGATGCTATGAGCGCGCTCTCTCACAGCAAAACTGCTCAGGGGTGTCTCTGTAACTGTGAAATCAGACCTTTTGAAAGCATGGATTATTGAGTGAGTAGATATAGCCAGCTCCTTTAGGGCCATTAGTCCTCATATGCACTTGGTTATTTTACACTGAAAACGTACAGAGGAGATTATATCATTTTTAGGGTAGGGGGGAGAAGAAAGAGCAATTTTTCTGTTTCTTAGGAGTAAGTGAAAATAACTGCTCGAAACCTACTAAAACAAAAAGAGACACATATCTAAGAAATAAAACCACATTCTGACTTGACAGCAATAGCATTGCAGGCTAAATGCTAACTCAGTGAATTTTTGTAGGCTGGATTTGGATGGCAAACAACTTAAAAACTTATGCCTTAAGTGGAAGGACAGGACACAAAAATCTTTAAATCTGTGCCAGGGAAACACTATGAGTCCAAATAAATGGGCATCGTCCTTTGCAGAAAGGCCAGTCCAGCTGAAAAACTGATTTCTCATTCTGTCTTTAAACAACAACATGGAGATCATGTTTTCCGCTTCATCAAATAAGCAGAAACATTATTGTTATTTGCATTGTGCCTTTGGTATAGACAGCAAACGCTGTGTAATAGCTGGGGAGCGTCTCTCTCCCTCGTTGTATGAGGGGGTGCAGGGCTTCCACCCTGCAACTGCAACAGGGGAGAACCAGGAGAGACTTGGGTCTAAGTCAGAGCACCCGAAGGCGGTAAAGGGAGCTGGCTGTGGGAAGGGCTGATGGCTTTGCTTATTAGCAGCAGTACAGAAAACTTACGTTCTTGTTCGATAATACTACATTCATGCGGAAAACAGCTAAACAGTTGTCTAACACAGCAAGGGATCTCACTGACGATGAACGTTGCAGGGGAAATCATTCCCTCAATGCGTCCCCAGTTCCTTATCTAGCTTCCAGAGTTGCGGTTTTTACAGGGTTTTGGTATGGTTTTTCTAACGCCTTATTGCAGCGTGACCCCCTCACCAGCTCCCAGCAGCCCCATGCTGGCAGCTCCTGAATGCCCTCAGAAAGGGCGGATGCCCCCGGGGCTCCCGCCGGTGATGGGGCTGGGAGGCTGCTCTGCGTGGTCCCCAGCCCCGCTACGTGGGCTGTCACTGGGGGTTGAAGATGGTTCAGTCCTGGGAAACACTAAAAACCCCAAATAAAGGAGACGATGGCTAAACACACCCCTGGGGTGAATTCAGCAGGCACTCCCAGGCAGGGATTGATAATCTTTATCCAACGTGGCTGTTCAAAGTGGTTTTATAGGGGGTCACCCAGGCTTGGCTTTAATGGGAGGGAAAGGGCCCGGGCTCAGGCTTTTTATTAGGAAGGGAGACCAAATCCAGTCCCTACAGTTGTCCCAAGGGTCCCAGATTTGTCCTCTCCTTCATGATGATAACTGAGCCTGGTCTTTATTTTTCCGGAGGAGGACCTCACACCACATCTTTCTCTCTGTGAGCAGCACATCGTGTTTGCCCTGGCGTTAGGGACGTTGCTGTTTTACAGGGCTCCTCGCCCTCAGAGAGAAAGCACCAGGACTGGAGAAACCAGGTCAGTGCTTACGAGGGATCAAATGCCCCAGTGATGGGCACGTTACACACTGACCTTGCCTGCTTGGGAACGACTCAGGGCTTGTTGGTGTCAGCTAAGCTGGCTCAGACACTGGGACTCCGGTGCAGCCGTGCCCTCTCGCTCTCTGGCTTTAAATCACCTTCAGCTTTCCTATTTCTGTGGGCTCATCTTCCACCTCAGTAACCTCTACATCAAAGCCGTGCAGGGAAAATACACTGCTAACTTCTTTAAATGTTCCTAGGTGTTGTGATTACAGCATCCGGCAACTACTTTTCCAGAGCTCGTGAACTTCTTGAAAAATCTCCAGGGAGTTTCTCTCTGGGGGAACTTTATATTTTCTTGCTGATTTTTAAAAGTCTACTGTTTACACTGCACGAGATTTTTTTTTTTTTTTTTTTTTTTTAAGCACCAAACTCTTGATGGATGCTGGGTTTGTAGGAGCTGTAAATGTAAATTGTTTTTCCTCTGGCCACTTGTGTTTTATTTGAAATGTACAAAATCTGAGTGTGTAGTTCCTGAGAGCTGGCCTAGAGAACAGCAGCGCTCCCAAGTAGTTTGTCTCCTATCAAATGGCATTAATAATTTAGTCTCTAATTAAAAGTGAGGTCAAACAATGAAAAATGACTGAGCTAAATGGTTACGCTGTGATGTATTAAAGTGACTGGTGGGTTTTAATGGATGGAAGGAGCGTTGTTGTTTGTTTATGTACAAAACACTTTCAGTCAAAGACTGTAGGAGTCCTGAGGAAATGTATTTAACTAAAATCTTTTACAGGTTACTGAGTCAATGTCTTGAACAGACAATTTTTACACACCTTTTATTTCCTTCAAATTGCTCAGCTACCTGTAAAACAGCTTCTCTTAATGATGAGGGGAGAAAAAAACCCTGCTTTGATGTCTCTCAGGCTTGTTCATCAGTTAATGTTAACACTCGGAAATATCTAAGGGGATGTAAGACATCATGGGAGAGGTATTTTGAAGGGAGCTTGGTTTTATGTTCTGGAAGATGCTCTGGGAGTCTGTTCCCAGCATGCTTGGTGGCTGCTACCGCCCTGAGTGATTTTGGGAAGCGCCTGTCGTTAATGTGATTACTTTATTTGTCAGTAGCCTTTGCCCAGAAGCTAACCCTGTACTGAACAGCGCAGCATTGCCCCAGCAGTTGAATTTCCAAAGAAAAATGGGAAAGAGAGCAAGATTGCAGCCCTCCATGTGCAGGGAGGAATCCAAGAGAAGGAGGACCCTGACCCTCATGGGAGCAGGTCCCAGGAATGAGGCATGGGCAAGTAAGCCAGGATGTTGGACTCTCTGTCATGGCTCTTGCCAAAACCAGGGGTGCCTGGAGTCTCCAGCAAGGGCCCCATCCGCCAGACCAGCCTTCCCACCACACTGGTGGGGTGCACGTGGCACTGCACCTTTCAAGGCAAATTGTGCAACGTTGTGTTAATGGGACACACCCGACTTCACGGAAATGCGGAAAAGTCTCCTATCATGGGCATGAATGTATCATTTAGTAGGTCCTCTGCGTCATTTAGCTGGAAGACTTACATTTCTGACCCCTAAGTCAGGGCAGTAAGGTCCTTGCATGGCAGGACCACAGAAATGTGTGTGATTTTATGTCTGAGATGCTCTACTGGGGACTTTGGGTTCCATTTACAGGGCTCCAGGGTTAAGGCATCGGGTCCCATATAGACCTGCTCTTATGGTTGTACAGATGCCTTTACAGGAAGGCTAAGGAGAGGGTGACAATTTGTCTTCATTATGACAGGCAAAACCCACAGATCTGGACCCAGAGGTGTTATGTGCTGTCCAAGCACAACAGGAGGAAAGCTTCTGTTCATCAAGGCTATAACTGGAAGTAGGAATAAGTACTGACCTGAGAAGCCCACACTTCTTTACAGTACTGTATGCAACCAAAAAGTACAAGAGAAGTCCCTACTCCTAAATATTTGTCCTTTATTTATTTACATTTTTAGCTGGCAATCTTTATGTAAAAAAGACAGGAAGTTGGAGTTTTGCACCTATTTCATTTAACACCACTTAACTCCTGGCACTGGCCCAATATGTCTCCATTAAGTGGAGACTTTGCAAAAATTGTCCCAATTAAGCAGCAGCATTGCGATTTGCTGTTGTTAGGCTAAACTGGTTCCCTGGGAGATGTCCTAATGAGGTATCCATCTTGATTAAGTGCAGACCCGTGAAGTGCTTCCCAATTAAAGGACAGAGTATGCATGTATATTATCCAAAATTTAAAAAAATTAGTAATTTGTGATATCTTCTTTGGGGCTCACCCCCTACGGACAGTGGCCCTGTTTGCTTTGACATGGGAGGATGCTGACCAGGCCCATCACAAGTGGTCATGGACTGTCAGCACCGGCATTTGTACCTAGGTCTCCACATTCAGAGCTATTGAAGAGGAAGGTCCAGTGAGTGAGAGCCAAGCTGGATGCAGGTGTCATTCCTACAGGTCCATACAGCTTTTCCCACAGGTTGGTTGTGGGCTTACACTGGGGTCTTGTCAAAAATGCTTGTTCTCTCTGTGTTTCAGGCCATCTTTCTGAAATAGGAAGAAAAACACTGGAGCTGAGGAGATAAATGTATTACTAGTAGGAAGGACTTGGATACCAGTTTTTTACATGGACAGGCTGGGTGTGTGGCCATGTTGGCCCACGGGGAGACTGGAAGGGGGAAGATGCACCTTCCCTCTCTCCATCTCCCTGCTGTAGCTACAGACTGCTACTGAGGTGCCCAACAGGAGGGCAGGAGGTGAGTTGCAATGGGAGATTCCCACTGGTTTTAAGGAAAAAAAAAACAACCCCGAAACCCAACCCTTTCCCATGAGAGTGGTGCAACCCTGAGACAGCATCCCAGAGAAGCTGTGGAATCTCCATCCTTGGGATTTTGAGAAACCTGGTCTAGGTTTGAAGTTAACATTGCTTGGGGCAGGAGGTTGGATGAAGGACCTCCAGAGGTGCCTGCCAACTCTCAGTGAAGCCATGCTTGCGGGGCTGGGGTTAATGGGGGGCTCCACCAACAGCTCTGACCCTCCAAGGCTGCAGCAAGTCAGTGCAGAAACCACCGGGTGGTCGTAGGACTTGGTGGGGTGTGAATTAGGAGGGGCCGGGGAAAAGGGCATTGCTGTAAAACCCTGGTTGGAATTTGGAGAAGAGAGAAACCACATTAGAGTGGGTTCCTTCTCTAAGAAATAAGAGCCTTGCTTCTTCCCTTCCAATAACTTTCACTTTAGTTTAAATCAACAAATGTCCATTTGTCAAGTGTTAATATTCACCCAATGTCCAGAGGACATACCTTGAAAGTTATTTATAACAGGATTTTTTTTCTTCCAAGGAAACAATGTTCTCATTCCATATTTCTTCTGCACTACAGAATTACCAATCAACTGTTTTGGAGTCATTTTAAATACAATTATAAAGAATGTGATTAGGACAAATGCAAAAGAAGTTAAACATAATCAATTCCTCAGTGCTGCCTTGTGGTTTACATTTTAGTATCATTTAAGGGGATTTGCGCCAACCTTTTGTAGTAGATTAAAGGCAGATATTTTGTTTGTTACAATCAAACCTATGATTTCGGTTTTATAAATTTTTAAAATATTAATTATAGTTTGAAAAGTACACGGAGGTGAATACATTAACTAGTTTCCTGCTTAGATAGCAACTATTTGGTGTTTGGCATTAGATTAGCAAGGAGCAGGTTGGGAATTTTAATCCACCTTGTTAAGTTATTAAATTTTCTTTATTTACATACAGATCTTACTTCCATTAACATTGTAACAGGTGCTCATTAACAATTTATCATTTGCAAGGCAGAAACAAAAAGAGATTTTGCTACAAAGTTTTCTCTTCTGAGCGTCTCAATTATACTATGTAACAAGGCTAAAACAATTAGAAATATTGCTTTACAACAACACTCAAAACTTGGGCCCATGTGGAAAAATCAGTAATCTTTGAATATTTCACTGCTTGTAGTTTCACTCCATGTAGTTACATAGATAAAGCTTCTTTTCATTTTAAAAAGGGGAGTATTTTCACTCTAAAAAGTCCGCTGCATTAGAAGTGTTTGGGTTTATGAATGTATGGACCCGTTATTCCATCCCACTTATTCACAACTTAAGCGAAGACTAATAGAATTTTAATATGATCTGTAATCACACTAAAAACTGTAGTTCAAAATTCCTGAGCATCACTTCAGTGGTATTGAATAGCCCTGGATCTAATTAGCATAATCATTTGCAGAGCCCTTGGAGTCCTATTTTCACAACCTTTTTATATTCTGAAAACAGGGGGTTTATAGTTTCTTTTCATTTTTTGGCATAAGAGAAGGACACGGCACAATTTCCTTCTTCCCACCTCCCTGCTCCCTCCTCCTTCCCCTCTGCTCCTCCCAGACTGCTAGTGCAGCACGTACCGTCCCCAGCAGGCACCTGCGGACCCACGGTGCAAGCCCTGGCTTGGCTGCAGTGCCCCAAAGCCTTGGAGACAGCTGGAGGCACTGGAAGCTTTACTCTTGCTCCTAAAAATAATATAGGCTTGATATGCCTATCTCTCTTTTTAATGTCGCCTTTTTCTTTTGGAAGGAGGTGAGCCTCCGGCAGCTCTTTCAGCACGGCCGCCTCTTCTCCGTCCCTGTATCTCCAGGAACCGCTCTTCTCTTGGCAGCCAAGGGCTCGCTCTTGCAAGGTGGTTTGTTCTGGCAAGGTGTCTGAATAGCTGTGATCTTGGCACCACTCTTTATTTTGCAGGATAGAGCCCTCATCTGAGCCTCTGTCATTTGCAAGACTTCCAGCAATGCTGGTACATTTGTGATGATCCATAACACATGGATGATTTAGAAGTGTTCCTTAGGCTTCCAGCTCTTGCGACACCTAGGAATTCAAAACCCAGTTTGGGATTACGTTTCCCAGTGTTATTTGAATTTTCATCCAGGGTTGGTACATAACTCAGGCTGCAAGAAGCTCCTGCAGGATCATGTTTTATGCCATGTAAAATAGCTCTGATGTTTTTAGAGCACATGGTGTGCTCCAGGATGGCTCTTGCCTTGACTGATGCTGACTGTGTGCATGGTGAAAATAACCCTAATGCTCCATTGGATATATTTTTGATCAGTTTAGGTAAGAAAAGTTTATGGGGTCCTTACAACTCTTAAGCAGATCCAACTACTGATGCTCACTGTCCACTTCATCACTGTTGTTTATGCACTCTCCTAAGGTATGGTTAGGGGACATGTTTCAATACAACTGGCACAGTTCATCGCAGGTTGACAAATCAGCACCCTAACCCCCTTCACTGTCATTTCTACTTCATTTCAAATAGTTTACACCAGAACTGGCGGACCTCAGTAGCCTCATTTGTCCTGACAAGGCTCCCTTCATGAATCTTATCTGCAAGAACAAGAGGCAAGAACGATCACCCCTGGAAAATCCAGCACCACCAGGTTGGTTTGTGAGCAGTCGTGTCTAGTCACAAATATGATCAAGCTCTTTGGCTTCTCCTTCAAAACACGTTTTGTGTGTGTCCAGTAATCTTGGTTTTAATGTTCATTTTGCCACTGGCAGTTTGTCTTTGCTTCTCACTGAAGCCCGGTGACTGGTTTTCAGTGTATTTCTGGACTGTCAGTTTATTCCAAGCTGCAAAGTGATTCTCCCTCTGTAATTTGAGGACTTCTGTGGATTGAACATCAAAGACGACTGTGAGTCTCTCTCTCTGTCTTTCAAGACTGATTCCTGCAATTAGAGTTTTCCTAAATCCTTTTTAATTTATCATTGCTTTCACAAATCCAAGTCACAAAGAGCTGGATTCCTGATCTGTTTTATTTCCTTGCTCTGCATGTCGTGGCTGATGTCAAGGGTTGGGACAGTTGTTTCTGGCTTTAGTGTGGGCTGATTGCTTCTTTCCACGTCTGGATTAACATGGTAGTGATTAGAGGAACCAGGTGTGAGAGGGCAGTCTGGGGTAGGTATATCTTGCAGGAGATTTGTTTTGAGAGACCTAAAATTGCACCCTGGTTCTGTTGGTCCTCAGGATGCATATGGGGCAGGTAAACATTTTAATGCTATCTCAGCAAATCTCACCTCATGTTCAACACAGACCAGAAAAATGTGGAGGAAGACCAAGTCCTGGTAGCTTTTCTCTGATCCTGAGTAAGGCTATGTGTAGACAGTGTCCCCAGCCCTGACCTGTGGTGTACATGAGGCATCCCAGAAGGACCCCCAGCTGGCGTTGCTGTATGGACACCACTGGTGCTCTGGCTTGAGGGATTTGTCCTGCTGCGTTCATTGAGTGTGGTAATGCCATGCTGCAGGCTTAGCCCTGCCCATGCTTCCTCCACGCCTTCCTCCCCCTCACCTGCCTGCGCCTGCAGCACTGGCATCCCTTGCCTGTGCATGGATCCTATGCCACGGGACAGTAAATCCACAAGAGCATTTTGTTCTAATAGAAATGGAAAATTAATGCCTAGAAATGACTGTAAAAAAGGACACAGGCAGAATACCTCCCTGCTTCTGCTGCTATTCTCTTCCTACCATCCATTTTGTAGAAGCTTTTGAATTGCTTCATTCTAACAAAATCTTTGCACAGCAAAGATGTCCTTGATTGTGTTATTTTAAAAAGTAATTTTCCCCACCCCTGAAAGTTTTTATCTACAGCGTTTTATATTTTCTCACTGACTTAAATAGCCTGGTCTCTCCCTTTCTCAAAGCAAAATAGACAGCGCCTTTATTTATCCTGTTGGTACTTTAAACTACAATAAGATAAATGGGCACAATTATAGATGTGTACCAGAATAGGAACATGTGTTCTAGCATATGTGATACTAACCTAAGCAGACATCTAAATGTACTTCTCAGATAACAAACATTACACACACACATATTTATTAAACTCAGAAACAGCCTTTGCCATCCTTTTTAGCTACTTTTAAACAGCTGGTGAACTGTCAAAATCACTTTAAATATTTTAACAAACAAGTTAAATATTTTTGGTTGTTTCTGTGATGGTAGTAAAAATTCAGGATGGAATAATCTAACCGCTTTTGTAAAATGCTCAAGGAAAAGCAGAGGATGGTTTTCTCTGGCTATAAGTTTTGAGCCAGCTTTTCTTTTAAAGGAGTAGGCTAAGCTCTGTACCTGGGACCCAGTGAGCCACGCCGTACGCCGCTTCACATTTGCCGGCTTCAAGCCCCTGCGATTTGCAGTAGGGAAGACTGCTTGGACTCCCTCCCGCGGGATTTATCACAGGTTAACACAGTGGATTAGATCATGGAAAGCTGGTAAATGTTTATTTATGGCACCTGGGTGTTTATGATGCTCTTCTGCTCCGCTCCTCAGTTCCATCTCAATAGACCTGGTCCCGAAAGCCTAGAGAGTGTCACATGCGTGACTTCAGCTGCGCAGACGTGCGTGGCAGTGGGGCCTTTCAGTGCTTCAAGGCAGGTTGGAAGCTCCAAATAGTGATGATTTATATCACTAAAAGTCAGAAAGGATTTGCAAACCATCCGTTCTATTGCTATTTAAGTGCAACAGAGAAAATCCACAGTGAAAAGGCACAGGGCAAGAGCCTTTTTATTTTTAATACACATAAAAAAGGTGAGTATTATAACATGTGAGCAGGAGATAATGACAGGTGAATAAAAAGAACGACAGCGACATATCTAGCAAAGTGTCACATTGATAAATAAATGAACAAAGACAGGAGAATAAAAGGCTGTTATGAAATATATCAAATCTGATGTGATATGGATTGTGTTGCGGGAAGTTCAGTCTTCCTTTGCCGAGACAGGAGTCAAGGACAAACAGTTTGTCTGCGATTACGAGCTGTCCAGGCTAGTGAAATAAATACACCTGGAAGACTGCTCCGTCCTTCCCTTCGCCGGGCTTTCAGCACAGTGAGCACCCGGGAAGTTAACGCAATGCAATTTATTTTGGGTGGTGTTTCCTATGCAGAATTATTACAAACTGATTCTGAGTGGATTACAGGCTCTCACGCAAAACTAAGAAATAAAGAAAGCATGGTTCAGGCTGCATCCTCACATCTAGGGTGGGGGAAGTGGAGCTGGAAGCCAAACGAGTGGGATTGTATTTTGCTATATTGGAGGAATGATTGACTAAGCGGAAAGTGGGTGATTTGGGGAGGAGCACGTGGAGTCTTGCTGGAGAGAGCAGGAGAAACAAGCCGTGGCGATGTGATGGATCTTGAAAATGAATCTCAGCATCACAGAAAAGCTCATTAGAGAGCAGTGGATGCCCAGTAGATGTGGTCACTGCCAGAGAGCAGCACCCACTTCGTCACACTGAGTGAAGCTAGCACAGAGACAGCAGGGGTGGGAGAGGGGCAATGCTCTGTTCCCTGGGCAGCAACGTCCCTCAGGGCAAAGCCACTGGTTTGGAGGGTGGTGATGGAGGCTATTAGCACTCCTGCTGCAAATTGGGAAACCAGTTTGGAGAGACCAGGCTCAAGTCCTGATCTTCTTCCCATGGAGAAAGTGATCATCTCAGGAGGTTAGCATGGGTCAGCCCAAGTGGTGGCCAGCCTGGGGCATCTGCTTCCCAGCTGGAACGTAAAATGGGTAGGACTCACCAGAGGGGCAGCAGCAGAGAAAAATCTAAGTGAGGATGTGTGATACTGCCATACTGAAGTGACTGAGGGTTACAGAGCTACCTGGAGAAGCAGGAATGAAGGATATCAAGAGGGACAGGCAAAGAAACAGTCTTTGAGGGTGTCCTCAAGCCAGCCATGACAGGGGCTGTGTTTGCAGATGAAGACAGGCAGATGTCCTAGTGGGAATGTCTGTGAGCAAAGCCTCTCCCCAAGACACGCAGAGGAGAATGGCTGAACAAACAGGAGAAGACATCTTTGCTACAGTGCTTTTTGATGTCAAGATGATTTTTTCCCCAACATTGGGAATACTGAATTTACAGGAAATTGTCCAGGCAGAACTTGGTGCAAGACTTTTGAAGAACCACTCACAGGACAGCAGCAGCTGTCTCAGTGATAGAATCGTATCCTAGAAAAACTGAGAAAAGCTGTGAGCTTAAAAGGCTTGGCAGGAGCTGTGGGTGAGGAAGTTTTAAATTTTCCAAACCTGGTTTCAAAGGAGGATTTTCCTGTGTTGAACCAGACCCACAGTATCATAAACCAGTATAGATGTATTAATTGTATTAGTGCTCCATCAATCAGCATTACTAAAAATCTTGGGTTTTTTGGGGGTTGGTTTTTTTTTTTTTTGGATAAAAGGAAGACATATAACAAATGCTGGCAGTGTTACAAACATGGGTCTGATCTGCCGAGTGCTTCTGACAACAAGATTCCTGTTCATAGCTCACAGTCCCAGGTCCGAGGAGGATGTTTCATTAGGAGACTCAGTAGAAAAATGTTTCTTTGTCTTTGTCAGCTCTACTTGCCAGCAATCACAGGGCAAGCAGCCTTCTCTATTAGGATTGCTTTCTGTGTCAAACACCTCATCATTAGAAAGTGAGGCTTGAATGTTATTCTTTAAGCCTTAGATCAACTGTGGAAGCTGAGATGTAATGGAAAAACCTGAAGCTGGAAATTCTTGAGTCGTTATCACAATTTATACTTAAAAGAGCTCCAGTTTTATAGCAAAAAGAAAAAAAAATCCATTCATTTTAATCATTGCAAAGCTTATTAAAAGGTTTTGAATATTATTTATTGCAATTCTGTACCAGTTCTAATTCACTCATTAATTCTATTCATCTTGAAACTAATTTTAAAGTTTCAAAATTTACCATAGCATTTTGAAAAGTTAAAGTAACTTTCAAGATGAATAGAATTAATGTTTTCTTCCCCTCCTTACAAACTGGTTTCACCTTCAAATACAAACCATGACCATACCATGCTAATGGCTGCAAATGTATTCTCTGTTTAAGGTTTCAAAACCATTACTTGACAGCTGATGTGGAACATAATTTCACCGATACCAGTCTTGTTTTCAATGAGAGATGGTGCAGTCTCCTCCAGCAGTTGCAGCCTTCAACAATGCTTACTCCGAATACCTTGCTACAGCTGAGGATGTGGAGTGAAGCTTTTTTTCCCCGCTTCCTTCTGTATATTTTCTATTTGCTCTATTTTCGCTCTGACCAAAGACCATTACAGGTCTGTAGAGTCTGACATAGCTGTTACAAATTTTGAGCATTTTCTGTGTGGGGAACATCTGGTTCCTAAGAAAACGAAGTGTTATTTTTATGATGGCTGCAGGAGAATGTCTGGGTTTAATCCACCTGTGAGGGCTGCTTATTTGTTAAACTTCATACCAACACACAGGAGGTGGATGCTTCCTGGATCCCATGGCATAGCTGTGGCCTCAGCATTGCCAGAGCTGGCTGTAATTTCCTAAATTCTTCAGGTTACAAAAAGTTTCTCTCTTCCTTGCTAAGTTTCTACAGGACCTGATGGAGCAGGCATGGTGCTTTCTTTCATTGAGTGATCCCAAATTCCTTCCTGAAACAAGGAAAACCTGGACAGAGAAAGAACCTGTTGGAAACTTTGTGAACAGAGTGTTTTCAGTTTTGCATCGCTGGGCAGCCTGCTGGGGCAAACCAAGCTGGGGCAGTGCCGTGGTGAAGGTAAATACATTCTGACACTGAAGGCTTGCTGCTCTTTGTGGAGTGATTGCTTTTATCTGAAGATGCTAAAGGTCCTACATATGAACCCAGTTTTCTGATAAACATCACGCTGCCTTTCTTCTGGCAGTGAGATTATTTGCAATAAGAGTTTCTGGAGCTCTGGGTGCTTTATTTTTATGTTCTGAAGTGATGATGTGTCTGTAGCAAAAAGGCAGCAAAAGCTTATTTCTGAGCAGCTTCAGGTGTGTACATGAGTGGTCTAAGATGTATCAGTTATTTGGAAAGGTCTGCTGGTGAAACATAACTGAGAAACTGTTCTCATTTTGGATTTTGTAAGGTCATCGCTGTGTTCAAGCTTGGCTCTTATCCTCTGCTACAGCTACAGAGTGAAAAGGGGACATATATTGTGAACACAGAACTGGAGAAAGGTCCTTAGTGGGCACATTTATCATTTGAAACCAACAGAGGTGGGGTTTGGTGGTTTGGGTTTGGGGTTTTTTGTTTTTTTTTTTTTTGGTGAGTGTGAGGTTGAATTTGCACTGAACCCTTCTAGTTTACCAGAAGTTGACAGATACTGCTGGGGAAGGTTCCCTTGGATGGTTTAGACCAGTTGGAAATGCCAAGGAGACCCTTTTGCCATCCATAAATCACAAAGATCAAGCTAGTTTGGCCAAGCTTCCTCTCACATCCTAGGAAACACCCCTAGTCTTGGTGGGAAGCCAGGAAGAAAACCTGAGAGGCGCAGTGGATAAGAGTGCAATTAGAAAGTCCCGGGCAAACATGGATGGGCTTCACCAACACCCAAACCCTCCAGAAATTTGAGACACAGCGTACCCACAACTGGAGAGCAAGGTGACCCATCCAGAGCAAGGGTCTGCAACTGGTGAGTGAAGAGCTCTCCTGGAAGATCTGCCTCTGCGAAAGGTCCCCTGGGGTCCTTTTGCTGTGTAGTGGCCACTTCTGCCATGGGTATAACGTGGGTAGTTTGCTGGTTGAAACTTCTTCCTGAAGGAAACAGGGACAAACCCTCTTTCTCCTTGTGGTGCTGGCCTGTTGGAGTGCTCGAAATGCATCACAGCAAAGCATAACTCTCTTTTATGCTTGTGGTCACTTGCCTTGATTTTATATGTGGCAAGTCTGGCAGTGTGGGATATAGTGCAGGGGGCCCACGGTGGTGTCAGGGAAGGTGTCTGAGTGAAGCATTTTATGGCTTGGCTGGATTTATTTCCTGGCTGGAACATTTCCACTGGCTTCCTTTGGCCGTGCCTGAGGCTCCAGCTTGTGGTTTCCATATTTTTCTTTCCCTTAAGACTACCGTCTCCACTTGGAGAAAGGTGGGAGCACAGGGAAGGATGCTGCTTTTGTGCTTTCTGCATGTTTGAGATGAAAGTTCCCGTTGTTCCTCTCTACTCCATGTACGAACCTTGTCCAGGAGAGAAGCGGACGGGGCAGATTGCCTTTAGCACTAAGCTTAAGTGGATCCTGCTCGGCAGCTGTCACAAAATTTATTCCCAGGAAAGGAAATACAGGTCTAATGCAAGCAAGAACACCTGAGCTAGCTGAATCTTGCTGGCACAGAGACACAGGCTGGGAAGATGCGGCAGAAGGGCTTCAGCAGGATGGAGGCACCAGGTCGGTATCTCAGCTCCCCGGTGGGTTTCGCCTCCAGGTGCAGCCTGTGATCACGATTGGGAGTTCAGGTGGAGAAGGAACTCTCGGTATCTCAGATGGGGCTCAGCCTCAAGTCTGAAAAAGCTGCAACCCAGCTAAGGGGATAAAGACTTTTTCCCTGTGCCAAAAGATTTTTGTAGCTGATGGCTATGCTGACCTATCTGGTTTTTCCCTGCCCAGTTGCCTTGTACAGCATTGCAGCAGACACGGAGGCAAGCATCCACAAGGAGGACTGATGTCACCTCTCCTGAATTTTGTAAGTCTAAATCTTGGTATCATACTCAAAGGTCTGCTTTGACCCTAAAAGTTTTTGTTGCAAAACTGATTTTAAACACAGTGTCCTGGTTTCGGCTGGGATAGAGTTAGTTTTCTTCCTAGTAGCAGGCATAGTGCTGTGTTTTGGATTTAGAATGAGAAGAATGTTGATAACACACTGATGTTTTAGTTGTTGCTAAGTACTGCTTATGCTAGTCAAGGACTTTTCAGCTTCCCATGCTCTGCCAGGTGCACAAGAAACTGGGAGGGGGCACAGCCAGAATAGTTGATCCACACTGGCCAAAGGGCTATTCTGCACCATATGGCGTCATGCTCGGTATATAAACTGGGGGGGGTTGGCCAGGGAGCAGCGATCGCTGCTCGGGAGCTGTCTGGGTATCGGTCGGTGGGTGGTGAGCAATTGCATTGGGCATCACTTGCTTTGTATATTGTTATTGTTATTATCATTATTATACTGTTACTATTATCATTACTATTTTACTTTATTTCAATTATTAAATTGTTCTTATCTCAACCCAGGAGTGTTTCTCACTCTTACTCCTCTGATTCTCTCCCCCACCCCATCGAGGTAGGGGAGTGAGTGAGCGGCTGCGTGGTGCTTGGTTGCTGGCTGGGGCTAAACCACGACACACAGTGTTTGCAAAGGGGGTGCAGGAGCTGGCAGCCTTGGTAGCAGAGATGCTGCTGGATTGAGAAATGAGTGTCCATGTTTACGCCTGATTGGGGAGTTTGGGGAAAAAAAAAAAGGCGGGGGGGGGGGGGGGATTACGATGCTGTTTGTCAAGCCAAAACCACGAGCAGTAATTCAGACATGAAGAAAGCTGTCATTGCATGTGGCAGCGTAAGGAAACTGGCCAGAGAAAGGAAGCACTGTGTGATCAAGGTAACCCAGGGAAGAGCCTTAGAGTGACTCTCGGGCATCTGCCAGGTCAAGAAAAGCTACCAACTGACTTCCAGAGGCCTTGGATGGAGTCCAGAGTTAAATCAGTGTCTGATCCCTCAGCGGCTGGGTGCCTGAGGAAGGCTTTATGATTTGGGATGGTCTTTGCAGTTTAAAGTGTTGGCATTGAGCGGTAAATGTA
Source organism: Pelecanus crispus (assembly GCF_030463565.1). NCBI lineage: Eukaryota > Metazoa > Chordata > Aves > Pelecaniformes > Pelecanidae > Pelecanus > Pelecanus crispus. Next base: position 6,851,347 of record NC_134653.1, on the reverse strand, counting down.
GTTTAGCTGGATGATGTATTCCCTATTTCAGTTTCTTATTTCAATTACAAACACTGGCTTAATACAGCCGTTACCAAACTGAAGCCTTTACAATTCAAGAGAAAAAAGTTTCCAAAAGTGAATGAATTGATCTGTCACACACAGACTGACTGTCCAGCATATCAGTCTTAAGCCAAAAGGCAGAATAACCTGAACCTCCAGATCTTATCTCCAAACGCAAGATAACAACTGCCTAATTCCCTTTAAAGAGCAGCAATAGATAATAAGACTTGACTTTTGATGAGAAGTCAGTGGGAGTTACTTGGATTCTGCTGTGGGAAAATGGGATTGAGATGACAGAACCATAAGGTTTGGGAGACAGAGCTGCTAGATAAACTTATATTGGATTTGTGCTTCTTTTTGTTTCAGAAATGTGGCCCTTATCATGACATCGGTTTTTAAGCAAAGCTCTCCATTGATTTCAGAGGGGTATCCTGCCCAAAAATCAATGGCAGGAGGTGTCCCCATGTATTCACCTACTCTGATTTGGTTATTGATTATTAATAACTTTACAGATACTAACAAGGAAAAATGCAAGGACAGTAGTTCTGCAAATTTAAGTCAGGAATTCCCTGAGAAAGCTTGTGTGATGCTGCCTAAATACCTCATTTTGCCGTAACCACCCCCCAAAATGCAAATTGTTCTGCTCTTCAGGTGAACAGGTACATTTTTTTCTTTTTTTTCCTGAGGGATCACCTATCCATCAGAAAATTGGGAGTGGGAGGGTTGTGGAGCAGGCTGATTCTGCAAAGCTGCCTGCTAAAGGCCTGATTACTGTTATCAAGCAAAGAAGCAGTCCAGTTTAAGCTGCTAAGGTTTCTGACGAGCAACAGGTTATAATGAAGGAAGGCAGAAGAACACGTGAATGAGCGACTACAGACTCTGGTAAAGAGCGGATTACACTGAAGGTACGTTCCAGGGGAGAGACTGCATATTTCAGAGCAAGGCAGCAAATGGGCTTAAAAATAATCTGAATCTTTTTTTTTTTTTTTTTTTTTTTCCCCTTCCCAATCCAGCAAAGATAGAGAGTGTAAGATGCTTGGGGAGAGCAGGTCAGTACATCAAACAGGCTCTGCTTGCACTGCTGGGAGCAACGAGGGAAGGATCCTGCCTGCCCAGGGCAAGTCGTCGATGTTAAAATATGTGCTGTTATTAAACTGGTCCTGGTGGTGTGAGGGTGTTTGGCTGTGTATCTGCCCAGCATGTCTCCCAGGCAAGTCATAATTCGCCTGCTCCTTGGCCTTGCTGCAGTGGATGTTGTCTTAGCAGCGTTCTGGTCATTGTGAGACCCTAAATAAGCCAAAGGAAAGTGTTTTGGATATCCCTCTCCTTTTCAGGGTTTGCTGGAAACTTACTGTGAGGTGATGTTAAAGCCAAGATTTATAATGCAGTGGCTGCTTAGTGGTAACCACCCATGGCAGGGCTCTTTCCCTGGGGTAAATGCACGGCGGTTTCCCCTGTGGCAGTTGGGTGAGCTGCCTCATGTCTACAGCAAGGCAATACTGGGTACCTGAGGATGGGGTGGGATTACCACGACTGCCGTCCAAATCCCATTTGAGCTGGAGGTGTCTGTCCTAGCAGCCATGATCTAGGAACCAGTTTGGTTTATGGCACAGAGAAAAGCCTCTGAATGGGTCAAAATCCAGGAAGAAGGCTGATATTTGCTCTTCTTACACCATGAGAGTGATTGTAGCAATGTCAAGATACACCCTTTACTAGCCAGAGATAAGGCAGTGCCCTTTGCTGTCTGAAGATTGTGCAGGGCTTGTGCTCTTGTCAAATGGAAGAGGGATGCAGCATCCCTCTCTCCGCCAAGCCTTTGAGCAGGCACTGATACGTTTATAAATGGCATGTGATAAGCTCTAAAAATGCCACTTTGAAATTGAACCCAGAGAAGTGTGAACCGTCTCAAACAAAAGCGATTCACCTTGGTCACTTGACAAGTGCAGAAGGAATTTCCAACCACAGGAAGAAAACCGAGGCAACACAAACCTCCTGGGCTCCCCAAAAGCTCAGGGGGTGAAGGAGCCCTCCTGGCCCTGCAGAGCCTTTGCTCCTGCCTTGGCAGGTTCCCTCACTAATGGGGAGGATGGCTCTTAGCAGGTAGCAGAGCTCAGGATGCATCAGCAGTGTCCAGGGCAAGGCGTGGGATCCGGCAGCCGGCTCTGCAGCCGAGACTTGCTAGGCTGTGCCTGGCATCGATCCCCCCGTGCCGGGTATCCCTGCGCTGCATGGTCCTTGCTTGCTGCAGGTGAGAAGTGCCCTGTACGCAAACTGTCACGCGTGTGCCAAAAGCAGCTTCCTCATGAATTAGACAGAAGTTTCAGCTTTGCTGTGACTCCAGTTATCGCTGGTATTGAGTACGGACTGTCACAGCCCGGAGAACCAGGGTTTTAATACACTCTATGCATGGTGTCACCCTACTGGAAAGAGGCTCATCAGAACACGGCATGTCAGTTGTCACTTCACTGGGAACAGATGAAACCCTATTATCAGTACACCGTCTACCGGCTTCTGCTGCATCAGAAAACAGCTCGTCGGTGCAGTGTGTACAAAGATGTCACTGGTTTCTGTTGAACTACACACAGGCTGTTACTGCAGCGGGGAGCTGCGTGATTAGTACAAAACGTAGGAGCAGAGCATGAGGGAGCAGCCTGGGGCTAGGCTAGGGCTTTGCTGGGAGCGTCTTATGTGTGCGGGGGCAGGTGGCAAAGGATGGAGGGGAATGGGACAACTGCCCAAAGACCAGGATCTGGTTTACCTCTTTTGTGCCAGATCAGGGCTGCTAAGCCTGGGCAAACTACACTGTAGAGGCTGAAGAAGGCCAGAGACATCCCAATACGCTGCTCTGTGGGGTTGTGGTATTGCTGCTGAGAACAGGGTTTGCCCCGTGCCATGCAAGGAGGAGAAACACGGTCCAAAGTCTGAGACCTGCTGGGCCACTGCTCCTGCTAACTCCACCAGCCACAGCTCAGTCCAGTGCTGATACCAAATTCCCTGTTCCAAGAGTAATAGCCTGGAGTGTCCGGACAGCATCGCTCTGTGTAGCAAAGTCTGCCTGATTTCTGCAGCCAACCCTCCGCGGATGTTTTCCTTCCTGTCTGCCCCGTTCTCCCCTAGCACCACTTGGTTAATTTCTTGAGCAGGATACACTAATCCTGTATTTCTCTGATAGTTACTTTCCCCAAAGCTGTCTCGGAAACCCAGGTGCTGTCCCCCCCCCAACTCCCCCCCGCCTTCTTTCCCCAGACCAGGGAAAAGAGATGGCGAACGGCTTTCTCTTGATTGTGTCGATGGGAGATGATTTTCAAGGTGAAATTTCTAGTTCAGTTGAGTCACTTTCATTCAAGGCGATGAGCAAAATGTCACCCCCACACTGAACCACACTCAATGTGCTGTTCTCCTATTGCATTTAAATTTACTCCACTTTTCCTTTCTGACACCTGTTTAAATCAATATCTTCCTCTCCAGGTCGTGGGCAGAATGTGCCTGGTCTCTCCGCACAGCGCTTCTCAAATCCACTAAAATCAACACAATAATTGAAATATTTTCAAGCTGATTACACCGCTGCCTGAGGCTAGGCTGGTTGCTAAGGGTAAGCTCCCTGGTTGCTAGGGGGAGTAAATCATCTTGCATTATTTGATTTTTGTTATAGATATGAAACCGCTACTCCCTCGATTAAATGTCTCTCAGTCTAACACCTATGGGACCTGGGGAAAGAGAAAAGAAAAGCAGCAACCTTGACCCTGTCAAATAAATATCTCTAACTTTTCCTGTCCTCCGGCTTCCAAACCAAACCTGTCTACTGATTTTTTTTTTATTTTTTATTTTTTTTTTTAACCTGACTTTAAATAACAAAGCTGTGGGGACAAGCAGATGAAGAGAGGAAGAACTGTCTGTTCCATTAGAGGATCTCTCAGCTTGGCTAAACACTGTCTATTTACTCCAAACACAGCATGATGGGGAGCTACAAGGATCTAATAGCCTTGAAGATGTAGAATTGCACCAATTACAGTTCCTATTCAGCCCACGGCTCACGAGACACCAGCTGAAATCGCAGGGCCAAATCCTGCTCCTAGGTCTGCAGAGCGCAAATCTGGAGCATCTCTGTTGCAGAGAAGGATTTCTCCAAATTTCTCGTGCTTGGACAGGAGCAGAGTCCTGTTGGACACTGTGGAGGTGAGATGTGCGAGGATCTTTGGTGGTGGAGCTAGAGTTCCTGATGCATTATTAGTAGGAAAGAAGTATGTGGGGCAAATCCCTGTGCCACGGACATTTTAAAGAGCCTCGGCTCCTCCTGGGGTTTCATTATTCTCTTAGTGCAACCAGCTCCTGGGTGAAGGTATTATCGCTGTAGGGTCCCCTCCAAAAATGCTCAGAAACTAATGTAACCCGGTAAATCTGTTGCAATCCACTGGTAGGGCCAGAGGTACAAGAGCCTCTTCTACCATTTGGGCTGGAAACAGCCAGCAGCCCAGGGTGTTTCTGAAGCAAAAGGTTACAGAGGGGAGCCGACTTAGTATGAAGTCTTCTTCCACCCCTAAAACCTCCTGTTAATCCTTACAACTGCACTTGGCCTCCCTTGTGCTGCCTGAAATCCTCCTTCTTAGGTGAGAAAACTGATACACAAAAATGTAGTTCAGCTATTTGCCTGAGGTTGTGCAATCAGTCTAGGTCTCATCCTGACACCTTTTCCCTCCAACTGCTGTGGTATTACCCGGTGAGGAACGTGCAGCAGAGCCCTAGCTCCTTGCCCATTGCAACAGGTCATGTTCCTCCCTCACTGAACCTTTTTCTCAAAAAGCACACGTAATCTGTAAGGGGCAGGTACAACCTCTATGCAAATGTTGTAAAACCCTTAGGTGCAACTATATGCAACAGCAATATCTCCTCTGCCATGTCACTTCATCCTTCAGCTGGAAATAGGGATGAAAATGCCGTAAAGTAAGTGATGTCAAGACCTTCAAAAGTTGTTGATGAAATAGGTGCAAAGAGGCACTAAGGTCATTGCTGCAAACCCTGGCAAATGAGAGGCTGGTGGTGAACAGCATCATTAGCAGAAATGAGCCAGGCCAGGCTCAGCCCAGCACCAGCTATGGAGAGCATCCCTGTGTCAAACAGCACATTTGACTCTGCTGTTCCCGCTGAGCTATGCCAATCGCAGTGGTACTTTCTGGGGTTATTGGCCAACATGTGTGGAAACACGCAGGGCACGGTGGAGTGGGATCATCAGGAAACCCTTGTAAACCTAGAGGACACACTTCTTCCAGCCTGGCTTTCTGCTCAGGTCCTTGTTTCCCAAAGTTTGCAGGCAGGATTCCTCCGCAGGCCACCTGCACCTGTGCCACACATTTAGTGGGAAATGCCTGCAGCATTAAGAGCATTGCAATCTAAATGATTAATTGTTTAATATATTGCAAGCTGGTTACCCCTCCTGGATGTGCCATGTAACAAATGGAGTCAGCTGAGATCTCACAGTAGCGAGCTCCTTGTTTGATTTTTAGCCAGTGAGTGCTGTTGGTTTGAGCTTATGAATACAGCCTGGTGCTGCCACCGCCTCCTCTGGCAGCTGCTTCGCTGGTCCTGGGCTTGATGTAAGACTTTGAAGAACTGCTGAAGGATGGGAGCAAACCAGTCCTTCGGACGTCTGAGAGGGGAGGTCAGAGGCACATGGGGCAGCTCCTACCTGCAACCCTGCTGAGCTGCGGGGATCAGAGGGGGCAGCCCGGGATACCCTGGGGCAGGGGAAATGCAGATGTGTAGCAGGGATCAGGGCAGATGCTTAATCCAAGCTGTTACCTATTTTTATCAGATGTGAGAGGACTTGAAGTAAAACCAAAAGTGTGTAACTCAGTGGAAATGTTCCATACCTGACATATAACGAACACACTTAGGGGATATAGTGTGGTGTTTCACTTAACGCACTTAACTTACTTAAAAATCCATATTAAGTATTATTTCTATTTCAATATCGTACAGGTCACACTTTATGTTAAGGTTCCATTTATAAATAGTTTATAAAGATTAATAGATGTTTAAATCAATAGCTAATCAATAGTTTAGTGACAGGAAATCCCAGCAGAGGGAATTGCCCCAAGGGCTGCAGGCATTTTGCTCTGGTTTGGTGATGTTTGACCCTTGCTCTGGACTGTGACTGAGGACTGGTGCTGATGATAGCAGTGGGAAGCAGCACTTCTCCCATCACTGGTGGTAGGTACCTTGTGGTCATTGGGGGATCTGGGCTGGGCTCTGAGTAACCCACATCGCTACCAGGGAGGCTCTTTGGGGGAGACAGCCCCAATTCTTGCCCTCTAAACTCCTGAGAGGGAGGCAGCTGATGAGGGCTTGGCTGTGTTACGGGGTCCAGCAACCCTGTGGGTCTGTGGGGTCAAGTGGTCCTTTCTGAGCATCTCATCACCCGCTGGAATTTCTGGGAGGGATCTGTATTCCGTACATGGGGAATATATTTTTTTGAAACCAGGACACCTAGTCATGACTTTTAAAAAGCTTCTTCTGACAAATAATTCTGTATTTTTTTAATACTTTTTTTGTCATACATTTTAAAGACTCATGTCCACATGGGCACTAGAAGGAAAATCTAATTATATATTTTAAAAGAATACAATCAATTTAAAGGAAGACAAATATTAATGTTATATAAATGATTGGTCAGAGGTTTCCAAAGCAGAGAGGTACGTGTCCATTCCCCCTGAATTTCAGGAGAAGTTGGGCATCTAATCCCCTTATGAGCCAAACTCCTGTGAAAAGCCTCCAGAACAGACCCTGTAACTGAATATTAAGTGACTTCTTCATGAGATCTTTATGTACCATCATCCTGGTAATGCTCAAATGACAAAACAAGACCTCAGCTCCTTGACCACCCTGGAAACTCAAGCGAAGCCATTTAGCAAAGCCCAGAGCCAACTCCTCTGCCTCCAAAACCTTCTCTGCACGTGAGTCTTTGAAGAACTTTTCCATTTTTAATAGCCAGAAATATCTGCCTTCTAAACTTTAACTACAACTGTACCCAAAGCCCGTCTGTCTAGCAGCAGGTGGGCTAGTGAGAGTCACAGTCCTGCTGGGATACAGCCAGCTGTTCCCAGGAATGAATCTCAAGTAAATTAACAAACACCACACAAACCTGTCAACTGAATCATTCTTGATTACTGTAAGTGCTGGGTTACCCATTAAGGAGTTTCTCCCTCTGTGCAGAGGGAGTTTCTTTATGTACTGTGTGTATAACTGGGGCAATGACACCCCATTCTCCAGCTGGAGGGTCACTCAGTATCCATGGAGGTGGCCAACTCATACCAATGAGTTTGAAGTGGTGGAGAAGTCCAAGGTGGTTTCCTCACATTTCTGAAGGTTCTATGGGCATTTTTTTCATAAGCTGTATGGGGATAGGTCAGAGCATCCATCATCCCGTACGAGGCACATCTGCCTCTTTTTCCTTTTGGAGGCTTCTCCTTGGCACCAGCATGGCCACCGAGTGGATCAAAATCCCATAGACCTTCCAGGACATCCCTGCATGCACCAGCCATTTTCCACTTGGCAAGAGGACACTGAGGGGAGAACATCACCTCCGTGGAGATGAGAGTGCTGGAAACACGTTGCATTGAAGGCAGGAGAGCTTCTGATACCAGATAACAGCAGTTTACAGAGGCTTGTAGACATCGTATAATAATCAGGGTGCTGGGTGAGAAGCAGGTGGTCTTGGCTGAAGATCTGTCCATTCAGTGTTTGTTTCTGTGCTTGAGCTTTGATGGTGCATCCAAGCCTACTGTGCAAAATTACGGACCTCCTCTCCCAGCTGGAACGGCAGCCAAATCTCTGACTGCTGGCTATGCCATGGCAAAATTCAGCTGGGGCTGTCTGCCTGTGCTGCCTGTGGGTGATGGGTGTCCTGGAGTGAGGGTGTGGGAGAGCCAGAGATAACCAAGCTGCTGAGCAGCAAAGAAATGGGGGCTGAAGGGCCAGTTGGGTGAGAGAAACACAGAGGATAGGGCTGGAGGCTGCTGACTGCTGCCAGTAACAATGACTTGGAAACAACAGAAGAGAAGGCAAAAAGACATTAAAGAAGGGAGAAAATGGCCTGTCAAGAGGTAACAGACTGAGCAAAGTGAGAATGTGGTCTGGAAAAGATGGAGGGGACAGTGCAGGGAGGGCAGGGAATGGCTGCGAAGTGCTTGAGCGTAGAGGATGGAGGGGACACCAGAAAGACTGTCCTGGCCCCAGAGAAAGAGCTTTGGGTCTCACTGTCACCTTCCACTGGTCAAGCAGTGGCCTGGCCAGCAGCTGATGTTCCCTCTTTGTGCTGTATGAAACCTGTGCCATCACCTGCAGCCACTGGTGTGAGCTGGGGGCAGCGGCTTGGACCTGTGGAGAGGAGTATTGGATGGCTGCGTAAGACACTGCTCACATCTTCAGAAGGGTCTGACTGTTGGCAGTCTTCACATTAGAAATGGCCTTAAAACCAGTCAACCACCTTGCTTTGGTGGCATTTGTTCAATGTCCCTGTTTGTTCTTGTAGTTGGTGATGGAAAAGAGCAAGGAGGAGCAGTGCAGCATCGCCTTGATCCCATGCAGCAGGGTGCATTGGGATAAACCAAGGCCCTCCCATGGAAGAAGCATCCTGCTCCATGCAGCATGGCAGATGCCTGGGCAGAGCGCGGAGCCTGCACGGGGCTGGGGGCCACCCCTCGCCTCCCCTCCACAGGACCAATTTTGCAGCAGGGTTGTTGCATCGTGCATTGCAGTGGGGGGACAGGTGGCAAAGAGTGAAGACATCGGTGGGACATGCCTGCGACACGTGCAAAGCTCTTGGCCCTTGTCCCCAGGCAGTCTCCAGGCCTGATCCTTTGCCAGGTCTCCGTAGGGAGTTTCAGCACTGGTGCTGGTCCGTTCAGCTTTCAGCAGCCTGGGAATATGAGCTTGACACTTCCCTAATTGACAATTGAACCTCGATTTAAATCCATGCAAGTCAGCAGACTTAGCACCAGGTTTCTGCTTGCATGAGAACACAGTCTGAACAGCACCGATGTCAAGGACTCGCAACCAGAGCAGCTCCCGCTGGCTTCAGGGAGAGCAGAATTAGTCCCAGGATGGCGGATTTTGCTTGGGAGGGTGTGTGGGAGAGGGAGCGTGGCCGTAACCTTATCAGTGGTAAATCTCTGCCTACCTGGATATTAGCTATGTGTTTCCGCAGCTGCGTCAGTGTATGTGTTTGTGTATACAGACTCAATTTATGTCATTTTGTAAGCAGATAAGTGTTTGTGCCAGACTCCATGAGATTTTGTGAAAGGCATGCTTACATGTTTGGATAGATTTAATAACAGCATGCATGTGCGTGCGTTTATATTTAGACAGGCTCATGGGAAAGGCTCGGCACACGGGGAACGGCATTGGGATGGCCTGGCTGGGCAGGATTTCTGGAGGCTTGGAGCCTCATCTGCCTTTCATGTGGGCAGCAACGAGGCTGAGTCTGCCTCTGTCCATGCACGGGGCATTGCTGACCCCACGTCCCAGGTGCCTTGCACAGTCGGTGGTGCTCCTGCACATGGCAGGAAGGGATTTATGTGTGTTCATGGTTTCTGCACCGGATGTGAGACAAGTGTGTAAGCCATTTAATTTTGGTGGATGCCTTGGGAGGATGGACGTGTAAGATTTCCAATGTGCAGGTACAGAAGAGAGATGTTTATGGACCCAGAACAGCACCCCTTCTTATGCTCCAAAATTCAGTATAGAGCCGATGATGTTGGCATAAATGCACAGACGAGTGCACTGTGGATCTACACACCGCCAACACGCGTGTGATTTTTATGCCACTCCCGACTGGTTCCTGCAATGTGCAGCACATCCCAGGTGCAGGGCGCTTCCCTGCATATCCCAGTATAGCTAAGGCACCACTTCATGGATTCGAGCAAAACTCCGTCCCACCAAGAGGTTATCCACAACAAGCCTGCTGTATGCTGAGGCCCATTTGTGGCTTGAGACAGCAGAGGCACCGGCTGCTTAATGGCACGCGCGGTTTCACACACTGTGCCTTGCAGCGGGTGCATTGCACTTGGAGACACACATTTCCAAGAAACACCTTTCTGTATTTCAAATACCTGTGCTCATCTCACAGCTTTTTGCATGCGTTGGCCCAGCAGGGTTGCAAACAGGGTCTGCGACGGGATGGCCTTGGGGTGGGTTTTGCTGACGGGGTGCTTTGGGGGGCAGGGGTCCCGGTCCCCTTTGTGCGGCTGGCGGGGACGCGGTCGTCGCGCTCCCGCGCCTGAGCCCTGCCGCACGCTCGCTTGGCCGCCGCCCCGACTTTTGTCCTGCCGTTTGACAGCTGTGACTTTTAAGGCGACGCATCCCCAGCACCGAGCCCTGCTCGGTCCCGCCACCCCGGGGCTGCCATCCAGCAGCATCTGCCAGCCACCGCCGGCACCGCCGGCACCCCCATCCCGCCGGCTCCCCGCCGGCCCTCCGCGCTGGCAGGCAGCGAGCGGGATCAATAAGACACCTCCGACTCCTCTATTTACAAACTAGCTGCCTTCAGCAGCCAGGCTGTTTAAGCACTTCATTCCCATTCAGGAGGGCCATCTGCTGCCTTTTGCTGTAAGTCTCTCTGAAAACCTCAGCCTTGACAAGCTCGAGATATGTCAGCGCAGTTATCAGCGGAAAGCAACATCTGCCGTGCCTGACACCCACTATTGTAGGCCATTTAATCTGTCCCCCTCCTCCCTTTAACTGCAGACAACAGCTCCCTATATTATATTTTCCCACTCAATTAGCACTATCATCCTGCTGAAATAGAGGCCAATTTACCTTTAATGACATCATTGTTAGGAGAGTGGCAGCCCTGGCCGGTGGCTGGCGGGAGGCAGCCCGTCTCCCCGGCTCGGCGGGCGCGCGGGCAGCCTATCCGCGCTGCCTTCACCCCGACCGCAGACATTGTTTCCGACAGTTCGCAGAGGCAGTGTGGCGGAAAATTGAGTCCAGATTCATTAGTTTTTTTTATTTTTTTTTTTCCTCTCCCTCCCCCCCCTTTTTTTTTTTTTCCGCCTTGCGCTGCTCAAGTCAGTTAAATTGATACATTTCCTAACAAAATTGAAGTGCTTTGTGCTGCCAGCGGAAAGCCTGGTGACCCTGCGCGGCCCACCGAGCAGCCAAAACGAGTTGATGGATCCATTAGGCCGCGCAGAATGCCTTCCCCCTCTGCCTCCGCTCCTGAGTGACACTGTAAATCTGAACCAATTTCAGTCCCTAATCATCATTACAAACCCCTCCACTGTTCATTTATTACTCTACAATTCTAATACAGCACACGACTGGGTCAGCGCACGGGGAGCTGGCGTGGCCGCGGAGACAGGCTTAAAGAGACCATAATCCTTCCCGGGTTTTATCGGGGAAGCAAACCCGATTCAGCCCCCTGGTCCCTGCACGCTGCCCCCCGCCTCTGGTCCAGCGCTCAGATGATGTCTGCCTGGGCCAGCGATGGGGAGCATGGGCTCCGGAGCCAGGAGGGCTGGAGGGCAGAGGGGGAGCACGCATCTGTCGGATGCAGGAATCAAAGCCCGCCACATGAACCCCGCAAGGGATGGGGTGTTGCTGGAAGGCTGGCGCAGCCGCTTCGGCCCCTCGGCTATGGGATGAACAGGTGTCCGATGGTGCTGCAACACTGCAGCCATGGAAAACAGCTGTGCAAAGCGGGTATTTGGGTAGGCGAGGGGCTGGCATGGGCCTGGGAAGGACCACGAGGCTGGGTGATGTTGTGAACTGGGTGTTTCTTGAGGTTCTCCATCAATTTGGGTTAAAAGAAGGGCATCTTTTTGGAGCTGAAAAGCCTCAGTGGATGTCCCTGCAGGGATGGCTCCTCCAGGCAGCAGTCGGTAGAGAGGCTGGTGGGACCCAGGTGATGCCAGCTCACAGCCGCTTCCCACCTGGCCATCCCTGCTCCGAGAGCCCTGGAGGTGCCACCCGGCTCCTGCCACCTTGGCGAAACCTCGCCCCGGCTGCTGGCTTCCAGCGTGGAAAGCGGATGCTGATTGAATGCTTGACCTGCTAAGTGTGTTTGCGTGCCTGGATCGAACACTTTTCCAACAGGCTGCTGAAGAATTTATTTATTTATTTGATTTGATGTGACTGATTTTTAATTTTTTTTTCTCCCTTTTTAGCAACATGCCTATCAACATCTCTGTAGGTGCGGAAGCAATCAAAGAATTCAAAAACACACACGGCAAATAATCTGATTAATGGCATGATTAGACATGACTTGCTGGCACCTGGGATTGCTTTGGGTGGAATCAGCAGTCGGAGCACTCGTTACTGGAGCAAGATGGGTCGCACGTGGGGACAAGCTGCTCCTGTGTGGGAGATGGGCTGGAGGACCAGTGTAAAAGGGGGTGGGCAGGCTGTGGGCACCAACAGTCTAATCAGAGGCTGAGCAGAAGGATACACAACTAAGAAACTCATTGCTGAAGTGTCCACTTTCTTCCCAGGTGCGTTTTACCTGTGTGGGGTTTTCTATGGAGGGTTTTGTCCTTGCTTGATGGGGCGAGGGAGTAAGAATGGTAGCCTTGTAAAAGACTGTAACGGTCAAACTCCTCTTTGCAACTTTCTCCTTCAGTGAAAGCCTGGGTAGCAAGTCTGGACCTCATGGGAAAGACTGGTGCCTTTGCTGGGATGCCAAAACCTGAGCTCCTGACCACAGATCTGCCTGCATGATCAGGAGGATGTCAGACTCCAGAAAGTGTCAGTTTTTCTGCTGGTGACAACCAAAATGGGGCTTTTTCTACAGCTCGTGTGCCACACGTACGTTTTGCTTCCTGCTGCAGGGTCCCAGGCTCGAGGTCAGCCTCGTCTGGCAGGGAGATGTGACAGCTGCCGAACTGCGCCGGGGCCAACCGGCAACCCCTGTCAGCCCCGGCTGGCGTGGCCGCCTCAGCTGCCTCTCATGCTCACAGCAAAATTTCCCAAAGTTTTCTCTGCCCGTGGTCCTCATTAAGAGCAGCAGCAGAGTTCATTGTAAAAATGGAACAGCATTAAATATATATATTTGAAAAAGCAGCCCTGAAGCTAAGGAAGGTTGGTTGCAGGGTTTCCTGCAGGGATTTGGTGAGGGTGAACAACTCTTTGCTTCAAAAATGGTCTTGGTGACCTCCATCTCCTGTCTTAGACCCAAATCAGCACTGGGGCAGGATCAGTTTGTTTCCAAGCTGGAGAGGAGAGCGGCACCTAGGCAGTGATGGCACTACTTCCTATGGCCAATGGCCACATTTTTTCGGAAGGTCTCCATTCAAGTCCTTACCAGGTCAATCTGCTGTTGAATCGCCCTCTCCCCATCACCCCCACGTACAGATATTTCTGTGGAGCTGAGCCAAGCACTGGCCCTGTGACGCAGCTCCCGTACGTCAATGTGTTGGCCCTTAGCGTTTCCTCTCTGTTTACAACCCGTTGGATGCCTCTCAATCCGCACTGTTGTTAATACTCATATCTAAGGCAGTCCGGATTAGTTTCTCAAGTAGCATTTTGCAAGGATCAATATCAAATGCTTTGCTGAAGTCTAGATGCATTACATCTTCTGTAAGGCCTTTCATCCACTAATTTTGTAATTTGATAAAAAAAAAAAAAGCTATCAAGTTGGTCTGGCATGACTTGTTCTTTATAAACCAATGTTGTTTATCGCTTGTGATTCGGTTATCCTCTAGGTGCTTTCAAACACGCGCCAAACAGCCTATTAGTGCCTTCTGTGATACTCCAGGTTTGACGAAACCCAGCCGAACCTGCTGCTCACACAACTGGGTTCAAGCACAGCTCGCCGGCAGCTGCTGGGACATATGTTTGCCGTGCACACCAAGGGCCTGATTCATCTCTCACATGGAAGTAAGGCAGGAGTAAGTCAGCTCAGCTGTGGGCTCGAGCATCCAGAGGCAGGTTTGATGCAGCAGATGTTGTGTTGCTGTTGCAGGCAGTATTCCTGAGCTTGCTTTTACCTGCTGTTTCCCACCGTGACCCACAGCATCAAACATAAGGGTTTCTCTTGGGGCAGTGGGGTGAAAATTGCTGCCTACATTATCGGTGCTTTATGCCACCTAACTGGACAGTTCAAACCTTTGGGTGACTGATTCAAATTCTAGTGTAAAGGCATTCGGGCTGTGTTCAAACCAGTCCCAGTCCTGGTACAGTGCCTGCTACAGAAATTGTGAGGATAAATACTTTGCAGCAGTGTGTTAACATTTGTTTCTGCTCTCGTCACGCAAGTATAGCCCTGATGCTTTCTATAGCGTACCCTGGTGCCTAGTTCAGACCCCCTTCCTCTTCTGGGGGGGGGTCTCATTCAATTCCGGGGACCCTCACCTGGTGATGATGATGATGCACTGTGCTGACATCATCCCAGGGACTCTCTGAACAGAATCATTGGATCACATCTTGGCATTGCCAAGACCAAGGACGCCCTCCCCTCCCTGATTTCAGTGAGGCAAAGATCACGGCCAAGATGCTGAAAGAGCCCAAGCGGTACTGCAGCCTCTGTGGATTAGCCATGTTTCCATTGCCTATGGAGCTCTGCTGCTGTATAAATAATGGAGCTGACACAGCACCTTCTGGGATATGTTTTCTACAGTTTCATAAGACCTTCAGTACCTGCCTGATGGTGCCTCAGCACAGCCAGCTTCCCCATGATCTATAATGCTGACAGATCAGGAGGCTTTTGAGGGATACGGCATACAAGAGCGAATTTCCAAAGTATTGCATGGGCTTGGGGTTGTATTGCTCCCTGCTGACTCCCCAGGCTCGCGCAGTGCTGCAATGCTCTGAAAATTAACTCCTTTATGGCATGATGCTCAAATCACCCAGCCCAGGGGAAAACAGGATGGATCCAGCCCAGTGGGACTGGTTGCAGCACACGCTGCTGGTGTAGCCTGTTGGCCAAGCAGCCTTGCTCCGGCTGGCAGTCCGGCTCTGGCACAGCCCTCCAAAGCCCGTTATGGCTCACAGTTAAGCCAAGGAAAAGATTAATGGGACTTGTTGTAATCTCTTCCGGCATCCCAAGAGATTAAAATAGTTTGTTTCACTGCTGGAGCATAATCTTGAGAAGGGGAGCATTAGCCTAAGGAGGATCATGGTGAAGGGTCCTTAACAGTGTGATTTAGAAAGTCCATCTGACACAGCGTGCTGATGATCCTACTCTAGTTGAAAATACATTGTGAACCAAACCACTTACTCCTCTTCCCCCACTGTGGCTGGGACTTTGGATGGATTTCAAGGAAACAAAAGGCAAACTAAACCCACCCATGGGCATGAGGAGTCTGTAAAAATGGAGATACCTGTGCAAAGCTTAGAAAGAGATGACTTTTCTGTGCATTTTCCCTCAGACCTGCATTTTCTCCTTAGGAAGAAGGGTTCCCTGGGTTCAAGCCAAGCTCATCCAGAAAGACTGGAAGCCTTTCAGAGACTGTGAATTTCCATAAGGGAAAATCTTTTGCATTTATGGACACCAGCACATCCAAGTGTTGCATGACAATGGCGAGCAAGAACCAGCATCTCGCCCTATAGCACAGATGTGAGGGAACAATAATATGACCTTCATTCATCGTTAACAGCGTTTATCATGCGTTAGCCCCAAAATGGTCTCTTAAGGTCATCCTTTTCCCAGTGGAAGGCCTGGCCTGTTGTTTTAGGAAGCAATGCTTTGGTGTGGGCATGGGGCTTGGGTGTGGGCTATTGCAACACCCTGATCTCAAAGCTGCTTGTGTGGACGGAGCTCTCAATGGGTGGTGGAAGAAATGCAGCGGCTGATGGAGGGTGCCTGCACGGTGAGCATGGGGATCTCCCTCGGAGCAAGAGTCTGCGAGTGTGAAGCCCAAGAGGGAGCTGCAGAGTGGTTAACACAACCAAATTAACCCCTGTGGACATGCAAACACTTGTTTACAGAGCAGAGAAAAGCAGACATGGAAATTTATGGTGTCACTAAAAGAACTTCTCACCTGGAGTACGGAGAAGAGGAAAGAGATAGCAATATTTCCCACTGAAAGGAGGAAGAAAAGCTCTTAACAAATCAATACCCTTATTTAGTCAATAAACCCACAAAACAACCTCTCCAGGGGATAAACATGGAGAAAAATCACAGCTTGCAAACAGGCAGGCTCCAATTCTGGCCTTTGACAAGATGGTCACAGTAAATGCGCTTGTCTCTCTTGGTCACAGGGAGTTCAGCACGGGGCTGTTCTTTTGGGAGCACGTAGGGCCGAGGGAGTCTGCAGGCTGAAGCTGCGCACCTGGGAGCACAGGCGAAGAGGTGAAGGGTCTCCGGAGCGCCCCGTGGTGAGGATGAGTGCGTTAACTCAGGTTAACCTCTCTTCTTGGCGTGGTGCATCGAGCACTGCTGGCTTCAGCACTGTTATGCTGGGGAATGGAAAGGAGGAGCAGGGTCCAGGCAGGGATGCTGCAGGCAGTCTGGGAGCATGCCTGGAGCAAACCTCAGCAAGAAATGCATGAAGCTGCTCTCAGCAGTGGCTCAGCAACACGTTCAGCAGAAATGCAGAGGCACCTTAGCTTACAGAGAAGTTTGCAGGGCTGCAAACCTCCAGCAGCCAACAGCTGGAGTCAGAAGCTCACGACAAGGCCCACGGATGTGCAAGATGTTAAGAAATTAATTTGAAATGCTTTCTTCCCCCCCCCCCCCCCCCCAAATATATATATTTATTTTTGCTTAGCCTGCAGGCTTTACATCTTCAAGTTTTTCTCCATAACCATGAACTAGAAATTTGCTTGGAAGAAATCCAAATTGTTCTCTTATTCACAAGATTTCAAGAACTGGAGCTTTGGGAAAAAAGGTCTCTGTCATCACAGCGCTCATGATAGAGTCCCAGGCGCTGCCACACCAGAAACACAGCTGAGCAGCACCACGACACAGACTCCCAGCACCCTGCAGAGGAATCCACCACCCTTCAGCAGCATGAGCACTGGATACCAGTTATCCCAAAACAAGGAAAATGAAGGCTTTTGTAGCAGTTTTGTTCTATCATAAATGAGCCTTTGGCCCTTTTGAATTCACTTTCTCTTTCTCTCCTCAGGCCAGGTCCCTGCAAACCCAGCTGTCAGTGCTGGGGGGTGACACTGACCACAGGAGCCAGCAGGGACTTCCTGATGAATCAGCACAGAACGAATGGAAGTCCTGTATGTTTTGGGCTGTGCATATTAGACTGATGTTGTCTGAGATACATAGAGAAATGCATTATTCCTTGACCAGACACCGCAGAAGCAGATCAGCATTAACCCTGCCTTGGTTAACTCACCTTTATCTTCCACAAGACATGTCTCAGCTATAGAGGAGAAGAGGGGATTGCAAACCGCTGAGAAGGGATAGCTCTGCTATCACATTGCACAGACCCCTGTGGCTTAGAGATGACAAATTCTGTCTCTCAGCTGAGCTCTGCTGGGACCAGTAGCTGTGTGGAAGCCAAAGACTCTGCCCTGGGGCTGTACCACTGAGACACTCGGCCATGCCGACACCCCAAGGTGATGCCTCCATCCATTGAGTGAATCAGACCATGGGACTGCATGCTGGCTCTACTGGCCATGCAGCGTCTCTCCTTTCTACTGAGAACGTGAAGCTGAAATAGAAACTTTGGGCCAGATTTTACAGGCAGCATTTTGGGTGGAAAACTGGAGGAATTCAAACAAAGCCAATGGTTTTCCATAGGGGTATCCAAGACCTCCATGAGCTGATGGAGCAGAGAATTATTTCCTTCTGGGTCTATGATTTTCTCCACAACACAGTTGCAGACTGTAATGTGTGTTAAAAGGGAGACATCCTCAGTCAGGGCTCACCAATGTCGCTCCACTGAACTGTGAGATGCTCAGATTTATTCCAGCCAAGTCCTGGCCCAATATATATGTTTTATGTTATATTTCATTTTTTCTTCTCCCTTTCCTCTGATGCTGTGCACTACCCAGAGCATCCGTCAAGAAATGAAGCACTTATTAGTATACGATAGCACCTGTCCTCTTGTGTTTCTGGGAAAGCACATGCTTGAAATGCAGCCAGAGGTTGAGCTATAGGCAATACCTGACTGTTATAGTACAAATCTGGCTCCTAACTGTGTTTTGGAGCTGGACATTCAGAGCTGGGAAAGCTTCTGCGTAATCTTATTTATACTCTGATAAAATGCGTGAGTCCTAGTATATATTAGTACTTCCTATTCTGGCTCCTTCCAGAGGCTGGGAAGGTTTTGGACTCATTTGGGTAAGGTTCAGCAGACCTACACTGAGCTTAGAAATGGGGGGACCAAGGCATGGAAAGTATGCAGGAGAATTTGCATCCAAAAATGTCTGTCTGCTTTGGGTACCTGGGTTTGCATCACAAAGCTGCTGAGAAAAGTGACCAAGAACTGATGTAGGCCCTTCCTGCATTTGGGGAAGAGGTTCAGAAATTCAGGCAGGGACAAGTCATTTAATAAGTATGCAAGAGGCTGCTACTTTGGTGTAAAAATGAGGAACACCTTTGTATCTGGGCTCTCTCAAGAAACCCAGGTGTCTCAAAAATTAGTATCTGGCCCCAGCCACCCGGCTCCAAAACCCTGTCAGACCTTGGGTATAGGGGCCAGACCCCAGTCTCAGCTCTGCTGGTAAATGCAGAGCATTTCTATCAAAATCCTGAGATTTACACCAGCATAGCAAAGATTGCATCCAGGCCCCTACCAGCTAATGCTGTAGTAATTGGATGCAAATGTGCTGGGGTAGGCAAGGTATGGGGGGTTCAGGAAGATAAAGGCAGCTCAAATATGCTATATAGACAATCTGTGTTTCCTGAAAGAGAGACATCTGTATCTCTAAATTTAGAAACGATACTCTCTTTCCAGCAGGTAATAAACCAGCAAGTGCTGTACATATTTTTTTCTATTTTGAATTCTGTTAACTGACAATTTAACCTAAAATCCCTCGTATTTTCTACTTGTTCAGCTGTAAATAGAGACTGACAGTTTATTTTCAAACATCCTGGTTAAAAAGAAAAAAAACACAACCCACCAACATTTGAAATAAATACTTATGGGTCCATGACAGACTACAGACGTGCAGTCAATGCTCCGCAGCAATCTCTTGGAGCTGTCACACTCCGTGATCGGTCTTTTACAAACACAAACACTGTTGATTTCTTATCAAATGTAAAACCTCCGCAGCTCTTTCGTAAATGGTTACCGCGAGCATGAAATCGACATTGTGAATCACATGTGACACTGCCTTGTCTGCTTGTAATTGAGCCGCGCGGGGAAGGTGCCGGTGCCGCGCCAGCCTCACACGCGCCCCGCTCCCCGGCACCCTGCCAGGAGGGAGGGTGAGCTTGGGCTGGCTGGGTGCTGGGGGTTTTGCTGCTTTAGTTAGTGCAATAAAAGCTGCATCCTGCCTGGGTGGTGGTTTCAGTTTCTGTGGGGTCGTTGTGGATGGGGTGCGGTTGGCTGCAAGGGGGATGTGTTTCTTTACAGGGGTGGGTTTGGGGTGGGAGACTGTGTGGGAAAGGGGTTTTGGGTGCTGCCTGTGCCATCCCAAGAGTGGCAGGGGGGAAAGCGAGACTGGCATGTTAGCAGGATCCCTTTCTGCCTGGGGACCCAAAATGCCATCTGGAAACCAGGAGTCTTTTGGGATGTGGTCAGCAAAGCCCCCAGATGAAGCCCGTGGGTCCCAGTCCTAGGAGTCGACCTGCCAGTGGGGCAGGTTCCCGCCTCCGACAGCACCCAGGGTGTCTCTCCATTTCTGACCGTGCCGTGGGGACAGCATGGCATGTCCTGGCTGCTCTGTGCCCACTCAGCTTGGGCAGACAGAAGCCCTCATCCTCTTCCTTCCCAATCCCTGCTATTTTTTAATGTAGCCCAAATGAGTAATTCTCGGGGTTGAAGTTCCCTGGGTGACCCTCCAGGACCTGGCTTTAGTCCTTACTCTTCCACATTTGACACATGAGCCTCCCTGACTTTGGGTCCCACTGGACAACCCCAAAATACTCTCTTCTTTGCATGGACATATTACCTAGCTTGGATCAGTACCATCAGGGTGACCTGTTAAAATAAAACACAGAGATACAACAGAGTTATGAAACATTTACATAGAAACATTTTCTGCATCTCTATCTATAAATAAAACTATGTCCTATTAACCAGGAGGTGGAAGATGAGTAGAAATAGAGTGGTCTATCTATTTATATAATGATATAATCTATCTAAATAAAGCTAATCTATTTTTCATGCCAACTATTTCTCTAATCTAAAATATACTCGTTACCATGGAGCAATGATGTCACTAAAATGAATGACACCCATAAATGCAGACGAGCTGTAGTTATTGTGATGATCCAGGACTTCTCTCTTTGCTCATTTGCTTAATTTTACACATGTGAAGAGTAGCTTGGAGCTAAATAGGATCACACCAGCAGCAAGCCGAGCAATGTTCCTGCTGACTGCAGACTCAGGGCCTCGCTCTATGAGGTACAACACTCTGTGTGATTTTGTGTGCACGTGTGTGCTGTGGAGGTGCCTGTGCACATCCACCAAGAGAAGTGCAAACTGACTGTCTTTCACAATTCATTGCCAGCATTTGCTCAGTTCTGGATAATTACTGTTTCATTTATCAGTGTTCTGGAGCAGCATAGGGTTGGGTGTGGTGTGTGTTCTCCATTGTGAGAAGTTTAACTTAATGCAATGTTGCATTTAATTTATGGAACGCAGCCCGTTGCTATGGCGTTGAGCACATAAAAAAAATCAATAAATAAGTGAAATTGGTGTCAATGGGAATTTTGTACAAAGATGAGCAGTAGAGTATGACTCTTCATTGAGAAAGGCAAAGACACAATTTTGTTCACCCTTTCTGGATGTAGTTTAACACCCTCCTCTTTGGAGAGGTGCGTTTCCTGACCAAGAGTTATGTCTGCTTTGATTTTACTGAAGAATAATAAAAAATGTTTTCCTTTTGCTGGATTTATTGAGGTCTTTGGCATTCCAGGACAGGATTTTCATATTCAAGACTAGAACTTACAGTCTAGAGCATCCAAAGGAAATGAAGTTGTGTGTCAGTATGATGTATGCATTTGTGGGAAAGTCTTTTGAAATGCAAATAGTGATTATCTGGTGAGCCAGGCAGGCTGAAGTAAATAGGAAGTCTCCAGTATACAGGATGCACGTACAGGACTGGAAAAAAAAAAATCCATCTGGTCAAAAATGACAAGATATTTTGTCCTGTTGGTGTGGCCTGTTTGCATGGAGTTGCCCACAAGGTCACTTCTCCTCCACAAGGTGTTCTTAAAACAGATACTAATTCAGCAATGTTGTCATGGGTTTTGTCTATGGAAAAATCAGAGCAAAGATCTAAGTGTGAAAAGGAACTCTCCCCCTCCCAAATTTCTAAATCTATTTTTTTTTTTTAAATATCATCAGTCAGACAATTTAAACAGGCTCAAGTTAAAAACGGAGTTGCGTAAATTGTGGTGGGAAGTGGATATACAGCTGTGGCCATATTAGCTGCCAAAGTGTCGCTGCACTTGGATCTGGAGAGAGACAATCCTATGGGAAGAGTGGATAAATAGGGAAGCAAGGCTGTACACATAGACCTTTTAAATAGAACCAGAACTACAGAAATCCCCATGACTATCCAAGATCACCATTTCTTGCCTTCTGGGCAGCAGCCTCACCAGCTTTTAATGAATTATCCAAGTGGAACAAACCTTTGCACTTCTCTTCCCTTTGCCACAGAGCTGCAGGAGAATTTGGGCAGGTGATTCCCAGGAGGTGAACATGGAACATCCCTGATGAGACTGGGAGGATGAAGGCAGAGGTGGAAGCCACCCAGACCCAAGGTACTGATCTATGTCATGGTATCAATATAACCTGTATGCTCACCGGCCAGGCCCTAGCACATGGAGGCCAGCTAGAGAGGATTTGCCACTGAGCTCCATATTTAAGGTTTCCTGCATTCTGTATTGCTGCCGTCCTTTTGGTTTTCATCTTCCCCTTCCTTCCTCTGTGAAGGCTGTGACAGATGCATTTGTTGGCTTGATTCAGAGCCCACTGGTGCCAGCAGAAAACTTCTTCTAGACTTCAGCAGATTTTGGGATGGACTCCTGGCACCCAACTTGCATGCGGTCCCCAGGACAGCTCCCGTTGTGCTGACCCACATTCAGCCCGTTGCATCTCCCATCTGGGAAAGCCCTGGGAGCTCCCAGGGATGACTTATTTCAGAAGACTGCCTTCTTGAAAGCCACTGAGGATGGCAGTGGGCTCGGATGCAGAGTTTCCCCATCCTTTAAGGGTCTCCTGGCTGCTCCCCATGCCCAGGAGCCCCTTGTAGGTTGAGGATGGGAGGGAGCAGCCCAGGATCACCCACCCTGAGGGAGAGTAGAGCTCACTGGAGACCAACAAGCTCCTGGCCAGCCCTGGCGCTTCCTGAATGAGAGGGGAGGGGAAAAAAAAAAATCAAAACTTTAAGGTATATGAACTGTGAAATTAAATCGAAATACTCAAATAAGGAATCACATAACAACATAAGCAAAGATGTTTACCAGGGCTTGAAGTTAAATACAGATTTTTTCATAAACCCTAACACCAAATGCAATAAAGTTCTCTGGAATGTTAAATATAATTTACAAGGGAAAAAATGTGCCCTGCTGCCATAAACTGTCTCGTGCGGTGTCCCTTTCCAGGGATCAGTCCAGGAGCAGAAGGAAACATGCAGTGCGATACCTCACTCAGGATTTCCCTATCCAAAGTAATCACAGCCACACTCGGTGAGAAAGCAACCCTTTCTCAATCCGCAACGCAGCCAACAAACAGGAGCTAATTAATCTGTGCTGCAGCTCCAGCAAAGGGGTTGCCTGGAGTGGGAGCGTCAGGTCGGGCTGCTTGCCGGTGCAGGGTCCCAGCTGCCCCGGTACGGGATCCCAGGCAGGCGGGAGCACGGCCCAGCGCCTTTCATCGCCCATCTGGACTTTGCAGTGCCTGCGCCGAAGCTGGAGAGTTCGGTCCAGGGAAAATCACAGTCTCACAGGACGCTTATTCCTTGACTATTGCCCTTCTCTCTCCCCTGGCGTATCTGACATTAACACCCCAAACTGACAGCACAAAGGCAGCATCTGGATAGCATAGCCTGTGGCTCTGGAGTCACGGCTGGTGGACTTGTGGTGTATCCAGATATATTCATTAAAACACTAATCAAGCAGAAGCTCATTTGTGGAATTGTCTTTGAATTTAAAAGGGAAAAAAGATGGTTGAACTACAAAGCCGCTGCAGTCCAGAAGTGCTCTTCCCATAAAAGACATTCGACAGCCCAGGCCAGTTAATGCCAGCCTCACTCCTGGATGCCCGTACGGGTTTGCCAGGTCCTGTTGAAATGCCAAGGAGTGACAATCCAGGCATGGTGGTGGCAAGCTGGGGACGAAGAGCTCCTCTGACATGCTGTGAGCTGCTCCCACACATCTAAGCACAGAGGCAGGTCTGTGTGTATGTCTACATGGGTGGATCCTCTCCTGCAGTTGTATTGGCATGTGGCAATCATTAGAGGAAAGAATAGAAATATATAAAATAAAAAACACGGACAGACACTATTTCACTGTCATCCCCCTCTCTTGTGATGGGGTGCAAGACTTTATCTCTTCTTTCTTACCATCAAAACCCTGAGGCTGTGAATTTCTCCCAAAAGTGAGTGTCCCCCCCGCAAGTGTAATCTTGATGGGACTTTTAAAATTTCTAGATGCAAAAATGGTCTGTCTCATGTTCCCAGTGTCCACAGCAGCTTTAGTAACAACCACCATTTCCTGGGAGCAGAACCAGCACATACCAGTCTCTGTTCTCTTCATGATATAGGAAACAAAGAGGGAGAGATGATGATTGCACAGGGCCCAGATCCCAGACGTGGTACATTTCACTCTGGAGCTGTGGCAATTTTGAGTTTTTGGACCTGGACCTAGGACAGACTCCTCCAAAGGAAGGGAGGTAGAGATGAGTCACTGGAGATGAACATTTATGCTCAAGGGAATTTTCCCCTCTAAAGGCAGGTCACTGGGGCTTGTTCCTACTGCAACTGGGGACAAAACTCCACCTTGACTTCAGGAAGGTCTGAGGGCTGTTTGGGAGCTGAGCGAGTAGCAGAGGGACTCTGGCAGCTGCAGACAATCAGCGGTGGGGTCCAGGTCTTGAGGACAACCAGACTTAACCAAGAAAAACCCAACCTCTGTGAAAAACCCCAAAAGCCAAAACCCAAATCCCCCAAACCTTACAGGAGAGAAAGTGCCCTCAAGACTAGCTCCCCACTAGCAACTTGGCTGGTCGAGGAGATATATATGTGCTAAAACTAAACTAATTTTCAGCCTCTTGGAGGAAACAAAATGACTGTTGCTATCATGGTGTAGCGTGAAAGCCTGGGTCACAGGGGGACGGGAGACAATCCTTTGTTCCAGCAGTCCCAGGTGCATCATGTACTGGGCAGAACTTTAGCTTACAATTTGGGATTAAAGTAAATCCTAGTATTTTTCTGCATGCCTGCCCGCTCCCTGGCTCCCAGAGACTGCTGGGTAACTGCCTATTATCCCGTGGTTCCACTTCAGTGCCCTCCCCAATAAAACTTTTCATATCCTTATAAACGAACTAGATTGCCGTGTTATAAACATTTACACTGTGCTAACAGATCATCTCCGCACATCAGAATTGGCTAAATTCCCTTTTCCAGATGAATATATTGAAGGAGATTAGAGATATGATAGCTTTTCAGATTGCTGAACCCAGAGAAATTAGTTTAGTGAGCATTTACAGAGGCTAAATTGGAACCATTAAATAGTGGATTAAATTGATGGTACTTTCATTGTCTGTCCTTCGGTACTGCTGTAAAATCAATTAGCCGTCACTATTCCATTCTCCATATAGTGAGATTGTCAGCCTGGCTAGGAGCTGCAGAGCCTCACAGCAGTAGCAAGCAGTGTGAAAATACACCTATTAGGTGATGTGGCATGAAATAACATCATAGGGCAGAATGTCCCAGTGAGATTTATCCCAGCCTTATCTCTACTTTAACAGAGAGGGGACAGACAATAGACTCTGGTGACACTCTTATCCTCTGAACATGTGCACCGGGATGCTCTCTGGACTGCCAATTATTACATCGCCTCTCAACTGTCCTGAATTTTGCATCGGAAATCCCCGCTTTGCCCCGCTCTTAAACTGGCAGTGTCCCACATTAAGAGAAGAGGATTTGAGCAGAGTAGGTTTGCATCTGATTTGGGGGGGAAAAAAAAGAAAAAGATACCAACTTTCTCCCTCTTGCTTTTGTTACAGCAGCTCTAAGTCCTGTTAGCTGGCTGATTTATTAGCACGTCTCCAGCCCATTTTGGGGGTCAGCACAGCTTTGCCACAGCCAAAGAAACTGAGGCACAGGCACGAGTGTCCCGCCACCTCCCTGAGAAATCAGGGGCATGACACAGTCCAGAGTACTGCTGACAAGGACCATGCCAAGTAGTTGCCAGTCCTTTTCAGCTACAGTTACTTGTTTTGCACTCTTTCTTACATAGAAGAAAAAACAGAAAAGGGTAAATAACTTGCTCCTAGGTCATGGGGTGAGTTGGTTCAGATGAGGTCTCTTCATCCTCAACCCACCAACTTCCCATCACTGCTCTGCTGGGAATAGAGTGAAACCCTGGAACACTGCTTGCACCCACTGCATACAACTACCTCCTAAGGGGAAAACTGAAATATTCCCCAAATTTGTGCTATTAAACTCTCTCTCAAAGTGTGAAATTAAAAAGTAATGAGGAAAACAAGTCTCCTAAATTTAAGCTTTAACCTTTTGACCTTGCTTCTGCAGTTTTTCATCCCAGGGGAGGTCTCAGCCCTGGTTTGAAAAGCTATCGTCCCCATTGTCAGCCGTGGGGTGAACTGCAGGAGATTTTCCATCCCCAGAGAGCTCTCCTTTCAATCTTAAGTTTTCTATTGAACATGGAAATGGAAAAAAACCCCACATTTCCAATAAAACTGCATCCAGTTCCAATTTCTTGCATTGATGTGGCAAAGTTTTTAAATCCCTTGTCAACGTCTTAGTTATGCTTCACGAAGGAACCATCTGGAGCTGCTGGCCTTCGTATTAAATGTTTGCTAGGCTTGTAATATGGACAGTCTGTCTTCTCTCCTCAATAGTGCTCCTCTCTGCAGGGGCGAGATGGGACCTCAAGTGCTCCTCACTTAGTTTAGTGTCCTAAACTTGGAGGATGTTTGAATTTCCCCTTATCCTGAGCAGGATGTGGGGTGAAGCGGTGATTTCAGTGCAGCTGTATTTTATACAGCGCTCCTCTGCTTGATCTAAGCCATTCTCTTTTCTGGCTGAAGTAGGTGCAGAGCAGCATCCCCACTGAGATCTGTAAAACACCGTGCACACTTGCTGCAAGTGCTTGTTCCCCAAATCTCCATCTCTTGGGTCCAAAAAGATGTCCTCTCTGTGGAGACCATGCAGTGAATGTGGGCTAATACTCCCACATGTTCTCAGCTCATGGAGGTTGGGGGGAGATGTGGAGGGTGTCAGCCCAACACTTTTGCCCCGGATTTGGCCATGTTTACAGAGACACCCTCCACTACTCCCCTAATCAGGTCTCGCTCTCCTCCAGCTGAGGCAGCAATCAGCACTTCGTTATCACTGGAATCTCATTGCTAATTGAGGTCTGAGAGCCTTTATTTCCTGGACATCTCATGCATGGTGAGGGCACAACCTTTCACAAATAAATCATGTCATCATCTGTTTGGCATCGCTCCCCTTTGCAGAGGGCTGGGGATCACAATAAAAATACTTGTTTCCTCAAAATCATCCTTAGAGCTTCGCCCCCTCCACCACTTGGCCCTCCAGAACTGCCTTGGGGTTTCCAGCACCTCTCTAGACAGAGCCTCCACAGTGGATCTCCATTGTCAGTCCTGGAGAGAGTTTGTTGTGCTACAGGTAGCTGTGTACATGCAACAACAATTTCCCTATCTAAATCCATTTATAGCCAGCATTTTTTTTTTTTTTTAAATGCACGGCATCTTCTGCAGTGCCTCCTCTTCTTGTAATTCTTACAACTCTCTTTCTGCAGGAAATGTCTTACTTATTCTAAAATTTTGCTTCTCTGACTTTTCAGGGATACCTGTCTGCAACTGCTGTAGGGACAGATTTAGTGAGTGTAGGTAGGCTTCAAGATGATGCAACATATGCTGGTACAAATCACAAGTTTCCAACTTTTCACAGCCTACACACATTCTTCCTCCCAGAGAAGGAAGAACTGATGTGACCTTGAGAAAGCCACGCTGCCCAGCTGAGCCTCAGTGTCCTGTTTACTGGGACTCAGATCAGGTACATCAGAGAAAGCTCTCTCTTGCATGGAAACAATTTCTTCTTCTCTTCCTGAAGTTAAGCCTTTGCTTCTCCTATATTTTTTATTGCTTGTGACATCCTCTAAGACTCTCTGTCTTAGTTCACTTTATTATTTATCTACCTTAAAATTTCCACCCTGTGGCTTCATCACTCCCTCATGTCCTCCCAGCCTAGCTGCATCAATGTCCTACTTCAGCCTTGCCCATGATGCTCATCCTAACATGCAAAGCAGACACAGCAGAGCAACAGCTTTACCTTGGAAAAGTATAGTCTGGCAACCTACTTTCTTACAATTGCTCAGCCTTGTAACTGCAGTCCTTGATGGCTCACTGTGGATCCCATAGCAGATTGTAGCAAGTCACACTTTCTGACTCACAAGTTCACCCCTTGTTGCTGATGGAGGGTGCCTTTCCTCAATCAACAGAGCTCCAGCAATCAGCCTGCAAGATAGATCTAACTGCTTCTGCCATTGCCCCATTTATCTTCATTTCCATTTTTGCGTTGATGGGTATCATACACCACAAAGAGCCAGCCCAGCCGTGAAATGACACTGGACTGGCAACCTCATAATTATCCGGGCTCACGTATCAATTCTCTTCAATCCCTTCGTGACACTCCATTGCTTCCTCATAACTTCCTCATCTGACAGATCAGCACTGTGCACCCGAACCGCCTGAGAGCCCCTGGGTAATAGCCTCAGGGACAAAGTTAGCCCTGGCAGAAGTGGGCAAAGATGCTTGTTGGCTTCAGTGGGAGTTTTGCTCACTTTGTGCCAAGCCTGAATTTTGTCCACCCTCTCTTCCATGCACACAAAGTCCTCAGCTCCTTTATCTGCTGTACGGAAAAAGTCTTGGGGGGTACTGTGGTGTACAGGAACAACCCTGGCTCATGCAGAAATGTGGAGATGACTCCTCCTCCATGTTTACTTTGATGTAGTCTGTCTTAAAGTATTTCTGTCTCTAGGCACATTCATATTTTTTTCCTCCATATTTTGCACTAAGACAACATTGAAATGTCTCCTGAGGCAGGATGGGGTTGGTGCTGGCGCGGTGCACACCAGCTTATTGATTAAGTGCAGAAAGCCTGAGCTCCATCCTCTGCACCCACCTCCACTGCAGAAGGTCCTTAGCAGAGAATGAGGGCCATGGTAAAGGAGAAGAGGGTTGTCTGCCTTGGAGAGAAAAGGTCTCCAACCCCCAGGCTGGAGCAGCACCTGGACCTTGGCCCAAGGCTTGTCTGGGAGCTGCTCTGTATCCATGTTGTTTCATACTCTTAATGCTGGGTGAAAAGCCAGCAACCGGTGCATTTTATATCTGCCTGTGTTCCCCATGGCTCTGTCTGGTCCTTGCTGACTCAGACTTGGCATCAGGGGCTGCTCCCCTGGGCTCGAGGTGCAGCACTGCAAGGACCCACCCTGCTCCAGAGCTGTAAGACCCCCCACTCGCTCAGTGAGCCCCACGGATGGTTTGGCCTGACTCTTTCTGAAAGTTTCCTCTTCTTGGGATGCACTTAAAACTCCCCTGGCCATCCAAAGGGATTGTACCATGGATTTGGACATGACATGAAGATATCAGAGGGGCAAGGGTGGGAAACACTGGTTTTAAATTTCTTCCCCTACACAGCCTGGCTGTTTCTCCCAGAACATCTCCCCTGTTTTGGGGTACAGCAGTTGCAGAATAAGCCACAACCATAGGAGCACTAGGGTGAGCTCTGCAAGAGGGCTAGGGGACTTGCCCCATCCCGTTCAAACAAACTGTGATGCCCAGCAGCAAACCTCAGCCCAAAAAACACCTTGGCAATGCTCCCCCTCCACAGCACCCAGGCAAAACACAACCCATGGACAGGTACCTCTCACGAGCCAGAGGAGAAGGGATGCTGGGCAGAAAGCTGGCAGCAAATCCTTGGAGAATGGGGGACTTTTATTCCTGCTGCCACTTGCATCCCAGGGCTGGATGGGTGAGGAAACCTTGCTGGCTTCCCCAGTGCTGGCAGAGCCATGCAGGCAAGCTGGGTGGTGGGTGTTGTGCTGCCCAAGCCCCTGCTGCTCAAGGCAACTGCCTTCCTCGCCTGCATCCTGGGCCCCTTCTGCCCATCAGATAGGCACAGCGTGTGTCCCTGGTGAGGGGGAGGAGGCCAAATCCTGCCGTCGGGGGGAAGAGGGTGGCTTGTTGCGAGGTTGCGCTCAGCTGGGTGCAGGGCTGCTGAAGTCAGGGAGAGCCTCGCCACTGGTTTTTAATTTGCTTTGGATCGTGGCCATTATCATTAGAATAATCTCAAGCAGGTGATAGGCAGAAGTAAATTAATTCTGAATAAAAGTGTTTGGGAGTGGGTGCCAAGGAAGGGCAGGGGTGGGCATTGGGTACTGTCTTCACGGGTCGGCCAGAGAGGACATTTGGTGACAAAGTGGACTTGGACTCACCTTGGAAGGAGCATATTTCCCCTCTGATGTTACATTTGTTTCTGCTAAAGATCCCCAGATCTGAAATGCACAAGTCAGTGTTTAACAATGGATGCAGAAGGTGGTGGGAGTGGGGTTATTTATGTGATTTTATTTTTAATTCGCCATGTCCACTGAAATCATGTGCATGAAAACAATTGAAAATAAATTATCTCCCATCTCCAGAAAGAACCTTTCGCTGTTGTTCCTGGAGCCACCCGGACACACGAACAATTAATCCTCGACTCCAGACCCAAGTGACTCAACCAATAAAACAGCTGTCAGCTGCCGGTCCTGGGGAGGTGCTGTCTAATATCCCAGGAGAGGATAATTATTCTTATCTGATTTGGCTCTGGAATGAAATCATAAAAAGCCTCGTCCCATTCTGTAAATTCAGTTCTTCTTAGCAGGTTAAGCAGAGCCCAAATGACTAACATTTCTGTCAGCACCAACTCTAGCTAAGGGCTAATATACCATGAAGAATAACCCAATAATAAATCTTATTATAGGGAAGGAAGAGGGGGAAAAAAGAGAGAGAGCATGCAAGAGTGTGAAACCTCAGAGACGACCTAGGAGGGTGCGAGGCAATTTCAGTGGCCGACAAAAGTGGTTTCAGATTGCTCTTCAGGGGGAAATTTCTGACTCATTTCATTAAAAAATCCCCAGAATATTGACCCAAATCTGAATGTTTTGGGTGGAAGCATTTCTGGAGCCACAGAATTATTTTCTTGTTCTCTGGGTGTTTCTCTTCACTACAAGTGATGCCTCTTGGTGTGCAATGAGCAGATATTCTAAAGAACCCCTCCCACCATGGAGAGAGACACTTCTTTGAAAGCCTGGCAGTGATTTGGGAACACTGACTCCCAACAAGCCTTCAATGCTCCCTGTGATGGAAAATCCCCCTAGAGCATAGAGGTGGAGAAAACCAACACTGCATGCCACATCTCCCTGCCTTTGAGTGGCAGGTAGACCCAGGTCCCTTGAGTTTTCCTGTGCCTGGAATTTCTCCAGCTTGTCAGACCCATCCCCACACCCCACTGTGCTGCAGGGACAGCCCAGTGCAGGACCAGGGCTGGGTCACCCAACATCTTGTGGTGGCAAAGAAGCCAGAGGTGGAAGCTGAGCTGGGTAAGATCTTCAAAACCAAATGTTTGGGTCTCTCCTTTGGATGAACGCAGGCTCAGACGCTGAAGTCGATGTCTGGGAAGGACCTGCTCTTTGGAAATGGTGAGCTCTCCCTTATTGTGGCAAGATTTACTGCCTGAGTGGAAAGTGCTTTGTTGGGGGGATGGGGCACGGTGTTGAGTTTAAAGTTCAGGATGACCTTTGTTGTCGCCTTTCATACCACCGATCAAGAGGTTCCTGGAAATAATGACCATGCAACTCAATCTGATGTCCCTGGGTCTCTATTTCCACTGGTCCCCATGGCAGACAGTTTCCCAGGCGAGCAGGTTGGACGCCGTCTGAAGCGCCGAATGGCAGGACCCCAGCAGGGCATGGGGACGGCTGGGGAGAGAGCTTGAGGGGCATGCGGGGGCTCTTGAATTTGGGAAACTGCAGAGAGGTCTGGGAAGGAGGAGCTCTGCAGGAGATTGATGGCAAAGCTCTGGTGCCAGCAAAGTGTTTCTCCAGCACATGGGAAGGACGTTAAGGAGAGCGGGGACCTGGTGGCCAGGACAGGCTGGAGAGGAGCCTCAGACCTCAGCATGGAAACCCCAGTCACAGCCATGCAAATCATGTGCACTTTTGCCTTTGGTTTGTTGCTCCATCCCAAGGAACCAGCAGTGGCTGAACACTTGGGGGACCGCAGGGACAGGGAGAAAGTGCTGAGGGGGTGGTGGTAAGGAGATGCTCCCAGTGCCAGAGGGACTCGAGGACCGTCTCAGCTTCCCAGGACTGCTGGGGGCTGTCGCACCGTGACATTGCTGTTGCAAAGCATGCGATTCTCCCACGCTTCACTGGAGGGGTGGCCAGATACAATTTCAAGGAGAGGCAAAGCCAGGGCTGGGGGTACCGGCGGGTCAGCGATGCTGTATCTGCGCTGAGGAGGAGGAGCAAGGAAGAGCACTGGGGTACAACTGCTCTGGGGAGGGCAGTGCGCGCCCAAACAAGAGGGGCTGCAGTGAGGGTTTCTCATGAACCAGCATGACCCGGGCTGTCCCTACAGCATGAGGTGTTTCAGCAAGGAGCAGGGCAGCTGTGCTGATGAACGGCAGCTATTTAGAGCAAGAGGGACAGAACCCACAGATGTCACCCAGATGTGAGGTCATCTTCCATCCCTCCTGGGCAGAGACATCAGCTTTTATGGCTCTTTCCTCTTTGGAGCTGCCTATGACAATTGCACAGGGAGCAAGGGCGCAGTGAAAGGCAATATAAATACCACACATTGCCGCTTGCGTCCAGAGCGCCTCCCAGTCAGGCAAACCAAATCTCTAAAAAGGTGGACAAATATTTGCTGAGAAAGGCTCTTCCAGGCCTGGCTTGTGTTCAGGCTGATGGCTGAATTGTGCATATAATCGGGAGAGGCAAGGCCTGGGATCTGGATTTTTTTAAAAGAGAGATTTATCTGTTTATGGAAGAAATGTTAGGACTGCTAGAATGTGCTATAATCCTTCAGAAATGGACATAAATCTAGGATGGAAACATAGTATATAAATTCCTATAAATCGCAGTCTTTACTACAATCTGGGTACAATTAGATAATACTGCACTAATAAAGCTTTATACAATTCATTTTCATCCTTAAAAACCTTCTGAAATTCTGTTTCTGGAAAAACTTTGATTTATGCCTCATTCTCCTTTCCAGTGATTGTATCTCCATCTGGTGGGAGTGAAGAACTGGTAAGACTGACCAGCACAGACCAGCTAAAAGCCACATGGGAGCAACAATTTCAGTCGGAGGTGAGCTTTACTGTTTACTATATGAAGATCTAAAGAGAGAGAGACAACTGGTGATATCAACCTGGGACAATACATTAAGCCACCTCAGAGATGGAAAAATAAAAAAAGAGGAGTGAACTGTGACCACATCAAGGATCTGGTCTCCATCAGAGGGAAGCAGAGAGTGGTCCAGTAGTGCTGGTAAAATCAAAGATCCCTTGGAAACAGGGGCATCTACGATCAGGAAGCTGCAATGGTTCAGGAATGGGCTCAGGTGGCCCAAAGGCAACTGTGGGTTGCCCCAGTCAGACGGAGGGAGAGGGTGGCCAGGGATGGGAAAGGCTCAGCGAGCCCTGCTGAGATGAGAAGGGCCCGTCTGGATGTGGAGCTCAAGACAAAGAAACAAGGCCAGAGAAAGTGATGGATCGACAGCAGTCGCATGGGTAGCAGGACAGCAAAAATTGCCTCCACTGTGAGTTGTGATGCAAGGCAAATACCTTTTTCAGCTGAATACCTAAGTTGATGATCATGTATAGCTGGTGCTTGGAAGGATATTCCAACTTCTCCTCTCTGCAAAGGCAGACATTTGCATGTACATCGATTAAATTTACCCATGAGAGATCTCGGTCCTGTGTAGCTTTGAAAGTGTTCAGACCTGATTACCTTATTAAGTCCAATGCTCATTTTTAAGCCACTATCTGTAGAAGACATCATGCTCCAAATTGTACCTGGCTTAGCTTTTATCTCAGATGCCTGCTTACCATAAAAGCCTGGAAAGGCAGTACAGTAACTTCTTCCAATAAAAAAATTAAAAGCTGCGATTTCTCTGGCCAAGGGAAGCAATCAGTCAGTGATATTGAAAGATCCGTCCTCAAAGTATAAGGCAAGGAATGAATAGACTTCTAAATCAGTCAAACATTTTAAACATCCCTTTTGTAATTGACAATTTTGTAATATTTATTCACAACAGATCTGATTGCTGGATTCCCACTGGCTCCCCTCAGGAGGGTTTGCGTGAAATCAGTTTGAAATGGTGTGTCAATTTTTTTCTGAAGTCACCATCTGGCTGATAGACTTGAGTCTGTTCTAATACACTGACCCAGTGAATCGCTGCTAAACAATTCCCAGGGGTCTCCACTCCTCTTGCAGGCAATCTGGGAGAACGCTGCTGGGAGAGAGTGGGCGAGACAGGCATATTTT
The DNA here is from genome assembly GCF_030463565.1 of Pelecanus crispus. Taxonomy (NCBI): domain Eukaryota; kingdom Metazoa; phylum Chordata; class Aves; order Pelecaniformes; family Pelecanidae; genus Pelecanus; species Pelecanus crispus. The sequence continues at coordinate 6,817,440 of NC_134653.1, read as the reverse complement.
AATGCGTTATGTTGAAGGATTGTAAAAGAATTTGATTTATGTAAAGAAACAGAAATCTTGGGATGGTCTCGTTCATTCTTGTGCCCTCATGCTGGTTTTGAATGTGAGGGGAGGTTCAGCCCCAACATTAGTGACCTGAAACTACCTGAAATTGTACTGGGGGGTGGGGGGGACCCAAGAAATAAAAACCCACAAAAAGCCCCCCTCCCCGATCAACAGCAAGGAACCTAAACATTTAATAGCAGCAACCCCCACAGCTCAGCTGGCAAAAATAAATATTGGATCAAATACATTGCACATCTATTTCAAATATGTGACAGTATATAGATGACACTGGAGTCCTGCAAAATCAGCTCCATTCTGTATTACCAGAAATCCCTGGGATGAAATATGACGGTCCATGCTTACAAATAGATCGGTTTAACTTACAGTGTGAAATGAGGCCTCAGCATCCATGTTTTGTATGTTCTCCTACATGCCAGCAATGAATTCATATGGCACATGTTGATAATTAGATGCTTCCTCTCATCATCCCTCTGCAAACTACTGCTGCCACCCTTGTGAATTATATTTTCTACTATGCAAGAGACTCTTTGTCATTGTGTTCCCCAGCCCCAGAGCACGTGCGCACACACTGCCGTCACAGATGCAACATCGCATATGTACCTATACACATGTGTTCGTGTACATATCCACATAAGCTTGGCATAATTCTAGGATGACTAATTTTTTTTGACAGGCGAGTAAATCATCATTATAGCATTTGTTTTTTTCCATTACCATCAATCATTATTGTATGTGTGATCAAGTAGAATTTGTCTTTGGCTGCTTAAAATTTTCCTGATCATTTTTCAAGGCTAAATATCATCTCTAGATAAATAACACTTACTGTAATAATGTGCATGCTAAAGAGCTGATCCAAACCCCACTGAAATCACGTGAAGGGTATTGGCTCAATGGACATTGATTTAAGTCCTAAAGGATCATTTGTTTCTCAATAGAACCCCAGTAAGAGACTGAACGTGGAGAATGTTTTATAGGGTTTGATTAATTCCCTCTTCTACCAATGGAGTAAGGCTAAGGCACGTAACTACTGATCAAGGCAGAAGAATAAGTGGATATCTAAAGCCTGTGAAAGTATCCAGAATATCACAAGCTGGTGAAACATGCAGAAAAGTTTTCTGCAAATCTATTCAATTTTTGAATGAATTTGCTTCAGCTATGCTGGGGCCAATCCTGTAGGTCTGTCTGATGGGAACTTAGAGCAAAGAAGTGTTTGGGAAGATGGGCAAGAAACAGCAGGAGCAAAGGTTAATAGGAGACCAGGAAAAAACTGAAGTGGTCATCCAAGTCCATAGACCAGGGTACCAGGAATGGGGAAACAAGTGTAGACTGGATCGGACACCTCCAGGATATCTTGCCTTGTTGCCACATTTGAAGGACCTTGCCTGGGGGGGGCGGTCCTGGGATGCTTCCAAACATCTTGGTGTCTCTACACCCGGCATCTGTTGGGGGCTGCTTCTCTCATCAGAAGGCATAAAACTCCCCCTAAAATTCATCCCACCATTAAAAATGTGCAGGGAATCAGAGCTTGCCAGGGCTGGACGGCAAGTGCTCTCTGCAAGCATTGTAATTAACAATAAGAGTAATTAAACTTTTAACACCAGCTAAGCTCAATATCTAAGATCTAAGATCTGGGGGTTAATGTAGCAGTTTTCAAAAGGACAGGAAAATAAAGTAGTAACAAAATAAAATGAACGTTGCAAGGACTCTGAGGCATGCTCGTCCTCTGCACAGTCCAGTGACGAACGTGCCCTGGGTTTTTTCGGCTGCAGGAAACCCTCAGTGCTCCCTGCCTGCTGGTTAATTATTTTGTTATCGTGGGGTCATGCAGGTTTGGTCACTGTGTGGATCACAGACCACTGACAGCCTAGAGGACAGGAAGACAAGCTCTGAAGCAGCTCCAGAAAAAAAGTTTTTGCATCCCACTTTCTCTCCCCATTTCTGGGCTTGCAAACTGGGGAGAAACATATAGGAGGGAGATAAAATTGATAGATGAACATTCAAAGTTTATCCTCATTTTTAGTGGGTTGTAGTGGAGATCATTGTGGCAATGCCATGCAAGATATTCTTGGGATTTTTTTTCTTCTTCTTCCAAGAAAGTTCAGTGGTTCTTGGGTTATAAAAAAAAGGATGATAAACAGAAGTAAGACTGTCCTGTGAGGCTTGGGGAGGTTTGGGGGTGATTGACCCTTGCCAAGCCTGTGAGACTGGTATGGAGCAGCCCTGTGCAAGGTCCTGGGTGCTGCTGGACAGGAGCACCCATACTGGGGTGCCTCCCTCTCTGCACCTCTAGTGCCAACAGGTTTAGGAGGTCATCCCTTCCTGGGCTCCTTCCTCCTGTCCCCTGTCACCTGTCCCTGTGGTGAGGTGCCCTGGCTGGCATTGGTAATTCTCAGTGCAAGCCCATGTAGGTGAGGGACACGCGTCTGTCTAGTTTTTGTCATGGTCAGGTCACTTTGCCTGTTGTTTTGCCAGTTTTTCTCAGGTTGGATCTAAAGAGAAAAACATTTTTCTCAGGAATAGGCTTTTTGTCCTTGAAGGATTCTGCTGTTGTCTCCTTACTTCTCTTAATTGTATAACCCTAAGGTATGCCTTAGATTTACACAGCCTAAATCCAGCCTTATTTGACTATATTTGTCGTTATTCCAATTAATTGTGCATCAACTAATTGTGTAACATGGCTATTTGCATGTCAAACCAGGGTCCTCATGCTGTTCTTTGCAGTGTAATTGCTCTGGCTAAGTGAATACCAGGAATATTCCTGAGGTTTCAGCCATTAATCAAGGTCTGTTGAAAGGAATATTAGCACCCTGGGAAATAAAAAAAAAAAAAAAAAGAAAGATGCAAAATATCAATGAGATTTTTTAAATTAAAAGGAAGCCTTAAATGCAACAACAAGATAAGTATGAAGGCCAAGGAAGGTCTGGCCAAGCTTACAAAGGCCAAGTCCTCTGGAGGTCTGGAGGGTCGGGAGATGCTTACTGACAAATGAAGGGGCAATGGTTGGGCTTTCTTTTCTTGGTTCCCATTCGGAGGGGGGGGGAAGGTTGGACAATGCTGCTGAGCAGTGATAGGAAGTGATAGGAAGTACAGGAGCAGGGACCCCAGATGTCAGTGGAAAGGTCTTTTTAGAGTTGGATGTCTTGAGGAAGAAAAGTAAGGGGCTGTTTAGGAAAGCCCCATGAAAGTGGGGAAATAGTTGGCTACTCTGGGTGTGGAAAGGTGAGGTGCTGCTGCAGGGGAAGAAGCTAGGGTGGGGGGATGGACTCTGCCACTGCAGGGAGCGTGGTGGGGGTTGTTCACCATGGGACAGCAGGCTGGTACCTGTGCAGGGACATCATGGTAAGCAATTCCCTCCTGGGTTGGAGAAATTGCTCCCTGAACTCTTCACTCACTGCTCTGGTTGGAGAAGACACCCAGAGGGTTGAAGCTCCCACCAAAGTTCTCCAGGTAACCAGTGCTGAGACAAATCCAGGTCTGGGATCGCTCTCCTTAAAACATCCTCAGGAATATTTTGGGAGGAATGAGAGAGATGAACCATGGCCTCCTTCCAACCACCCGTGTGTGTCCCGAGAACAGCAGAGGCACCCGGTGATGAACGGTCCCTTCCCTTTGGGGAAGGATGGATTTTTATTGTCAACACTGTTTGCCCTGGTGATGTATATAAGGTTGCTGTGGGAGAAACCAACTGAACGCTGCAATGATGGAAAAGACTTAATATCCCTGATGAACTATCGTTAACTTAGTCAATGAGTTAGTGACAGATCTGGTGCTGAAACTCAACCACACCTGGATCCCCGACTGGCAATGGGTCCATTCCATTTTGCTGCCTCACACTACATAGCTTAGGTGTCTCAGAAAAAAAAAAAATTGTGTTTAGGAGAGCATCAAGGATGCTAATCAAGGATTATCAAGGATAATCAGGATCGTCTAGGATGTAATCAGGATCCTCTTGCCCATTCACAAGAAGGGATCTTGGAAGGTATAGAGCCCACAGTGATGGCACACTTTTGGCCGCATTTCAACACCTTTCCCAAGCTGGCGGGGAGGCTTGCAAACACCCGTGGGTCCCACACTTGGCTTGTTTAACCTGGGCTCCTCAGAGTATCAGGGCTCTCCCCACTCAGCTGTTTCCCATCCCTCATGCTGCTGGATGGGCTGCGGCTCTAGTTTCTGCAGCTCTCCCCGGTGCCGAGGATAAAGTGAAAGCAAAGCTGGCCCTGGGCTGCTGTTTGCAAATAGAGATGAAGATAAACAGATGAGTTCAAGCTGCTGGAAGGAAAACAACCCTGGCGGCTCCTCTGCTTAATGGTGGGAACCTGGAAGTGTAAACAAAACCCTGGGCAGGTCCTCCTCATTCCCACCGGCCCTTGGAGTCCACCGGTGTTTTTCAATCTTTACCTCCTAGAACCAATCAATTTCGTGCCAGCCTGTAACTTTTTACTGATGTTGTGGCTGTTTCAGTTAAAGACAACCAGGTGCTGCATCCCTTCCCCCCTGCCCAGCGCCGGGACCTCTTCTGCCCTCATTCTCTCGGACCCGGAGGGGTCCCTGGTTGCTTTTTCGTCACTGGGTCTGAGACCGTCCTGCAGTCGCCGGTCTACGCCCCAATGGACGTGGCCAAGAAAGATGCATGCAGAGAGTTTTATCATCTTCCTGTTTCAGCACTGAGTTCCCAACACCTTTTGCCCTCCAGCATGAGACTGTCCACTCTCTTTAAAACTCAGAGAAAGGCAACATTACTCCAAAAACTTGCTAGGTTTCTGAGTAGCAAGCAACAGGGTGAGGAGGTGCCAGCCCCTCAAGGCATACGCTCCTCAAGCCCCAGCAGCACCTTTCCATCAGCAGTGGCACAGTTATGGGGACATCCTTTCTCTGAGTGTTCATGCATCAGCCATCACCCCAGAGCCATGCGTGGCAGAATCCAGGCATGGGCAAAGAGCAGGCAAATTAGTCCGGGCAGAGAAATAGAGATGCCTCTGGGTGCAGGGCGAAGTCCAACGGCGCTTTTGTGAAAAGCACCATCGGGAAGCGCTGTGGAGCAGACCTGATGCTCTTACCAAGCACAACTCCCCTGGAATTGCAGGAGGTTTGACTCGGCAGGCTGCTGCATTTTTCCCTGTGCAATCTCAATTCTTTTTTTTTTTTTTTTTTTCTTTTTTTCTGACAGTCCCTTAATTAGCACGAGATTTCACAAAATTTGCCAAGGCAGCCATCCATCTGTTTTGCTGACTTTCAGTAACAATATTTATGATTGCAGAAGTGTCAAAACAATAAAACCAGATGACATTTATGCAAAGGGCTCCTAACTACTTTAAAAAAGGCCCAAACCTTGAAAGCCTCCTGCAGTATTTTGCTGGGAATTGTTTGCAGACACAAAGCTGAGAGTAATTCCTTCTGTACCCACATAAATATTTTAAATAAGCCGTAGAAGAATTTTCCAAGGGAGGTGCAAGAATGGCATATGCTTCTCTATAACAACTTTGTTCCAAGCGGTCAGATGAGAAAAAAAGAAATCTCCCGCCCTGATGCCTTTTCCTGGTTTCAACCCCCAAAATATTAATTTTGGTGAACACTTTTCACATTTCAAAAGAGTGCTATATGAATTAGTTCATGCCAGTGACTCTTCTTAAGAATTTTAACCTGATCTGCCATGCAGTAAGAAGGGGGAATTAAAAAAAAAAAAATCTGCTTATTTAACTTTACGGTATTTAAACCAGTACATAAATGAGAATTAATAAATCTGCATTTCCTATTGTCAGCACTAGTTGATTACAGCACTGTGGAGCACTATCAAAGGGTGCATACGGCACGCTAAGTTCTGCTGTGTATTTAAATTATCCATAATAAATTTACCTAACAAATTCAAGTGTAGCTGCATTTTCCCCTTGTCAGAGTTTCTCTGGCTGGGAGCACTCAGAGTTACGCTCTGGTTTAACAGACCCCCGTGCATGCGGGAGAGGATGAGCCCCTGTAACCCTGGTTTTGATGGCTTTTTATGGGGAAAGTGGCTTTTTTTCAAGCTGAGTGATACTCTCAACTAGATCTCTGATTGAATGCTGTTCCCCCCTCTATCTGATCTCTGGCAACGTGAGGTTTTAAAGCTATTTTGTGCTCACTGTAATTTCTGGACATTTTTCTCCTGCAGCTCTTGGATGTTCGGTGTTAAGGATTTGCAGGGACCAGCACCAAAATGGAGTAGGATGCTGGGGCTAGGCGCCACGTCATGGGTAGGTACCACTGCCCAGTTTGGGTTTGTACAAAAGCATCCCAGCAAAGAGCGAGCAGAGGCATGGGGTAGATCTGCTCCTGGAGTAACTTCCCAGGCACTGGGTCTGGGGCAAGTCAGTGCTTTCTTCCTCAAGCCAGGGATGGGGAGCCTGGACCCCGCAGAGCCAGGCTGAGCTCCACACTGATTGCACACATCTGTCTTCTCCTGACAGCTCTGCCTGTTAGTGGAGTGAGTCTGCTGTTTAATTTACCTGACTTGTTAACAGCTCCCTGTTTTGAAGTTGTAGGAAGTAGCTGATTTCACGTTTACAGTCGAAGCATTGAATTCCCATTGGGTGGCTAAAATTCACAAATAATCTGGTAATTTGTCCGCGGTTGTGGGAGCCCATGGGGACACTGCTCAGTGTATATCACAGTGTATATCACCACATTTTGGTGAAAAGATTGATGAGCAAAGAGGTGCATGGAGCTGGCTGGCTGTGTGCCAGGAGGAGCTATCGAAACTGAAAGGCTCAAGGAAATCCCTGCCAAAGAAAGCAAGGATGGGGGGGTTGCACAGCCCCCCTTGCAGAGGGGCTGCAGAGGAGGGTGGCAGGGGGCTCACTGCTTTTGGGGACTGACTGCTTGCAAGGAGCCGCATCCCATTGCTGCCATTGGTGGCTGGAGTGAACCAGAGCATGGAAATGGGGCGAGTGGGTTTGCCTTGGCATATTGCAGCCTTGGCCCCCCAAAATATCTTTGGTATTGGCTCAGTCCATACAACATGGGAGCAAGAGACAGCCAGTGCAGAGCTGAGCTCAGCTCTGGATCGTGCCTGATCTCCACGATACAGATCTCTTGGAGGGGAAATTGGCTCTTAGGAGCGCTGCTGCAGACAGATATCACACCCGATAGCCGCAAGTGGAACAACAAATCTTTGGAGTCTCTCATCATTAATTGCTCACCGCCCCCATCATTCAACATATCAATAACTGGCAGCCCCAGGAACTGAAGGAGAGGAAAACACCGTGTGTGCAGCCTAAGGCATCCCAAGATGGCACAAAGGTGGATTTTGACAGTCAAACCCTCACCAAGCACATTCACCATCCCTTGCACGACCCGTTGAGGATCATGCAGGGACCCCTGGAAAGGGGCAGACCCTCTGCTACACCCAAGTCCCTTCCCCAGCTGCTACAGCAAGTGGAGAGTGAGCAACCTCCAAGCTCAGGCTCTGACTATATGTGTCTTCTCCTGGAGTGCAGACCACCACGTGCCTGTGCTAAGGAAAGTGCTGCAGCTTTCCCTGAAATCAGGCATGCTGGATTTGTAAATGAATTTGGAGTTAGGGAAGGCAGGCTGCAGACATCCCAGCAGAGCAGCAGGTAATCAGTAGGCTGTCCTCTACAGGGAAGGTGTTAAATCCTTCTTGGAGTGCTGACAAAAAGAGTTACAGCCCATATGCTTATTGCCAGAAAAATAATAAAAAAAGAGTATTGGTTTAACCAAGTCTAACAGCCATCAGAAGGTTTAGACGTGCTCTCACCCTGGAGAGTCAGTATGCAGAGGCGGGGGGAATGTTTTACCCCAACCTTGTCATCAAATGATCAAAGCCAAACCAACAACAGCCACCAGCCCAAACTCCCAGTGATCCCAATGGGAGAAGGATGTGGTGATAAAACTGGACGTCGGGAAATCCCCCCTGCAAAGCCTAATGGCTCATGAGCTACCTCCCAGGAGACAGCTGGGTCTCTCTTCCCCCGGCAGTGCTCCTGCTGCACCTCCATCCCTGGCTGCTGCCTGCTGTGGGCAAGTCCCTGTGCTGGGACGCTGCTGTGGGGCTGGTGATAGTGCAGGGTCTCTGCCAGCTGGGCCCTGCATCATGCTGGGGTTTGCTCCCATTGCTGCCCAACACTGGTGCCCTCTGGCAACACCAGCCCCACTTTGTTAGGTTCTCCTGGGGCTTTGCGGCAGCAGTTGAGTGCAAATAGGTGGAAAATTATACTATTCGAGGTGGACACACTTGTCCCTTGAAGTCTGGGCATGGTGAGATAGGAAGACCCATCTTAAGACTGAAGATTATTAGACGTAAGAGACCTCTGTGACTGAAAGTATAGAAAGGACCTTGTCAAAAAGCCAATGAGTGCATGAAATCAGAGAAGAGAGGAGGAAAACCAGACTGAGAAGTGGCCCAGGTGATGCTGCTCAGCCAGGCTTGCGGCACAGCGCAGCCAGCGCTGGGGTTTGGCTGCGGCATGTTCTCATTTGTATTAACTAATGCTGCTTGGCATCATGTAATGTGTTATTGTTTTTATTGTTCTTGTTGTAAATACACCTAGAGGCATCTTATAAATAGAATTAATTATAGTTGTTTAATTCATTAGTTAAGTACATAGCGCATTCTGCTTGCTGGAGAGGCATGGATGGCTGTGGTCAGGGCACACAACGTACAAATCAATGTATGGTCAGGTTTGTTGTGCCTGGGCCTGCAGCACCAGCAGGCCGTTTTTGTCAAAAGCTTGTGTCAAAATTCAGTAGTTGCAAGGAGAGTTTGGAAAGATTGGTCTACAAGAGGACAGCACAAAGGGAGGGGTGGGGCAGCAAATTTGGGTGAAAAGCACTTGAAACCTTTTCAGGGTTGTGGGGTTCATCCTGGTGATGAGTCTGGCTGGAGGAGAGAAGCCAAGGATGCTCCTGCATAGTGTGGGCCACCGCAGGGAAGGGGACATCCATGAGGACACATGCACATGCAACAGCCCCGTGAAAAGGTACTTTGCAGCAAGCAGATGAGTTTCCCAGTGTAGGGACAATGCGGGCAGCAGTGTCTAAGTGAGGATATTCACGTCAGCCTCTGTCCTGCCTCTTCTCCAGCCCAGGCTGGGGACAAACCCAGCCCTTAGGAAGCATTGGAGAAAGAAGGGACTTGCAGTCAGGTCATCGGCTGTTTTGTGACTTGTGCCTGTTCAACCTGGCAGCGATGGAAACCAGCTCCACATTCCTCCTGCGCCGTGGAGGCTTTCTTTCTCCCCTTCCATCTATCATGGCTCACAGCAGAGTTCTACAAGCTCATCCTGCCCAGGCTGCCCCAGCCTGGAGCTGCCTCACTTGCAGGAGCAGAGCTGTTTTTCTCCAAATCACAACACAACTGAAAAAACACAGCAGGTCAATACATCACAGGGCACACACTTGAAAGGGAAGAGGCATAAAACTCATGTCATTGATGCAGGGCAAACCATGCTCCCTTTCCCCTGATGCTCAGGACATCCCCAGGGCTGAGAACTTTCCCGGCCTGAGGATGCTGATGGAAGCTTAGACACTTGCTAAAGCATGGAGAGAGGTGAAGGAAAAGCTGCTGAATAACCCCATGCAGAGCAATGGTTATGACCATTGGACTCAGGAGGAGCTCGGGTCTAGTGTTGGCTCTGACACTGCTTCACTGCACTCAGTGAAGTCTTGGGCAAGTCACCTTCTTCCCTCTGTGTTGCCTTTGCCCAAAGGCCTCCCTGGCACCACCATTTCCCTGCCATGTGTTTGCAAAACACAGTGCAATGGTCCCCCATCCTCCACTGGTGTCTGTGGGCAGGGCCAGACCTCGGAGCTTGTGGCGGGTGTTGATGCCCTGCCCCATCCAGTCCCTGACAGACTGAATGCGTAATGCGATGCTCTTCTCCTCCTCCTCCTGCACAGCTGGCACCAGCCACAGTCCCAGCACACCACATGCTGATGTCCCCATGAGCCACAGCATCCCCATCATCCTCCCAAGGAGCCGAGCCACCCACAGCAGACACAAAGCATAAGCCAGGACCGGAGCACCTTGAAAACAGACAAAAAGAAGTTCATCTCTCTGGCAAAATAGCAGCATGGTGGAGATTTAAACTCCAGAAGGAAGGACTTCAAGACCATTTTTGGTCACCAGACTTTGTTCTGCACTAATCTCATTTGGAAGGAGTGGAGATGCCAAAGAGCTGGGTCACGTAACTCAGGCAGCGTTGGCATGCCTGGGACCAGAGCAGTTGTTTGAAACACATCCCACCTCTCACCCACATTGAGGCCATCACGAGCATCTTCGAAAGGTGTTGTTGCATCCTTCTGCAGGCAACTGCCTTTAATTAGCGCAGAACAGGAGACATTCACAACAAGATGGGAAAAAAATAATAATCAAAGAAAACCCAGTGAAGCCCCATGTGATAATAAAGGCTGACTCTAACTAACAGTTGTTATTCAGACATTGTTAATGATATTATAAGCACTACCATGTGCTAGGCAAGCTGTGACATGCACCCCGGTGGACATATGGATAATAAGATCACATGCCTATTTCAATCAAAGCCATAAGTATGAACTTGATCTGAATCGGAAGAAAGCCCAAGCTAGCAGTAGCTGGGGATGTGCATTGGGAAAGCAAGCTCCTACAGTTAAGAAAAGAAATAAAAGGGGGAATCATAGGCTGTGATGTAGGAGCGCGAGACAGCCCAGCCCAAATGCGCTCAGCACCTCTCAGCATTCCAGGGCAAGAGCCTGGACACAAGCACCCGCAGCGAGGGGCTTCCAGCTCCAGGGCATCACTGCCATCTCAAGAGGTAAACGCACCCATAGACATCTCCAGCAGGATTTTTCCCCTACACTGACACACCAGACCATTGCCCTAGCTCAGGGACAAGACTTTTGCCAGAGTTGCTAAGGACAGAGGCGCTTGAGACGCTTTACCTTGATTCACCTCCTCCGTATAGCCAGTTGCACACTACGGTGTGGTGCAGAGACGCACACGGCTCCCTCCAGCCCGCACCTGAGCACAGCCAGTCAAGTCACAGAAACACTGTCATTAGAAACACTGAACATAATCACCAAATTTAATGCCTTTATCATTGCTCAATGGATCAGTGAACAGAGGAGCTAAAAGAAAGACAATTAGAAGCGTCAGTCTATGCTAAAATTTTTTCCATTGCCTTGCTTTTGTCTAAAGAGTTATTCATTCCCTAATTGTGAAATGTAATTTTGTTTGGAGGCTTTTGTTATATTTGTTTTCTTGTGTGGCTAATGCAGTTATTTGCCGCACACAGCCTCTTTTCTCCCGCTCAGCCTGTTTAATGGAATTCTTTGGCAGCTTTGATTTAAAACCATTTTGGTTTAGTGACCAGGACATTTCTGGAAGGGGGAATCAGATTGTTTCCTGGATTTCTGAGTCATATTTTGCTCAGCAAGATTCACTTTAAATGCATGTTTTCATGAGGGCCTTTAATCTGGCATTTTTGGCTCCAGTGGAGACCAATCTCAGCAAGAAACAGTGTCACCCTCCCAAACCCCCCATCCTGGGTTGGGAGACAGAGGGGCCCACACCCAAACACTCCTCCCACTCTTTTTATGAAGAAGTGACCCCCTCTGTGCCCTCCCCGCACCCCTCCCCGCCCCAATGGCTGCAAAATCTTAGACCATCCCAGACTTTTCCTTCCCACAAAGGATGCCCAAATGAGAGCCAGTGCCAAGTGTAGCCCTGCTGAGGCTCTGGGTGCTTCGGCTGCTTTTCTGCCTCTTAGAAATGGCTGTGCACCAGGCAGACCCACAGGATCTGTTTTCGGTACGTCATAAACCACACCTGAAAGTTGTTTTTTCCACTCTAAGTGTTTAACTAGAAGGCGTCCTACAGCTCCAGAGCCCTGCTGAGCCTGGATGGCAATGCAGGGAGTGAGTAAATTGCCCTTTTAGCACGTTTTCTCCGACAAGAGGATTTTCAGTCCCAGCCCCCCTCCACATGAAGTCTAGAGCGACGGAAGACTGATTTAAAACCAATCACTAACACTTACACACAGCCCCTTATTCGAGCATCCCAAGCTTCGTCTTAGACTATTGAATCAATCCTGTCTCCACTGTCACCTTCCCTAAGTAACAGACCAAATCAGATGACGGCATGGTCTCTTCTAATTGACTGAGCTGCACAAGTGTATCCATGTCTCAGGATGTGGGCATCAGCCGTGCTACGCTGGTGGAGACAAAGCGTGTGAAGGTATCAATAAATCCCAGGCTGAGGGAGGGAGGAAACAGGAGTGGACCCAGGCATTCAAGGTCCAGCACTCACAAGGCTGGGGACCTCTATAGGGGGATTATAGCTTTCCGGAGGCACCCAGGTTCAGGTGTGTGGAAGTTGGGTGTCTCCTTCATGCCAAGGTCATGTGCGGTTTGGGGAGAGATGACCTGTCAGAGCATGACTCAGCACGTGTGGATTTGAGACCACATGCAGGACAGGACAGCTTGCCTTTTGGATGCTTCTGTTTCACTGAAAGCAATAGGATTAATCTGCTTTTAAAAGATATTTTCACTGCAAAGCCACAGTTTTCATGATTCTTTCAACCCAGTTCTGCTGGGCTCCCTGAAAACACCTCTGTCTTCTGTATGTTGCCTTGCCATCGGTGCCCACCCGTTCCTCCACAGGACCAGCACTCTGGCTCCCTAGAGTCGCGTTATTTCCAAGGTGACCAAACCAGAGACATTTCCACACCAGGCCCACTCCGGGCTCCAGCAGTGCAGTCACTGGGGGACCCCCCTCTCCTTTTCCCTCCCCACCACTCATGCAGGTGACATGGAGATCAATAATTTTGGTGATCACCTCTCCCATCCTTACTACATCCTGTGGCCAGGGAGGTGTAAACAGCTGATGTATAGTGCCAGTGATCTGTCCTGCTTCACCAAGTCACCTCTGTGGAGTTTCGTCCAAGATTTGGGCCCAAATTGAGAAGACTGAGGACCCTCAATCCTGCCTTTGAACAGAGCATCATTTACAGTTAAACAAAAGCCCTGGTTCCTCGCACCCCTACCTCCCGCATGGCTCTCCCGCCATCCTTACACCCCAGCTCCCTCTTGTCCCTTCCCTTTCATCTTTTGAAGATGGGCTTTCAAGCTCCTGAACATGTGTTGAAGACATGCCTATTAATAAGCGTCTTCAGAAAGAAGAGGGGGTAAGGAGGAGAGATAATGAGGAGGGAGGAGGAGAAGCTAAACAGAGCAGGCGTCCTTATAAATGACTTTCCCTGGCAGAGCCTAAATTATGCAGCAATTACTGTGGTCATGAGATCCAGGGGCAGTTGGGCCCCCGGTTCCCCTCGTCCCTCGAAGGGAGCCGCGCTGCGTGGGGCCAGCGGGAGGGAGTGCTGGCGCGGCGGCTGCCCATCACCGTGCTGCTGGGCTGGGCAGAGCCTGGGGCTGGGGCTGTGCGTGGGCTGGCTTCAGGAGAAGGGCAAAGCACCAGGGTGTGAGCGTACCCCCGTTGGGCTACGGACCCTGGGAGACATGGAAATCATGGTTTAAAGCAGATTTACCCTATGGGGCTGAGTAAGAGGCTTTAACCCTTGCTGGGTTGTGCTCTTTGGAGATGAGAGATGCTTGCCTATCTGCTGGGGTGGTACTGAATGCCCTCTGAGGGGCAATGCCAGGGACCAGGGCTGCTGCCAGGGGCAAAATACTCACCGTTTGCCCCTTGATAAACTTTTCCCCTTTCTGCAGAGGTGTGTGCATTGCCACCAGCTCTTGCTCCATCGTCCTGACTTGGATGGAGCTCATTGCAACGATGCCCTGGCAAAGAAAAATCCCAACCCCACCAGGAACCACAAGCTTCCAACCAAGACTGGCTCTGTAAGGCCCTTAAAAACCAAGCCCCGCTGCCCCAGCTGGGCTGCCTGCCCCCTCAGCCCATGCCATCCTCGGAGCAGGGGCGCCCGGTCCCAGCGTGCAGCACCAGGGTGATTTAAAGTCTCGGCTCCACGAGGCGCTGCCGAAGTGAAATCACCGACTCGTGCAGCCGGGCTGGGAACAGGTGTGTGAAAATCAGCACCCAGGCACCCGCTCGAACAACGTTGTTTTTTCCTTGTGTGCCATAAATCAGCATGCTAATCTTTCACTGTCCGGCGAGATCTCTCACTGGGAGGGTGATAAATTGCCCTCCAGCCCCTGACAGCTGCTGGGAAATCACTCACAGCCCGAGACAAACCTCTAAATCTGACATTATAGAGTGTTGAAAGGAAGAATGTCTGTTTTTATAACCTACCTCAGTTATAATAAATATTTAAAATCCACATTAACATCCTCTTATAGTTACAATCTGCCCTCTATGGAACAGTGTCCAACTTAGATTTAATTAGCAACTGAACCTTTCCAGCCCAAGCTCCTAGTTAGGCTGAAGATTCAAATCCCCAGTGAAATGCCTCTGTTTTCTTAAACTACCTGCACTGTAATAAATATTAGCCATGTCGCCAGGCAGCCCTGTTGGAGACAGTGCTCTTTTTGTCTTCTCAAAGGCTAACATTTAATTTAAATGATAGGGTCTTTCCAGACTCTGGGGGGAATTTCTTTCCTGCTCTCCAGAAACTTTGCCATACTTCACCTCCAAGCGCTGTTGTATTCCTTTGGCACCAGGAGGACACTGAAATGGAAACACCTCGATACAGGTACAAGACTGGAGCGACACAAACAAAATCCAGGCACAACTATTCTGGCTTCTGGTCATGCACTCGCACTAGAAACACAGAGCAGAGACCTCCCCCTCCTTCAAACTGTGGAGAATTTGGGAGATGGATCCCAAACTCCTGCAGTTGCCGTCTCTTGGAGAGAGGGAAGAAAAAATACCTGTCCAAAAGTTTTTGCATGTTCACTCTGTTCCCACCTGCTTTTGCAGGTTACCTTGTTTTCTCAGTTATTATTTTACGCCAATTGTTTTCCAGAGGGCAGCATTCATACTCACTTCTCTGTCCTGTCTAGGGTTTCATAATTTTTTTTTTTTTTTCAAAAATATCACAGGAATAAACACGGGCAGATGTGTTAAAAAGAACAAAGTTTCCTTCATCTCCCTTAGCTAAAAATCCTACACCCGTCCATTTTGAATTTTGGTGCTTTCCTCCCTGTCCTGCCTATCTGCTGCTGCCATATGACTGTGTCAGTCCATGGCAGAGGGAGGAGGAGCGTTACAGCCAGAAATCAGCCTGACCCACATGTCTGCAACCCCCCAGCTCCAGAGGTGCCCTGGAGCTGCTCCACCAGCCCATCCAGATGCCCTTCGCTGGGTGGGCTCAGCGGCCATCCCGAGAGCGGCTGTGGCTGGGTGCCAGGACCAAGGGTGGGCGGGAGGTTTGGTCAAAAGCCTGAAGGTGGCAGCCACCCTGCCAGCACCCTGCTTTGGGGTTGTGGTTAATAGGAGAGGGGTCAGGAGGCTTCAGACAGGAAGGGGAGGCAGGACAGCTGTGGTCTCCGCACACGCTTCCCCTCGGTTTCATATTTGGGCGCCCTGCATCCAGCCCAGCTGCTGCTTGAATCAATAGCAGCGTATCAATCAAACCCGCTGCTCATGCAGAAATAAACAGACATTTTCCTTTGGACGTCACAGAAAGCCGTGGACATCTCCTGGCATTGTCTGAACTAAGGGCAAATGGGACACTGCATCTTCGGCTGCACCATCAGAGTGTAGGTTATGGAAACCAGAGTGTATATTATGTGCATTGGATATAAATAAATATGCAGACACAGCTTGGCCTGTGTTAAACAGACAGACATGGACTTCTGTTTCACTTCCAACTCCCCAAATGATGGCAGATGCCCAAAAGAGTATGCAGCTTTTAAAAGAGCATCCTCCAAGCCCTAATATTTTGCTTCCCGCGTAAGCCCCACACTGGGAGCCTAATCCAAATGACTCCAGCAAATGTAATCTTCATGAAAGCAAAGCCAAGGGCATTCTGGTGGCACTTGGGTGATTTGATGCCCTGATTGGGAGCTGCTTATCTCTTCTCTTGCAAAGTGCATTGGGTTTCCCTTTTCCTTTCCAATTCGTTTCTGGTTGTATCAAAAGAAAGCTCTTAGGAAGGGGCACAGCAGATCCTCAGCAGCCAGCTCAAGTGAGTCTCAGATCTGGTTGGGGGTTGGCAACCCATTACTAAGTCATTGCTGTTCTGCCATCCTCCAAGGACAGCAGGAGATGAAAGGGTGTCTGATCAGCTCCTCGCCCACCATCCCAGGCAAAAGCAGAACCAACTTCCTACCTCTCCTCACCCCAAACCACTCCTGCCCCAGCATCTGTTTGCATAACCTGACTGCTGTGAATCTTGCTTGGGTTTGTAGAGACAGCATCACCCCCCTTGGGAAACAGCCAGTGCGTTTTACCAGGAAACCCGCTGTTTTACAAAGGGTTTATGACCAGTGGGTCCTACCTCTGAGAGAAGTTACATTCTCGGGCATTCAAGGTTTGTTTTTTGATTATGCGGGAAGTGGTGTGAATGGAAGTCACAGAGTCCTCGAGGGAGAGAGGTAATATGAATCCCCGGCAGCTATCTTAACCTTTGCTTTTGCAGATGTTTTCAACCTTGCACAAGGAGCTCCCAGGAAGCCTCAGATGCAGAGCACATAGGATGAAAGATGCTAAGACACCCACACTTCACTCAGTGCCTGCACTATGCTGAGATTGCAAAGGCGATAGGGTCTTCCTCCTCTGCCCACCCGAAGGAGCAAAGAAGGGACGCATAGCACTTCTGGGGTGAGCAGGAAAACAACTCTGGAGGAAACTGCTCTCAAGGCTGTGGTCTTATCCTACTGGAAGAGAAGGGTTTTCCAGCTCTTCCTAGATACCAAACTCCTATTTCACACATATTTGAGGACATTTAGCACAAGATAATCCCAGACCCCCCTGGATGGTGCCAGAGAGCAAGCAGAAAGCAGCAGCCTTCCACAGCAACAGCACAGCGTCGTGCATAGACCTTCCATCACTCATGCAGTGGTGGGTGGGTAGAACAGACTCCTCCTGGAGATGGTAAGGAAGACTGAAGGATCACATCCAGGCAGCCTCAGCTCCAACCAAGCTGTTGTGCTGAGCATTTGTCATGCCCAGCTCAGAGACCCCCAAGAAGGATTGCTTGGAGCCACGTGTCAGATGTGCTCAGCATTGTTCACTGAGGAGAGACGAGGACTTAGGTGGAGCTTAAGTCTCCAGCCCACGTATAGATTTCCTTAGGATGACAGATGTGAAGAGTTAGACACCAAAAAGAATTAGGTTCTGCAGCCTTCCTTCAAACTCCTTGCCCACCTTACTGGAGTTGGTATTACGCAGAAAGATGGACTAGATCAACTCATGGTGTCTTCTAGCCTCAGCCATCACCTGCGGAAGCCCAGGGAGGAGCTGAAACAACAAAGATAAGAAGGAAAACCAGCTTTTCTGGCAGAAGCACTGCTCCAGCTCCCTAAGAGCCAGTGCACTGTTTGGTCCAAAACCAGAGCCAGCTCAAAAAGAGGTCAGTCCCCAAGGAGGATGGTGTCCGGGGAGTCTGTCTGAAGGCTGAAGCCAAAATGCCAGGTGAAAATGGGTGAGCAGGTGACAAGAGACGAGGTGTAGCTTTGAAAGCCGCTTGCCAATTTTATGTCTGAAAGGCTGTTGCGGACAGTCGGCGACTGGCTCATTGTGAACACTGGCGTTCAGTTCCTTTATATACAGCTATTCCCCGCAGATTGCATCAACTGAGCTGCTTGCCAGCAGGACGTAGCTGTGTACCATCATTAATCAACATCATGCTTCGAGAGAAATGCTGAGTTCATTCTCATGTGTCTCCTCAGACCTCTGGGGACTGAGTTGTCTCTAGCCGAGGCTGGTAGTCACCTGGAACAGTTTTCCAGCCCCCCTAAGCAGCAGGAGTGTCCATTAACTACCACGGATCGGTGGGGACGGTTTGTAAACTCCGGATACATACGGAGGGGCCCGGGCGCTTATTGGCTGGTGCTTTCCGCTCTCAGAAATGGGTCATTTAAACAGAAAACTGTAAAGTGTTCATGCCTCTGCATGCAGAGAAACTATCAAAACAAGCTCCCGTCTCCATGCCACAGACCCGGCATTCAAACAGAGACTTGGGGCATGTTGTACGGGAACGAACCAAGTGTTCCCAGCAGATTCCTTTCCTTTTTCTGATTTTTCACACAATAAACATTTCAAGTCTCCGGTGCGAGAGCAGACCTACCCCAATTACCAGGAGAGCTTGTGTTGTTTGGAGTAATAGTTAAGGGTCCCATCCTGCATCCCTGGACCAGTGAGAAAACTCTCCTTGCCCCCAGTGGGCCTGAATCCAAGAGAGCCCCATGGTACATTAGAGACACCACTGCTACTGGGAGGGTATTTCTGCCTTTCTTTATGAAAGCATAACCAGTTCAAGCAAGTTCTGCCATGGCTCCACCTACACCAAGGTGGAGACATCGTGGCTTCCCAATGAAATGCAAGGCAGAAGCTGGCATCACCAAACAATGCTGCTATAGGCTGATCTGTGATGGCAGGCCACCAGTTTCACAGTGTCCTACAGCTGATTGACCTTTTGTCCATGTCACTTGGACATCTGCAAGCCAGAAAGCCGTACCACAGTCCCTGGGGCCTTGGAAATCTCAGCTCCTCAGGGCTACATCTCAGAAAGGTGGAGAAGGGAGAGACAGGAAACCTTTAAGATTTGGAAATTAATACACATGAAGAGAAAAAAAAACATTTGATTTAGTAAATGAGATCTGAATAAAAACAGCTCATCAGTAATTGTTATGTCTGGGCATTATACAAAGTATGGCATTATACAAAGTATGGGCATTATACAAAGTTGGGCTGGTTTTCCCAGCATGGTGAGTGGTGCACATCTGGGAAGTTCAATGATGTGGAGGAGAAGACAACTGAAAAAGCATCAGAGAACAAGGCTGCAGTGGTCATAGAAAGTCAGGATGCTCATCCAGGAGCCACTGTCAGCTGCCAGTGCAGGCAGCCCAGAGGAAGGAGGTTGTGGAGGGAATTGAATGATGAGACGAGCCCAGCAATGAAACATGCCTTGGTGAATCATCATCCAGTCCTCCTGGGCCACATGGTAACAGAGGGGCTATTTTTGAAGGACCACAATGCCAAAGAGCGAAAAAGTCTTGGAGGGCTTGGAAAGAGGACATATGCAGCTATACCTGCCCTGAACCCAGATGTGCCATTTGAGCAGGTACAGTGAAAGCCCTTCTGTGAATAACCTCTAGGTCATTCAAACTCCAGGGCTATGCACACTCCATCTCTGCCTTGTCTGAAGGCTCCAGTGAAGCCCATCAGCTCGCTCATTTACCTTGTTAAGTGCCATCTGTGCCTTATCAACCGCGTGTCACATCCAGTTATTCCTACTGGCTCCACCACTGCGCTCAGCAAAGGTACATCTATATCTGAATACTTACAAGCGAGATGAAGTCCATCTGCCCATACTACCAATATATAGCTTGTCAAGGCAGCTCCTGTATTATCCCACCTTCATGGGGGTGACTTTATCCTCTGAAATATTTGGAATTACCCCCAAGCAATCTGATCCACCTTGTTATGGACTTCAGAAGGCAACACCACTTCAGGATGAACAGTGTCAAAAGAGAGTAGATAGGTCTACGCTGTTGGAGTGTCTCAGTGCAGAGAGACTTTAGGACTTTCCTCCTGCCCTTTCAGCTCTGAGATACCCCAAATGTGCACAAAATGTACCCCTTGCAAGATCCCATCTAGCCAGGCAGAGAACCCAGTGGCTGTGATGTGGAAATAATCTATCACTGAGCGTCTTGCTACTCTACCCTTAATTGGTTTAGTGATGGACTTGGTAATGTTAGGTTAATGGATGGACTGGATGATCTTAAAGGTCTTTTCCAACCTAAATGATTCTACGATTCTATGATCTCTCTGATCCTGTCCTGGTTTCAGATTTGCACCTGAGTGGACAAACGGCATGAAGACCTGACGCATCTAAAAATTGGCAGATGTCTTCACAACCTGCTGAAAAGAGTATGGCTGGTGTCTTTTTGAGCCTCCAAGCAGGTTCCTCACTACCATGGGGTTGACCCTGCATCAGGCAGGAGCACAGCTCCCATGATGTCTTCAAATTCTTCAAAATCTGCCTTCAAAAATGGAAGGGCAAGCATACTTTCAAAAGGAGAACTGTAGAGCAAAGTAATTAAAAATAATATAAATATTTCCACCTTTTCCCAATGTTTTCAATTTTTTCCAGGCAGAACTCTTTGTCAAAATTTGCTCCAAAGCCATGAGTGTTTCTGAACACACTCTAACAACATTCTTTCCTGAGCCTCTTATTTCTAGGAAAATACATGTCTCTGCAGAGGTTAGGTGAATGGCAGGACCTGGCTGGTCCCTTCCACCAGTGCTGAGCATGGCAGAAGAAGTAGGGAGCCCAATGTGAAATGCCTCTGCTGCACCTTGACTGGAGGGAACCATGCTGCTTCACTTCGTCAAATGAGCTTTGGGTTTAACATAGAACTCCTTTGTAGCAGCGGCCTGAGCAGATGCCAGACGTGGGATTTAATCTTTGCATGGCCTCCACCCTCTCACCTCTGGCAAGATGTCGAGCTGGTCACCAGTGTTGGTCCTAAAAATCTCTAAAAGGATCAAACCCAAGGTGTCCTGACTGGCATTAACCCTATTGCATGCACACTCTGGGGCTATTTCTGCTTATTGTCCATTGCAAAGCCATTCTCCCAGGGGTCTGGCTTGCAGCTCACTGCTCTCTTCTTCCACCACACATATTTTTGCATGAGGCAGGAGCCACCAGGTGCTCAGGCACCCCTGGGGTGAGCACCCTCCCTGGCACCTCCCTGCCAGTGCCGTGCAGGATGACGGCGTGTTGATGAGCGCTGGCTCTGCAGCTCCGGTGGTCACAGGCAAGCAGAAAAGGGGCAGGGAGTGACGGCTTGGATGTGTCCTGAAGCCCATCGCCTGCCCGGGCAGGGCAAACCCAGTGGCTCCGCACCCTTCCATGCTGTTGGCACTGGTGAAGGGAAGGGTCCGAAGGCTGTGCTCCCCCATGAGAGCTGTCAGTCTTTCTGTCCGCCCAGATCTGTCTGCCTTTGTGCACCTTTTCTTGCAAGCGGCAATTTCTGACAGCTAATATTTCACAGAAACCGGAGCCAGCTCTCTCCCTCCCTCCCTCCTTCCCCCCCCCCTCTTCTCTCTTCTGTTTATGAAGCTGAGGGTAAGTGTTTAATTAGTTGCCTAATTGCCTGGGTAATTGGTAGACATACTCAGCTCTCCAAGTAATCAGTCTGAACAGGCCTTGAAAATATCTGGCCCAATATTCATTAGTGCAGTTAAATCGTTAAACAGTTACTGTGTTTGGTTCCTGACAAAGCCCCGCCAACGGCTGCGTTGGCTGCATGGCGGCTCTCGCGGGGCGGGGGACAGACCCGGGGAGACCCCACGCCCCACGAAAACAGCTCCAGCTGCACATGCTCCTGGAGGGGCTGGGGAGGGGTGAAGGGCTGATGGAGGGGAAAAAACCCAACAAATGCAAAGGGCGGCGAAAGCAGGAGGTCTGTCCCCTTTGCATGGGACGTCGGCGATGGGAGGAGACGCCTCCTTTCCCCGCTTGCTCCTCTTGCTCCAGCCTCCCCTTTCCCCATGCCGGTGGCGCTGGTCCCTGCTGCGTGCAGGCGGCCGCCCCTCTCCCTCCCTTGGCCGCTGTGGGTTTGGAAGCCGGTTTTGCCATTAGCCTGAGCATCAATGTGAATATTGTCTCGGCAGGCTGCCCTGACAAGAATAACTCATTAAAAGGGCCTCGGCCGGTCCTGCTCCAGCTCAGTACAAAGGCACTGTTCTGCCAAGTGCTGCCAAACCACTGCCTACCCGTCTGTCCGTCTGTCCATGCTGCCTCTCTCCCCGTGGAGGGGGTCGGCACCGGTAAGGAGCCCAAGCCTCAAAGGCGGTCTCCAAAGGGCTCCTCTTCCCCACAGCTGAGCTTCAGTCGGGGTCTAACAGCAACTTCAGCCTCATAGGAAATTCCAGGTGCAAATTCCTGCACGGCCATCCAAAAGGCCATGCTGCGGCAAGGAGGAAGGCCTCGATGTGGCTGGTTTTTGGGGCAAAAGATTTCAGACTTGAGCAAAGCAAGGGGACGAACTAGCTTCCCTCTACCTGCTGCCTCGGTTCCTGTACTGGGTTTTTTGGGCAGCATAAGGTGCCACAGAAGATGCAATTAAAAGCAAGTGAAACGCAGTTGTAGCACGGTGTAGCTGGACAGGACTGCTGGCCAGGGAGCTGCTCAGTGTGCTCCCATACGGCTCCAAAACATGTGAAATAGCTGAGCCCCTAAACACTACGCCCAGCTCAGCAGGTGGTCAGCCAGGACATATGACCTCAAAGTTATTTCTAGCAGTGATTCAAGGAGAATGTATGTGTTACGAATTGGATCCTCGTTAAAAGGTTGCTTGGCTGCAGATCCTTGTGCAATTAAGTGGAGAGGGGACAGGAGCCGGCGCTGCCTTCCCAGTCGAACCTCTCCAGCCAGAACACCCCTTCTTCCCCTTGGTGCTGCCAGAAGACTGTGTCCAGCAGCTCTGCATGCTTCATTTTCCACTGAACTGGCTCATCCCTCTTGCCAGTGCTATTTTGAGTTCACCTGCTTGGGGTGTGAGTCCATGAGCTTATTGCTCCTTACCAGCTCGCAAAGCTCCCCAGAAACCCTCCGTGAGACAACCCAACAAAGGGACTGAGGTCCCGGGCAATGGCAGAGGGGTAAATGACAACATCCAGGCAAGTAAATTCCTAATCAGATCTTGCACCTTGTTTTTTTGCCAGACAAACAGTTGGGTTCCTGGCAGATGGGACGTCGACCTGAAAACGAGGACAGGACATGCTCTGCCAGACCCTGGGGCAGCTGGGTGGCCCCACACCAGCACTGCCAAGTACAAGCCTCCCTGTGCAGAAGGCAGGGCGGGATTTGGGGTAGGGCAAGAGGGAAATTGGAGGAAGGCACAGAAAAGGTCCAGAAAGGGAAAGGGGAAAAGAAAGTGAAGGGGAAAGAAGGGAAAATTTGGGCATGGGCTTTGACCCAGGAGTGAAGAGGAAACTGGAGGTGGTGAGTTAAAAAAGGGAAAGGATGCTGAAGAGATCAGAGAAGCTTTTTGTTCATGTGCAGGAGATACTGACAACTGGAGAAGAAAACTTGAAGTGGTAATATAAGGATTTAGGGGAAGGTGAAACACCCTGATGTGCAGGAAAGCCAGGAGATGTGCACATACAGCAGGGTGGCATGGGTGCTGCCTGACCCCAAAACTCCAGGAGAGCTGGCAGGGAGCACCTTGGGGTGGTTGTACCTGTCAGAGCATCCAGCCCACCAGGCAGGAGCCATGTGCTATGCCAGTGCACAGGGGCACCTTCCTCCTGTGCTCTTCCTCCTTCTTTCATATGGCTTTTGGGATTTCCAGGAGAACATCCCATCCCTTTTGGGGAGGATGGAGGACAGTTTCTTGACACTCCCTTTGCTAGGAATGGGGATGAGTCCCTGCCCAAGGGAAGGTTTTGGGGCACTGGGGAGCACCAGACAGGCCCCAATGAGCCTCCTGGGGCAGAGGGAGAGCGTGCAGGGGGAGGAATGTCAGAGGTGACTAAGAAATAGGTCTCCATCCATTACTCTGCTGGGCGGTCCTTTCGAGTCACTGGCTGGCTTTGTTCTCGCCAACATCTGTAAGAGATTACGGATGCCTTCCTAGCTGAGGACATGGACGGGATCTATAAATACCACAAGACGGGGGTTGCTGCTGTCAGAGGAGAGCTCTGCCTGGGTGGCCTGGAAGCCAGCCATGGACAACGGGCCCCGGAAATGCAGGCTATGTCCCTAGCTGGGCACCCCAGGCAGACGTGACTAGTGCAAGGTGGTGACACCACAGGCAGGGTCTTCCCAGGGCTGTGCTGATGCACGGCCAGCGGCAACTGGAAACGTGGCCGGGCAATGGGAGCCCAGGGCTGGGGGGTCCTCAGCACCGGCCTCAGCACTGATACCTGCTCACTGGCCTGAAGCAGCTCATATCATTTTTCACCTAAAACCGGACTGACCCCTGCAAGGGAACAAGGGTTATTCAGTATTTTTTTTTTTCTGGCAAGGACCTCAAACAGCCATCCCCTGTAAAGCTGAGACAATACATGCCCAGACACCATGGCAATGGGCACTATTTAAAGAACACAAACAGAGCAGAGCTGTTAATGCTCGATCCTCCCAACTTCCCTGTGTCAACGCCACTCCCCCGAGAACATCCTCTAATTCCTGACTCCATCCCAGGCTCTTGCTCTGAATGTCGCGAGACTTTGTGCAGTTTGCACAACACTAACACTGTAACACTGTCCAGCAGGAACTGAATTCTCCAGTGACTAATTGCTTGAGCAAGTCTTTGTTCGCTCAGCCTTTCCCACCAAAAAAGGATCCTGATTTTATAAGCTGTTAGAAGGCTGAAGATCCAGAAGTACACTAACATGTTGTTAGCCACAATTATCCCCTTTCTGACAAAGGATTCCTGATTAGGGCTGTTGCATATTCATCCATAGACTGTGCCAAGCCTGGCTTTGTTTTTCAAGGTCGAGGACTGCATTTCTTTGGATTCAATTCCCATTCTAGACGTAGATTACAAGGCAGGAGAGGAGAAGGCAGCTGAGGTTGCTGGAGGCGTTGAATCCTCCTGGTATTGCTCAAAACATCCACCAGACACGTGCCAGATGTGCCATGTGAACCAGCCATCCTCACAGCCTTTGTAGGCTTGGTTGGGTGATCCGGGCAGCCTCAAAACTGACCCAGGTTGGAGGTATGACATGCTGAGATCAAAGAGCGGGGAACCCCTAAGTGTCCCTGGTGCAGAAGGGTGGGTGCTGGGCAGGGATCTCAATCCAAAACACACTTCCAGCAGTCGAGGCTTCATGAGCTGCTGTTTCACATCCTCCCTGGGGGTCCCGTCCCATTTGCCACCATGGGAGAAGGGACAGAAGGGGGACTTAGCCAGGAGGGAATATTTCACAGAGGAACTTTAGCTGCTCTCCCCTGCTGATTCCTCCACTTAAAAAAAAAAAAAAAGGAAGAAAAGGAAAAAATAATTACTTCTCAGCCTCTAACCTTTCTAGCAAGTGACTTTGTAATAAATAATCCACATGTCTCTCCAGTGCAATCCATCAGCAGGAGCGCCTAATTACTTTAGACTCACTTTGAAAACCCTTCCAGTGCCACTTTCAGATAAATAAAAAATTAACGTGGAACTAAAGCAGTAACCCGGAGAAAGTTTCCCCACTCTCTGTCAGTTCTCTCCAAGTCTGAACTGATGCCTGGAAGGCTCCATGCCCAAAGATGCTTTCCCCTGTCATGCTGAAAGGTGAGCTTGAGTTGCAGTTTGTGGCACAGGGAAATCAGCCATGGAGCATCCATGGGGACCACCCTCCTCCAGACATGAAGATGCGTGGAGAAATAGCTGGAGTCAGACCCAATGCAACTCCTGTGTATGAAGACTGTTTTTTTTCTGAATCCCTTTCCCTGGGAGGTTTCTGTTATTTGTTTCTAAGAGCACATTTTGGAGGCAAGGAGGTTCCGGTTTCCTTCTTGGAGATATTCATTGCTTCCCAGTTGCGCTGTCTTCTGCATCACCCCTTTCTCTCTCATTCCCAAGATTACAGCTGTAAGAAAGGCACCTAAAGGCTTACCTGAAAGCTGGCTGAGATTTGCCCCCCTTTTACCCCACACCACCCCCACCAAGGCTAAGGGGCACCTGCTGCATGATTTCTGCAGTGACAGATGCCCCAGGCACTGTGCTCCCACTCAAAATGCTGGGCACGCTGCAGCACGAAGGCTGCGACAGAGGAGATAGGGGTCACTTGAGAAATTACTTCTGTAATGGGTCTGTCCTCTAGCAGAGACAGGAGGAATTCCCAGTCTTCCTTGCCTGTTTCCAGCTGCTGCATCTATGTCAGTTGTGGTGTGGAGGGATGAGTGAGTGCATGAACACAAATGCAGTGTTCATTGCTAGAGTGCAGCGAGGTGCCACATCCAGAAATGTTCAAAATGGACACCAACAGGCAGCACTTCTAGGGAGATTCTTTGGAAGTGAGTAGAATAACACCGACCAAGCCAGTGACGCGCTCATGTGAAGGATGGTGGGCACAGAAGACAGCAAGAGCACCGTCTCCAGAGCAACCCTTGGCATCCCCTGCCACGCAGGGATGTGCTTTAATGGAGCTATTACCAAAGCAAATGGGGTCTTGCTGTAGAACTGTTAGAATAGGGATCGTTAGTCAGATGAATTTCATTACACTGGAAGTGAACTTGTTCTGGTGAAAAGACCAAGCCAGCCACCAAAAAGGATGTTCAAGGCATCCTGTTGCAGTTATCCTTAAGGGAACTGATAGTGAGAGGAAAGACACTCAGGTGTGTGGTTGCATGAAGAGGTTCAGGAGCTGTGGGTGCTCACAGCACCCAGAGGCACAGAGGCTTCTGGAGAGGGTGACAGGGAAGCAAGGCGCAGACAGCTTGACTTGGGAGTACTGGAGGGTACAGGGTGCTGGGGATGCCATTGTCAGTACCAGGGCTGAATCCCTGCATGTTCTGGATTTGCTGGTGCTTTTACTTGCAAACTGCACCTATTTGTCACAGAAGCCACTAATCCACGTGCAGTTAATCGAGATCATGGTGGGACAGCTGCTTCACAGGCAGCCCAGATTGCTATCGGACCCTGTTAGTCTCTACAAGGAGTTTTTGTCTAGAAATAAGAAAGATACCTATTTCTTGATATTTCCAGTGATAAAATTAATACAAAAAAACTGTGCCTGAGTTTCATTTTGCAAAGACTAAGAGCACCTCATGCCTTTGGCAGCTGAATGTTGGGGCCTTCTAAGAAGACTTTGTCCATCTCTCCTTCCTCATCTTTGCACCCCAATTCTGCATTCTCTTCTTTCTCTTCTCCTCTCATCTCTGTGCTTAGGGCCCTGGGCAATACCCAACAAGCATTCAGAAACTAAAAAACAAAATAAAGAAGCAAAATTAAATATCTGAGAAAAGCAGACCCAGAACCAATAAGGTCTGATTTCACTGTAGGTTACCACAGCCGAGGCAGCGGTGTGTCAGGGGAGGAAGATGCTTGAAAAACCTCCACAGGAGAATTAATTAAACGAATTTCACTCTGCCAATTGTTTGTTATTTTTGCTGACCTCACCAAGTGGATTAATATTTAATTAGCCTTTAGGAGAAGTGGAAAGCACTTATTAACCTGTTATGTCAATCTGTCAGGCCCGGGGTCTCAGGACAGGCGCTGTTACCATGAAACAATAGAAATACCAAGGTCTGTTTCTCTCTGTCTCAGCTGTTATCCCCATTGGGAAGTGGCTTTTTAGGGGAGATGAAGGGAGGAGACCCACTACATGTAACTCAGGGGTGTCTAAAAGTGAGTGCCCCAAACCTAGATGTCTTCTAGGGGCCAGAGCAAGAGCTGAGGAAGCCATATGCGATGTCCCAGGCACAGGTGGGAAGCACATATGGATATATGATCCCCTTGGAGGTATTTTAGAGCTCAGGCTAGATCTCGTCTTGTGTGATGCTGGTGACTGGGGAAAGGTTTGGGATTTCCTTCATTTTTCTTGTTTAAAAACACAGATTCCTTTATATCATACTGTGTTTACAGTTATCATAGTTCAAGAAGTGCTAAACTTGGTGTCGACACATCCTTCTCAGTGGGGACATGCAACGGAGCCCTGCAAGACACAGAGGTCCCTGGTGAGTCTCCATTAAAGAAAAGCTCTAAAACAGAAAACAGGATGAACACAGATGGCAGAACACGGAACGTGTCCCCGCCGGTGACAAAGACCAGAAGGTCCCCGGCCAGTGTTGGAACTCAAGTAAAGCTGGTGAGTCTCACCCTGGGATAATGATCACGTCTGCTTGCCTCAGGGCTGGGTCTGGCCCAAAAGAAATAAAACCTCAAGCACAAATTTAACCCTTAGGAAACATCCTTAGCAAAACAGTGAGATGAATGTTGTGTGCAACATTGTGAGCGTGGAAAGAGATAGTGGCTAAAGTGCTAAAGTAGATGGGTATCTTCTATGGTGGAAATTCTCCCAGACTCTGGGCATGGCCACTGACTGACATCTTAACTTACTGCTCAGAGAGGAGCCAAAGCAAAGCGTCTTCTCCAAACGTCCCCAAATCCTGATGGCCCTGAGCATCACACACAGCTGGGTATCTGCACTTTTACTTCAGCTTAGTGAGTCAAAACTAAACCTCAGGTTAAAATAACCCACTGGGTCTCTCTGGGGGTACTCAAAATCCCACCAGCAAACCCAACCAGCATCCACACCCTGGTTTTGCTGTCTAACAAGGACACCGGAGAGATGCCAACCACCATGAAAGCCAACCTCCCGTCACAGGCAGAAAGCTTCAGCAGACGGCAAAAATGACAAACCATATTCAGTAAAATAAGGGACTGTTGGCAGCGGGTGCAGGCTTGCAAGTCCCTTTCAATCTCCACACGCAAGAGGCGAAACGAGCAAGCGGAGGCAGGAGTGGGAGCACTCGGAGGCAAACCCCAAGCACGTGGCTCCGTGCCGGCTGCCAAAGCAGGTCACGGTCCCCCCCCTGCAATCTGTGCTGGCTCTTGCAGTCTCTGCTCGAGCCCGGCCACCTCCTGCTGCCTCGTCCCCACAGGGCAAGGGACGCTGCCCGCAACGCTGTCCTGTCTGGACTGGGTGCTGTTACCACCACTCTGTGTCAGGCCATATAATTTATTATTATTATTTTTTTAAAATTAAAATCCTCCTGAGCTTTATTAAATAGGGATGCTGATAGGTAATTAAATCGCAACTTAATTAAATCTGTCTGCTCAATCCAACTGCAGCACGCTGGCTACTCTGCAGTCCCTGTGAGAGGTGCTGTCGGTGGAGAACGGCAACGTGAATTAAACAGCATCACGCTCAGCACTGCCACCTCCCCACCAGGCACAGCTGGGAATGGGATGGATGGGTTTCTCCACCCATACAGCAACCCATAGCAATAGGAGGAGCTGGGGAGACCTGGGGACCTGGCCCAACTTCATAAGAACTTTTCAGGTAGGGGCTGACTCTCTCCATCATGACAGGACCAAACAAAGGTGGTGGAGGCAGGTTGGAGGGTTTATGACTACCTGCTTTGACACGATATGCTAGTGTTGGGCATGAAATGGTGGGCAGGCAGGGAAGGACTTTTCTCCCACTGGTCTGCAGCACTTCTGTGGGGTGAAGGCCACGGTGACCATGTGCAATTGCATAGAGCTTGCAAGGACAGGAATTTGGATGGGAGAAGGGCTCTGGCTGGGGTGCCATTTCCCTGGGCTGGTTGCTCCCTCTGCACTTTAGGATGGAGCAAAAGGTGCTGTAGGACACTGCCCACACTCACACTGAGCCTGGTGGATGCTGGGTCCTGGGGTCAGAGGAGGAAAAGGTCTGTGGAGGAGGTTCCTGTGGTCTCCTGCTCTTTCTGGTGTGTTTTGCAGATACAAGCCAACACTGGTGAGCATCAGCCCCCAGCTCTGGCTCTCCTCCCCAGAGTTTGCTGTCTTTCCATCTCTCCAGCTCAGTGGCTCCACACAAGGGGCCAAAGGCAGCAATGTGGAAAAATAACCAGGTGGTCTTGCTAAATCATCAGGCTGCTCGTCCCAAGGAAAACAGAACTTGGAAAGAATTAACCTTTTTTCATTTCCCCCTTTTTCATTTCAACACAGGCTCAGCTCACTGCCTTTCCCAAACCTCAGATGATGTGGTTGCATTTGCCCAGCCCTGGCAGGCAGCAGCAAGGGCTGAGCAGCCCCAAGGACAGACGCTCTCAATGCCCACACCGTGGGCTCCCCTTTGAGGAGACACCACCTCACCTAAGAGCAGCCCCAGGTCTCTGCTTTCTCATGCAGTGTTTTTTTCTAACATTGCAGGTGGGAACAGGAGAAACTTCCCTCTCCTCCTCTGCAAAGGAGACATCTCTCCTTGATCAAACCCAGGACTAACCAACAGCAGGTAGGTAGGGGATCCTGCTGGATAACGATGTTAGGACATGGTTTTGTCACCAGCTGCGTAATACCAGTTGTCTTTTATATATTTTCTAAAAAGTTTCAGCTCCTGGAGGCAACATATTGAAGGAACTATTTTTGTGGGGAAGAAGGATTTAAGCCTTTCTCTGTTTTAGTCAAGAGAGAGAAGTCTTTAAACTTTTGAAACAAAAGCAAAGAGACCCAGTGTGTCTCTTCAAAGCCCTTCAGTGATTAGTGGAAGATTTAAGTTGTGATCTGAGAGGCTGGGGCTGCTGCAGTAGGTCAGCAAGGGCAGAGTCCCCACGGGACAGACGACCCAACCTGCACAGCCATAACCAGAGCAGAAAGGAGGACAGAGAAAGTAGGTAGATACTTCCAGAGCTAAATGAGAGAGCAGATACCCAGAGCTTGGGTCCCCAAGGCTACAGAGTGGAGAGAAGACCTTGCTCTCCATGCCATCTTGATACCAGCCACCCTCCTTTGCCAGATCTGGCCCTGTGCCTGTCTCAGGTGAACCCTTTTATACCACACTGGTGGTTATTCCTTCACCCTGTCCACAGGGTAAAATGGCCACTACCGCATGCAGTGATTTTGTCCTCTCCTGCAACTATGGACTCCTCACAGTCCCAGCAAGACCCTTGAGCTCTCCTTTGGCCATAGAATAGAGTACAATAGAATAGAATAGAACAGAACAGAACTATTTCGGCTGGGAGGGACCTACAATGATCAACTAGTCCAACTGCCTGACCAGTTCAGGGCTGACCAAGTTAAAGCATGTTATTAAGGGCATTGTCCAAATGCCTCTTAAACACTGACAGGCTTGGGGTATTGAACACCTCTCTAGCAAGCCTGTTCTAGTGATTGGCCACCCTCTTGGTAAAGAAATACTTCCTAATGGCCATGGAGCCCCACAGTGTAGGCATTGTGCTTCTGAGGGAGGTCTTACAACCACTATGGTTCCTCCAAATTTGCAGCCTAGCATCCAAGTACCTGAGCACCCTCCAGGTCCCCCTGCATATGAATGAAGAAAACCTCAAAAAAAAAAAAAATCCCAAAGGGCAGCAGCATCTAATGAAAGGCAAGACCCCAAAGAGATGGACAAGCCATAGGAAGCCTATTCAAGGGCAACTTTCACACAGAAATCTTGGTAGATCAAATTCCTAATCTGCTTCCACCTCAGAGGTGGAGGAGTGAAAGTCCTACTGGGATTAGTGTTTAATGCTTGAGTTGGCAGGTGATGTCCTGTGTCGGGATGCTTGGGTTCCCTGCACTGCAGCTGAAAGAGACTCGTATGCGAGCTCAACCAGCATCCATCCCGGATATTAGGGATGACCCTACTCTCAGGCAAAGGTCAAGGAGGGGTTGCCAAGTTCAGGATTCCCCACATCATTACAAAGTGTTGTGCGCTGGGGCTGCAATAACAGATGAGTTGTCCTGTCTGTATCTGCTGGGGCGTGTGAAACTTCAAACCTCCTAATTGTTTTAGAGCCACTGAGGTGAGCTGCTGGAACACAGCATCAGGGAGGGCAGTTGAGAGAAAAGGCAGCTCATTCCCACCGCTGGGCTTGCATTTCTGCTCCTGGTGAGGACACATGTGGCAGAGAACTGCTCTGCTGGAAGCCCACACATGGCAGCCTCAGCTCCTGTGCTCCCCACCAGGAAGAGGAGGATCCACCAGGGATGGAAGGAGAGATGGGTCAGCTGCAGAGGGACAGAGGGGGACACAGCCTGGGAGATGAGAAAAGACCTTAATGAAGATAAAGACATAGGCAGACCCCAGGACACACAGACAAGCAGTTATAAACCCTGACTAACTCTCTGAAACAAAGGTCATGTTAACAGTGCCACCTGTGGAGAAGGCTTTATTTTTTCTTCTCCTCTGCTACCAGAAGAATTTCTCCACTGGGAGTACACGACCTTAATTTTGAGGGGCTGCTTTGAAGGCCAGACAATGGCACAGAGACTAAGACAGGAGCATCTATGACTAGGAAAGGCTTTTTTCTTTCAGAAAAAGGGGGAAAAAAAAAAAAGAATTGATCATGCCCTGGGAGTTCTTCTTGCATGCTGCAGCAGCATCTTAGCAGGCACTTGCAAATGTACTGTTTGTGCTTACTCTTGAGAGAGGTCTGTTGTGAGTGAAATGATGCAACCGTGGGTGGTCACTCACATTTACACTAGATCTCCTCTTCTATTGCACACCTGCCCCCTTCCCATCTAGGTTTCCCAGATCTCTCCCTGCTCTCTGAAAGTGGCTTGTCCACTGCTGGTTTTTGGGTTCCCCTAGACAGCTCTGTAAAAATCACCCGAGCTTCCACATATCCACAGAATATGGCCAGGTTTCCAAACATGTTTTACATAGGTTCCCAAACCCTTGACTCTGGGACTACTCACCTGTAAGTAATGAATGTCTGGCAGGTTCTCAGCAGAAGTTTTATTGGCAGCTGCATGTGACCTGATTTTAGCTTCTCCAGGAAAGTAATGGGAAGTACCAGAAGGTAGTGCTCTGAGCAGGTGTCCTGCTGTGCTCTGAAGGTCTGAGAGATACTGGTGATGAACTTCCTTCTTCTATCTCTAGAGAATAGGTGTGTGCAGAATAGCTCAGACCTCTAAGTGGTAAGACAGAGAGGTTAGTTAATAGTAGATGTTTGCAGAACTTCACAGCCAAAAGCTTCTTGAAAATGGGGTGCCCAAGTCACACTTTTGGAATAAGAAAGTTCTGATCTGTATCTAAATGTCACCATTGCCCTACCACGAGATGGCAAATCTATTATATCCTGACCCAAGAGTCTGGACAATTAGGGTTTAGGTCCAGAAAAGGATCTACATTTTGCAGTCCAGCCCTTCTCTTTTTTGATAGATGTTTGTTTTTTATTCTTTCATGTGTCCCAGGTGGTGCTGGGACATGTCAGACCACAGGGCAGCTTGAAGTTACGAGACAAACCGTAGGTAATTTGGCAGCAGAACATTAAAAAGCAAGAGGAGGAAACTATAAATTCAGAGTGTAACCACCATAAAGTATTCTCTTAATTCCCAGCCAACCTCTTAAAAGCACAGATAGCTCTTCCCCCTGCCCACAAGATGCCTTTCCCTCCCCATAGGGTGTCATGTTATGGCTTGGACAACAGAGCACCATGGGAACGGTGACCCTGATGGATTTCACATGTGTTGCAAGACCTGGTGGAGGCTCTGCCCTTTCACACACTGGACTTCTCTTCTGTGCAATATCAAAGGTTTGGCACCTCATGGCCATGTTTCATTTCTCACTGTCTGCTGAAGGGCTTCATCTCATCCCTCCTCTTACCTTCTGATTGGTGAAGACAAGCCATCTGCCTGTAGAGGTGGGAATAAACCATAACCCTGACTCTTAAATTGGCTGTAACTCCCATGGCAACATCCAAGAACATTTACAGGGCTCCTTTCTGCAAAAGTAACACAGACGAGCCATCAAAACCTTTCCTCGTCTTCTTGTGTCCTCCCAGGGTTACAGACCCTGAAGAAGCTGCATGTGAGGCTGAGATCTGCTTTCCAGTAAGTGATGACTGGCAAAGTGTCCTAACTTGCCTTTCCTCTACTACAAATTGTTCATGGAATCACTACATTTCTGTGTTCCTTCCTCTTAACCAGAAATGCATTTCTTGCACCTAAAAAGCACTGAAATGCCTAAATCACATTTTCAAGAGTCACAAGCATTTATGAACCCAAATCTCATAGATTTTCCTTCCAAATTGTTACCCTAACAATGCCCCTTTCTCCCAGCTAGACCAGTCTCTTCTCATTTGCACTTTCTCTCCATTTACCCCCTTTCTGGTTATCTTTTAACCAAAGATCATTGCCTGATTCTTATTCTTGGTCATGCTTTAAGGGCCAGCGTTTGTTCCGTGAGGAGGAAGAGGAAACATTCAGACCTCATCCCCATTTAGCTGGTTGCTACCCTGTCCCCTGCTGAGCCAAACTAGTGCTCTCCTGTCTTGCAGGCACATCTGCCTGCTCCCGCGACCAGGGGGTCAAGTACATGGCAAACAGTGGTTGGGAAATTAGGTGTATTTGTTGTGAACTTCAGAGTATGAAAAAGAAAGTGGATTTCTGAGGGAAATTGCTCATGGAAACCTGTTTCTAGTTTTGCTTCAAAAAGAAATGAGGAGTAGTAACTTAAAAATGACACAAAAGAAATGGTAGTGGAATTCATTTTATAAAGGCCATTTTTTAGGGAAATTCAAAAGTTTTTGGAAGAAAACACCCCACTGATCTGGCCATCTTATCTCACTTACTCAATACTACTGGTGGGCCTCCCATTTCTGCTTCAGAGCCTATTTGTCTCCACTTCTGCTCTCTAAGGCAAGCACCTCTGATAAAGATTTAGTTCTAGTGTACAGATTGTGGAAGTGGAAAACTCACATTCAAAGTTTTCTTATAAATAGATAGGTGTTTTAAACCTACTCATGTACCTGAGTGCAAGTTTTCTGATATCAAATATTAGCTAATGTTACAGAGTTGAGCATTTACACAGGGAACACCAGAAGAATGAACAAAGTCAGGGAAGAGCAAACTGAAGGGAACTTTTTGAAAGCCAGAAACAGCTGGAGCAAGTGTGAAAGAGCAGAAAGGTACTAGTGCAGGGAAAATAGAGCACAGCGTGTGAAATGGTGATAGGAAATCAAAAAGGGGTCCTGGCAGACTAAGGAGAGGGTAAAGACAGAGAGAAAGAGAGTGAGAGTGAATGGATTGAGTAGCCAGAAACAAGAAAATAAAGAGTAAAGCTGATCTTTGTTATCTTTGCAGAACAACAAAGAATTTGCTTTCTGCAAAGCTGTTTTTGAACATTGGCATGTTGCAGGAGACCATAAGAGAAGACAGTATGTCTGAGTACCACCAGTAAAGTGATGGAGTGATAGATGAATGTCATCCCCCTAGGGGTTGCTAGAACTTGAGGTCCCAAAGCATGTTGGGACCTCATCTCTCCCCTTAGCTGGTGTTACCTGCTGCCATCAATGATTTTGGTGTTGCTGAGCCTCTGAACCAGCTGCTGGCAGCAGGGACTGCTATGTGTGTAAAGCAAAATGTCTCACAAACCTTGAAAAATGTGGCGGCCTCCCAGCTGCCCATGTGCATGAAGCATGCTCCTTCTCCAACTCTGATCCCAAGGGAAATAGCCGAGTGGAACTCCGGAAGGTCAAAATGCAATTAAACCCAATGAGATTTTCTGCTACTTAATGGGTGCAAAGGAAAGAGGGTCGGCCTCCTGGGTCATGCCTCTCCCACCCACGCTGACCACCCCAGACTCTCTCCTCAGTCTCTCTCCTTCCCTGTTGCACCTCTTGTGGCCCTCCTGGCTCATAACATCAGCCCCTCTGATGCCCAGGTCCAGCAACTGGGGGACAATTAGGTAAATGTATAAGTTTGGAGGGGAGGGGATTTACACCTCCTGTTGCCCTTGCAATGAATTACCAGGGCTGTTAATGGGCTG
Source organism: Pelecanus crispus (assembly GCF_030463565.1). Lineage (NCBI taxonomy): Eukaryota > Metazoa > Chordata > Aves > Pelecaniformes > Pelecanidae > Pelecanus > Pelecanus crispus. The sequence continues at coordinate 6,781,904 of NC_134653.1, read as the reverse complement.
GTGCCCCAGTGCCTCGTAAATTGTGCAACTGAGGCCAAGCGGTGACGGGTGGCTTTGATCTGGACACGCTGCCCTGCCATGAACAGGAAAAGGAAGAGGTGATTTTTCATGGGTTACTACTCACTCCAGCCTCCAAGTTTTCCACTCTGCTGAAACTTTGACAGTGCCTAATAATCCATCAGCAAGGCTTTCCTTGCTCTGCTTCCACTCCATTACCACCTTCATGTTCCCATTTAGCTTCTTTCACACGGACCCCGGAAAGGTTGACTGTCTCCCACCCTCCCAAAGCAGCTTGGAGGATGGGAGCAAGGGCTGGGGTCACTCCACATGTTTTCCCTGAGGAGGAGTCAAAAAGTGGATGCTGAGATGAAGGGAAGGAGCTAGCTCATATCTACAAAGCTGGGAAGAAACTTTCAGATGGGATCTAACGCCCCATTACCTGTAGGGATAAAGGCACCACCTTCCACTCCTGAACTAGGCTGATTCTTCATCAGGTGCCATTTTCCCAATCCTTAACATGTCCTTCACACCAGTAGCTCTTTGGACAGGGATTGTCTTTTCCTTATGTATAGCAACAAATGCAGTGCAGTCTGTCCCCTTTGCTCATGGTATTGGGCTGCCTTTGTGCTGCCAAGAGGAAAGGGCACCTTGAGGGGTGGCCCCATGAGTTTCTCTGACGGCTGCATGGACAGACCCAGGGGGCTTCCTATCTCCAGGAGCTCCACCATCTTCAGCTCCCGCTCCTGAATAGCAGTGCTCTGCAGTCCTTGGTATCCCCCATTCCCTGGAGAAAGCCCTCCTCTCTTCTTGGGTCTTGCCACTTTGGGGATGTCATTGACTTCAACTGAAAAAAAAAAGCCAGCCTGCCCTCCCAGAAACCCTTTCACAGCAGAAATATTGGAATCTGGGTTGGAAACAACACAGGAAAAAGAAAAATCACTGACACACTGAGTGACTGTGGATGTGTCTCTAAATCCACATGCCTAACAGGGAGCAGTAAGGCTCACACCTATCAAAGAGGGACCACCTGGGATGTCAAAGTGATCAGTGTTGGTGAAACCTTGAAGTACCTCAGAGGAAAAGCAAATAAGAGGCCATCTTCACTGCTGAGATGTCATCTGATGTGAGAGGGTTAGATCTCTTAGAGTCCATTTGAGACACCAGAGTTTCTGCCATGCTGGAAGAGCATGGGTTTTCTACAGGTCTCTTGTCACATCTTCCAGCCATGCCTGGTGTCTTGGATACTTTAGGATGTCTCAAGCAGTGCAATACATTTGGGTACCTGAGCAGAGTCTTTTGTCACCACATATTTTCACCAAGGGCTGCTGCTTAGATTTATTCTCCAGGCTCATCATTTCTCTTGACAGATCCTTCCTTGTATCTCCTATATATTAGACCAATACATTGTATGTGTTCAATTTTGCACCTTCTGCCTTCTGAATGGAACCAAATCCTTGGAACTGCACTGTTTTCTTAGACTAATTAATTCTTTGAGAGGGGTAAAAACCGCCTCAGTAATAAATGCAAACCGTGAAGGCTTGATGTATCTGTTTTTCTGTTCGCCTCCACTGCTGCTAGACCGAATTAGCCCTCACCTAATACAGAGCGCAGTCTTGATACAACCTTGTTTAGCACAATTGGTTTGAATCCATTATATTGACAATATCAATTTGTGTAATTCCTGCATTAGGATTTTGTACTAAACTGTATTTGAAAGGAGCTGTTCACCTTGATTAGCTCTTTAATTGTGGTTAAAAATCCAAAGTAATTCAGATATCAGCCTTGACTGTGGAAGGAAAGGGCCATGCCATGTGACAGTGCAGTCAATAACTGCCACGTTCCCCATGGACACAGCTCCCGTGTTTTATAGGCTCTGGGTCTCACCAATGCCTTAGTGCATCCATTTGCCTTCACTTTGACCAGACCCTCGGGGCTTTGTCTTGTGGGGTGTATTGTAAGAGCAGGCACTCAAGGTACAGTCTCCTGGACACATTCCAGCTGAGCTTTCCTTCTGGCTCACACCACCTCTGCTTTTGCATGCAGGTGGGATTTTTTTCTTAGCTTTCCATCCTAAGCAGAGCTGTAACAGTGCTGGGTACTACCCCAGGGCTGCTCAGAAAGGGATAGGAAGGAGCCTGTCTACAAAGCTAAATTTTGGTTGCAAATGTTGCCTTACTCACTTTGTGGTCTCTTAGCAGCAGAAAGAAAAGAAGAATGTTATTAGAGCACATTAAGAAGCCCACATCTTCCTGTCAGTGCCCAAATATCTGCAGGGGATGTGTAATCGCATTATGGGCACTCTGGAGAAGGGATGGACAGGCTTGTTGGTGTTTCCACAGGTGCTAAGCTCTCTCCAAAACTCAACAGGAGCTGGGTCCCTAATTCTCCCAGGTCTGCAGGAAAAGATCAGCTGTGTGCCTTGAGGTCTGTGCTGGTGCAAGTGTTTTGGGTGAAAAATGGCAGGCAGGAGAAAAGGCCATTTCCAGGACTTGCATGTGCTGAAGGGAAAAATGGATGGGATGAAGCCTGGGATAGGGGGGAACCCTTTTAAGTCAATGAGGAATTCTGCCAGAAAACAGCAGAAGGAGCAGTTCAGCAGGAATCACAGAGAAGAAAAAAAAATCTGGCAAGAGATACAGCTTGAAAGATGGAGCACTTCATTTTGGGCAAACTGAATGTTTCAATTAAAAATGACAGAGCTGCGATCCTTTAAGAGCAGTCAGATTTTAATAAATTTTTCATGAATGGAAGCAGCCCGTATCCTGAAGAGCTGACAAACTCTCTGCTCTTTGGAGATCATGTGTTCTCCTGGATCTATGTCTTCCTGGCATCAGATGGGATTGCCAGCCGCGGATCAAAGAGAGAAAGCACAAAAAGGCCCGCCAGGCATCTTGTGCTACATATGTGTGCAGAATATAATGTGCAGAGAGGAGACGGATGCCTAGTGCTACGGCAGGAAAGCAGAGGGTTCATGGGGAGGAAGAATAAACCAACAGTGGAGAAGAGGACACAGAGACGAAAGAACAGGCTGTGAAGAAAACTAATATCAAGGAGAGGAGCTTGTGAAAGACAAGAGTAGAGCAGTGAAAGTGGAGACAGGGAGGGTGGGAGGGGGAGGGGGAGGGAGAAACGTACCCTCTGTGCCTGGGAAAAAGACAATAAAAGCTGCGGACTCCTGTCACGCAGGACAAGCCCAGCACTATTTACTGTTTGCTCATTTAACCTGGTTAATTTTTAATAATGTTGAAATTTTCATTTTAATAATTTAGGTAAATTATTTATTAAACCACAGGATAAAGGGATCATAGCAATTATGAATTGACAGTGTTACCTGAGGCTCATGAAAAGGTAAGGGGTTTTGCAAAGTCCTTGTTATTGGATAAACATTAAATTAGTAACAACTTCACATCCAATTCAAATTACCTTCTTCCAAGTGTAAGATTGCTCTCTCTCTCAGTCTCTCCGGGGAAAGAGCACCGTGGGCAAAGACGGTTGCGGGAGCCACAGCTGTCCTGTGCGGGCCTGGCGATGTTTCTCCTAGATGTCCCTGAGGCAGGCACGAGGTAGTCTTTCCATCAGAGGATGGCAACAAGGTGACATTCACTGCTCTGATAATGTAGAAAATGTAATGATTTAAACCCCCCAATATGTTAGTAGGAAAAGATGGCTGGATGGGTCTTGTTTGGCTATGACTATCAGAGTGGTGGTGGCTTTCCTGGTACAAAAAATGTCAACAGAAGTGTGCTGGTACTTCCTACCTATTGCAGGGCTCCTTATTATATTTCGGCAATGCAGCCTCCCAAACCAGCTCACTGACCACAGGAACCGACTGTCTGATGCCAACTGCCAGGTGAAGGTTCCTGAGGAAACGTAGACCCAGTCCTGGAAGATCCCAAGGATGTTCTGGAGAAGTTTGTGTAGAAATCTACAGGCTGCCCCCTGAGGAAAGCAACCTTTGTTGAGCAGAAATTGGTGCTCTACAGAGAGACACAACTCTTCACTTAAAGTAATTGTATCGGGATTGCAAAATAAAGCCTTAAATATTTGAAAGGGTAGAACTGGTGAGCTTTAAAAACATATAGGGAATGTAGCATCCAGATACTCTCTGAAAGAGCAAGAAGCTTTGCTTTAGCGTAGAAATATAAATGGAGGATGGCGAGAGATGGGAAAGGGGAGGATAAGGATGGGATCTGAAACCTGGTGACCTTGGTCAGCAAAGTGCTGCAGTGTTTGCCCAAATTTCAGCATCAGTGTAGACCTGCAGAATTCAAACCAACCATCTACAGTTTAATAGCAATCCCAGGTTTTAAGTGTTGTAATGAATCAGAGCCAAGTTTGCATTTTCATATTTTGTGATGTTTAATTTTCAAGCATTTTGTTTTAATTACCAGTTTCCAATCATTTTTATGTTAGCTCTGAGTGCCTTTCCTACATTTTCTTCTCAATAATTAAAACTTTTTAATAACATTACTTTCAATCAAAGGATTTCAATTTATCTTCTAACTTAGTTCTATCCTAATAAGGTTTTTTTTTTCCCTGGGAATTTCCTAAGTTTCAGTAAAGGAAATAAGCATTTCTAAAGAGTTGTTTTTTTTTTTTCCTTTTAACATATTGATAGCTCAGCTGTCTTGAAAAAATTCTTTGGAAAAGCATCACGACACATTCAGAGTCCTAAATATTTGTACACAAGATGGCTCAGATACAAATGTGTCTTTCCTTCTTTCTGGTTTAAATAGCAACAGCCAATGACCAGCGTGTGAAAGAAGTTGATAAACAAACATGTCCTGTAGATGTGAGAAAACGCTCTCTTAGTTTTGAAATCTGCTCAATCACATTTTGGTATCATGCCTAACAGGTGAGAAAAACAGAACCTATTAACTGAGAAAATAACGTTGAACAAAGTATACAACAGTGAACAAATGCTTAATCCAACTGGAAGGCCTGTCTGGTTTATAATAAAATAAAACAACCTCATTACAACAAATGAAAAACAAGTGAAAATACAATTCTTCAGTGTCTCTAAGCACCACACGAATCTAAACTTGCCCATCTCCAGGGTTTATAAATTGCCAGAGTTTCTAAACTCTGGAGAGCTTAGCAAAGTCTCTCTGAGGGATGTGCATGCTTTACAAATGAAGTCACAGAGAAACCTTAGAAACTCATAGGTAGAGAACACCTAGGAAATAAATACGAATCACTGAGATCTCAATAATATGCTAAAGCACTAGTTGGTATTGTGGATAGTCTGTTATACCCGGATCAGCATATTCCTGAGAATATCATGTTAACTAAAAACAAAATCACGAAAGTACCTCTTGTGGGTATCTCGGCTCTCCTTCCTTTGCCCTCGGTCTTCCCTCAGATTCTTCTACCAGGACACCAAGTGATAAATTTCAAGTGTAAAAACATTTTATTACTGTGAATCAATGATAATGAAAAGATACCAGAGCTGAGCAGCTTTTCACCAGAAAACTCAAACTCCACAAAGACATGGAGTTTGCTAGGAATCAATCAGTATATTGAATTTTAAAATGAAAACTGATCAGAATCCTTCATTCTCGTAAGGTCCAAGTGTATGTTTCAAATTAAGCAATTGTTTTTAATTTTTTTAGTGCATAAGAACACTAATGAACAGGCTATTTTAAATCTCTTCTGAGATCATGATATTACAGGATATATTAAATCTGTTCCTTTCATAGTCAATTTTAAAATTTTGGCCTTTTGTTCCAATATCAAAAATTCCTACAGAAAGTCTGATCTTCTCCTACTTCAAAACCCAAGTTCACAACAGGAATGGCATTGCAAGCTGCCATGGAGCTCCAGTCTCTGGAAGCAACTCATGATCCAAGGAGCACCCAACAACTGATGCTCTGAAATCCCAACTGATTCGGCATAGGCTATTTACAGCCTCTTTAACTTCCTTTCTACAAAACTTGTCTTCAGTCTAAATTAAGACAATTTGGCACCTTCAGGTGTTCCCCAGTGTCTGGGTAGCTAACGAGCTGGGCTGGAACGAGGTGCCCTTTGGGTGGAGGCACCCATCAGCTCCCAGTGGGCCCCGGAGGATGGTGGAACTCCTCTCCCGCCAAAGCACTGCTGTCTCACATGCTTTTTTTCACAGGGAGTGTTTTCCTTGCAAAGTGGCTGTAGCCAGAAGATTTTGCAGGCTCTCAGCTCTGACCGAGTACATTATATTAGCTGACATCTTTTCTGCTGCCGAACAGAGACTATCAGCTGTTCAGTGGAGCCCACACTAGGGTGAACGCGCCAGGGCAGGAAGCAATTAATAACAGCATCTGATTACTTAGAGCAGCTCTTCCCAAACTCCTCCTTGGCTAGCAATAACAAAGGCCTCTCTGCCTGTGCTCGTCCATCTCCTGTCATTGCTGCCTTTGGTCTCAGATACCCAAGTTAACAGTTATTATTTTTCAGGGACAGGGTCTGATCCAAATCCTAACCGAAGATGAGAGGAAGCCTTCAATGGACACCACTCAGCTTTGGATCAGTCCCATGGGCAGGAGCAAGGACAGACAGAGAAATTCAGACGCACTGATCCCATGTTCAGGAGCAGCACACCCGGGGGCTGTGACGAGCCTGTGCCTTTGCTGCAAGGGCAGCTGTGGAGCTGACCAAAAATCCAGTGTGGCCAATGCTGCTGTCCCCCAATGCGAGGGGCCCTGTTGTCTCCCACCCCACATGCTCTGTACTGCAGCCCTGTCTTCCACTATCCCTCCCATCTCTCACTTGGGCAGGCCAGCAGAGCCAGGCAGGGACACTGGGCATGTTTGTCTTTATTTTAAGTTACCACCCGTTTCCCCCACCCTTTATATTTTTTGTTATTAAAATTTTTCAAAAAGGAAAAAAAAATCCCTCCCCCTTCCCTGTCCCTCCCTGCCATGTTCCCAAGATGCCAACTAATCTCTGATGCCCAGCTTGTACACAGCCACCTCTAATTGCTCCTGCATTTTCATCTGGTGTAAGTTCAGCCATCGCTACAGCTGCCCCTCCTCCCCCTGGGAATTCACACCTTCATTATCACTCTTTACTGCAGAGCCGTCCACAGGCTCCCGGCTCCGAACAGCAGCTCCGATAAAAAATAGAGCAGCTTTTCAGTGGTTTCAATTTTAATTACCAGCATCAAGGCAGCTCGCATTCTCACCAGGCTGTTTCGCACTAATTAAAGTGAGGAGGAGTTTATGGAAGGGACACCAACTCCACTTCACTCCCTCATCTATTATTTACAGACAGTAATACAAATAATTTCCAATTTAAACAGTCTGAGCTGGCCAGCAAAGAGGAGGGAGAGGTGGGGAGAACACTAAGCAAGGAGAAACTCAAATAAAGAGCAGAAACTAAGAGGAGGGGATGGAAAATCGACTCCCAGTGCCCTCTAGTGGGAAGATTTCCTGGGGGGTCCCAAGGTCGGAGGTGTGAACATGCCCAGGAGGCCCAGCAAGGTGGCAGATACTGGCTTCTCCTTGCCTGGCCTCACCGGTGACCTTCAAGATATGACCAAGCACCAGTGAAAGACTGTTTTGGACAAGGGTCCAGTTTGCTCCAGCTATGCAGCGGTGCACTGGGGTTGGTCCCATGCTGTTCATCCTGGTGGTGCTTCATCTTTCCCATGGGCATGGCAAGGTGCTGGTGGAAATAGGAAACGGGCTCTGAAAACCCAGCTCAGGTGGGCTCTGAGCTGGAAGGCACCCTGGCATTGGGTGGCCAGTCTGAAGGCATCATTCCTGGTGGGGTGTGAACCTGGGGTAACTTTGAGCTGCATGCAGTTCAGGAAAAGGGTTTTCTGGGTGTTGTGGTAAAATCCCCCCATCTGGAAGATGGGCTGTCCACGTGGATGACCAGCTCCATCTGTCAGCAGATATGGTTTCCCAAGGCCAGGATTGTTTTCCTGCCCAGTCCTTCTCTCCCTGGATGAGAAATGTTCTCCATCCCTGAGACTGGCTCCAATCAATCTCTCCCAGTGCGGCATGTGCCAAGCCTGGAAGTTTTATGGATTTGGAGGAGAAACCCTGAGGATGGGCCGGCACAGAGGTAGGTGGTTCCCACCCCCATGAAAACAATGCCTATAAACAGAGAATGTTGAAGACTCCGCTGCACAATAGATTTTACCATGTCAAGGAATTAAAACACAATAGTGTCTCAGCCACGTTGCTTTGTTTGTTCTGGTCGGCATAGATGAGCTGATCAATACCAGTGAACTTGTGTTATAGCTCTGATCTTTACAAGGCCCTGAAATGATGTCATCTGTGGGTCACATTCAGATTTCATTTAAACCACTGCTGATCGGGAATAACTCCAATAAGAACAGGGTTACCCTGGATTTACACCAGGCTAAGGCAAATAAGCCTTAAGATCAGTGACTGAAGGAGAAGAAGTTTCAGCATAAATGATATTACTACAGAAAAGTAGCTTGATTGAAGCACAGGTGTTGAATGTTAATCGCTGTAGGCTTGATCCAGCATTTGTGTAAGTCAAAAGCAATATCCCATTTACTGCAGCATCTCAGGATTAGATCAACGGCAGGTAAATACTCAGAGACTAATTCATCTTTCTCTTGTACCACCTCTAGAGTGTGTGAAGTGCCTGTGACTTCAGTGAAGGCATTCCTGATTTATAACAGGGTGCAAAAGAGAATCAGGCCCTACCTTCTGGTTTTTGGGTGCTTCCAGGGGATAATGAAGGCATTTGGAGCAATTTTACTTTGAGGTCATCGATTCAGACCTGGGCCAGGTTGGCTGCCAGCAAAAGTCATTATCAAAGGACAGCCTCTGAAGTGAGTGGTGGTCTTGGGTACAGTAAAAATTTCCACTGGTACAAGAACAGCAGATATTTCACAGATCCTCTTAACAAAAACAAATGACAGGTTCCAGCTCAGGGTACACTGCTGTCTCCCCTTTGGTAAAGATGAGACTTGGGGCTGATCCTTGACTTTTGTTAAAAATGTGTGAGCTCAGCCCTAGTGAAGTCTCCCTCTCCTTCTAGGGTTAGGACTGAGGAGACCGTAGCTGCAGTTATAGACAGGGGCTTTGGCCAGGATGAGCACAGAATCAATTTTTTCCAAACTTCGCAACTCCTTTGTGGCATTGACTTACAGTGTCTTTGCTGTTGGCCTTGACTGGCAGTCTCACTTCATCCATGAGGGAGAAGCCAAGGTGTGTACCAACACAGAGGCAAAACCTCTTCCAATCTGAGGGGTGGTTTCCAGGGCTGTACTGATGGAAAGGAGACAGAGCCTGTGCTGAACCCAAGAGGACTTCACCTTCCAGACCCGTCACCCTCCTCAGGACTAGTATCCATTAAAGATTTGGGATAATCTACATGACTTTTCACCATGAGCATAGCGCGAGCACACTGATAGCTTTGTGTTGGACACTAACTCCAGCCGTCATCACTTCTTTGCTCTTACTGCCCCATCCACACTCCTGCGCTGGCACAAAAGCCCCCAGTATGGACCAGAACTGGACCTTACCACCTGCCCTGATGATATACAGGTGTGCTAGATCACAGTCCCTTGAGCACCTCAGAGCATCTTACCCCAAGTAACATGTTTGGCAAAAAGAAGCAGCTGAGAAGATCAGTCCTTGTTCATGTGGGTCGTTAATGGAACAGCCGCAGGACTGAGACCCCACCAAAGTCTCCCTGCAAGGCTGAGCAGCTTTTGTGCTAGCAGGGACTCTTGCGGTCGGGTCGGTGGGTGTCCCTGGGGCCGCGGGGTCAGTCTCCATCTATGTTTTGCTCCACGTCTGACTGGGCTTGTCTAAAGAGAGGAGAAGGGGCTTGCTCACGTGACATAAATGGGTCAGACCCTACACGACGCTCACTCCATGCATGCTGGCAGAGCCCAGCTCAGCTCCAGCACCTGCCAAATACAGCTGGAAGCACAAATCATTTCATAACTGCTGGTGTTTGTATGGCTGCGCCTGGGTACTCCTGTGGCCAGGCCTGTACATCTTTGTTACGGGTAACTATTTACACTTAAAAAAAAAATATACAATGTCATATTTGCTCTCATCTGGATTCATGAGATGGATTTTGTTACGTTCCCTGTGGTGAAAACCAGTCATTCGTGTCTGCAAATAAACACTGCCATTTTGGCCTCAAACAGCTCATCTCCAACAGCATTAGTTAATTGTACTTTAAAATCCCTTTTTCTGTCCTAAAATGTGCTTTCTGATCATCCTCTCAGTGCAAATATGGTAAATAACTAACCAATAAGAACAGCCACAAAGCCATAAACATTTTACAGCTGTTAAGCCAATGTCCGTGAATGCAGACAAAAATTCCTCCTCCGTTCCCAAACTCCAGCCCCATGCAATGAGCCTGGCCCGGCTCGGAGGGGTGCATGCAGCCGAGTAGGTGGGTGCACCATAAATGTGCCTGGTTAGTAAGAAAGGGGTTTTCACCACAGATCACAGGGAGCCCCTTCGTGGAGCTGAAATGCCTTTGCACCAGGTCTCTCACTCCCAGCCAGAAAGTATCTTTCTCTCTGATGAGAAAAGGGGTTTTTCTAATTTATTGCTTTTATGGGATTGTTCCTCCACAGAGGCACAAATAGCAGCATATCAATAAAGCCAGTCGTTTGAAGTTGGATATTTCCACCTCTGTCACAGCAAAATAATTAAAAAAGGATTCACAAGATCATAAATTGCATGTCACCAAGGACACAGCCTCCTTAACCCTTTAAAAGCCAGGCTGTGCCCACCCATGGCCCGTGTTACTCAAGGCATGAAGACACATTTGTTATTTTTAGCGTCTCAACCACAAGGGCTTTCTTGTCTGGAAACAGATACACTAAGGACTGGTCTACACAGGGAATGAACTAGCTGGCTGGCAGGATCGTAGCCCAGCTCTGGTATGCAAATGCACATATAGATTTGATTTTCAGCCAGGCAAACAAGAAGCTGTGCTGCAGACCTGCAAGAGCTGAGCATTTAGTCACATTGAGGTTAAAACATGTTACAAACACATCAGGCATTGGGGAGAACACTTTCAAACATATTTGAAGAGTGGCAGCATGGAGAGGGCCTAAAACCATTTGTTCTCAGTTAAAAGTTCCTCTGGCTCCGGCTGGATAACAGAAAAGGATGGAGCCCATCTGGGTCAGAAACTCCTGTTATCCTGCTGATTCCTCCCCAGCACAGACACAGCCAGAATGTATCCCGACTCATTGGAAAAAAAATATGTTAATGCAAGAGAAGAGAATGCATGTTATTTTCTAGGCAGGTTGCATTTAGCTCCCAATACAACAGCCAGCTTGTGCTCCAGCCTAATTTGATCACAGTCAAGGTTAACAACCATTGTTAAACTCTGCAGGTCAAATCCTGCCCTCTTATAAATCCAGGAGAACTCCATGGAAAGGGCTGGGGGTGTAAATCTCCCAGGCAGCAGGGCTGGGTGGAGAGGCATGAGAGTGGATAGTCTGTGCTGGTCTGTGGGCAGAGGAATGAGCTGGGGCAGCACGTGCCTGTTTCTGCAGGGGACCCAACGCCCAGGCAGGTGGCAGGTCGTTGTTTTGGTTTTGCTTTCAAAAAGACCAATCCCTGAAGCATGTGGGGGTCTGCAGCATTGGGGGAAGTCCCACTGGAGGTGGGTTAGTGGGAAGAATGGAGCTGAGATAACTGGGGTTTATCACAGGGCAGTATATTATATTACATATATCCCATGGCTACGTCCACTACAACCAGCATGTGAGGGAGGCAAGTGTGTTTGCCTCCTTATGCCCTCCTGACTGAAGACAAAACCCCTGGAAAAGAGTGCTTTTTCCTTTTTGTTACCCCAGCAAGAGTATGGTGGGTAGGGTAAGGGGTGGATGTATTTTTCCCAGCCTGAGATTTCTTGTGTAAGCTCCTTAGAGAAAGAAGTAAAGAAAATAGCCATTCGGGTATCCCCTTTTCGTATCACAACCTAAGAGTTTACATGGGAAGGACACTTCTGGAAGAGTGAGATTTGGGGCATGTTACTCCATTATCAGAAGCTCAGGCAGAAGTGACACCCGGCACCAAAGTGACACCCAGCACCCAAGTGGCACCAGCAGCACTCCTTGTCACAGAGCCTGAGTACAGCTCTGCAGTGAGCTGTGCAGCCTCCAAATCTCCCAGTCCTGAGGCAATGATAACTGGTGCCACAAACAGCCGTAAAAACAGAGGGAGAGGTGTGATTCCCCTTTGCCTGTGCTCTGCAAAGGGCAGGAAAGGGAATAAGCATCGTGTTGGAGAGCCAAATACACTCAAATGTTCTCCTTAGACACAACAAGGCGTTACCAGCCACAGCAGATAAAAAATACATAGTATGTAGGCTAATACTTGGTGCAGAGGGTCTAAAGCCAATTTTTTCCAAGTACAGGGTTACTTGCCCTATTACAGACTGAGAGAATCAGAGGAGCTCAAAGTCTTTATGCCAGAACAGCATCAGTTTAGTAATGACCAGCAATGAATACAATAAAATTAAAACCTTAAGCCTGGATGTTGGGAGGAGGAAAGCAGATGTAGAGTAACAACACGACTGGTGGGTGCTTGGTTTTAACTAATAGACTTTCGCAGCCTTTTTTCACCTCTGCAGTGAGGACTGGAGGGGAAGGGGCTCACCAAGCTCACCCTTGGCACGGGTGTAAAATCAGGAGCAGACCCCAACCCTCAGGAGCCCTGCCCTGCCTCCAGGTCCTCTCTCAACATGACACCAAATTAGGACCCTTCAGTGGCAGAGCTGCAAACCAGGCAGACAGGGCTAAATGGCCCCTGGGTGCAGGATTACCAGGGCTTTGCGGGAGGATGGGGAATTGCAGCTCCCTTCCCATCAAGGCCAGGCAGAAAGGGCCTGAGGAAGAGGGAGTGCATATGGAGAAGGCCAGCAGCTGAGCCCCAGCTCGAGAGCCCTGGCTGGAGATCCCTGGGGACATGCCAGAGAGGGGTGGGAAACGTGGAGGCTGAACAGCAGCGCCCAAAGCAGGACCGATAAATGGATGCGTGTCAGGGAGGGAGAAGGTGCCTGGCATGTGGCTCTGGTTAAACAGCAGGAATAAAGGAGACAGAAAAGATGACTTCTCTTAGGACTGACACCAAACATCTGCAGGAACCGCTATTTTTGCTGACCCTGTCTGATGCCACCATGGGAGAGCAGTTAGTGAAACCCTGAGGGTTTATTAAGGCATTAGGAGTCCTACAGAGACACCAAACCTATTTCCCTCTCTTGTCCTTGTGGCCTCCAGACTCCCATGGATTGTGAATGGAGGTCTGTAGCAGGTCACGAAATCAAGCAAGATCTTTTATGCTCCAGAGAAACACACAGAGAGATCTGTGCCTCCACTGGAAAACTTCATTCAGGATTCCACAAACTGGAATAAGTTAAAATCACAATTTTATTCCTAAATGGTAGGAATAAATTGCTGCCCTTCTAGATAATTTTTTCTATTATCTATCCAAAATAAAGCAGATAGATAAATAATGAGATCTTACAGTACCTATCAGACTAGCTATAATAAGCATTTTGAGCGGGATGAAATACTGTCTTATTAGGAGAGCTGAAGGTGTGAAGTTTGCCACCAGCTCCACAGTGTAGAGATGCTCATATGACATCTGTCTCAATATTCGTTAGCAAACTGACGGCTAATGTAACAGGGACCTTCACATTATCACTAATCCATCAATGGTACTCATGTGGCTCCCATCACCATAACATCTGAGTGCCTCTAGCATCCCTGCAGCATGCCTGTGAGGAGCAGCAAGATGATTATCCATGGAGAACCTGAATAATCCATACCTGAGCCTCCAAGCAAGTGGTGAGGAGGTCTGAGGGAGGGGAAAATCCTTTCTTTCCATGCTGGGGAAGAGTCTTGATGGGATCAGTTGGTCTGAGTGCTTGGTGACCTTCAAGCTGGATCCCAGTCCCACCGAAAGTTGTTGTCCCAGGGGAGGGTTGTGCTCGTGCTGCAACACCAACAGCCAGACCGTTTTGGGACAGAGGGGTCTGAGAAAACCTGCAGGGACATAAATGAAAAGAAAATGGAAGGAATGTGTCTCTCCACCAGCTTTGTCTCAGAGTTGCCCTATTTAGTCTTGGGATGAGCTGGGGGTGAGGGTGTTTTGCTTTGGCTTTCCATCACCAGCCTTGAGACGTCCACTGGTCATTGCCTTGTGGCACATGGAAATCTCAAAGGGGTCAAAGCAGAAGTGGAGGAGCCATAGCATCTACCCTGTCCACCAGCAATGGGACCAGAGGGCTGAAACCTTGGCTGTAATTTCAAGAGCTGTGGGGTCCCCAGATGGGATTTCTCTGGGCTGGCACGGACCCTGCTAGTGGGCACGGAGATGTCTGCAGCAAACCAGAAAGGTCGGAAGACACCAAGTGGGATTCAGACAGGGCCAAGAGCCCCTGCCATCAGGTGACAGAGGTGACAGCCCCTTCCTTCCCTCCAAGCACACCACAAGAACACGTGACAGTCTCCCTTTTAATTTAAGAACTAGAAAATCCTGTTGTACTGCAGCAAATATCAACCAGCCTCTTCCAGCAATCTGCCCTCCAGGAGCAAGGAGGGGGCGAAGCAGAAAGGATTTAAAAAATAACTCCAACCCCTGCCTAACCCACAAAGCACACCCTTTTCCTAACTTCATCCCTGGCACCCACGGGAGGCAGCGCCAGGTCCCCAAGGGAGCCCAGAGCAGAGCTCCCCTCGCCTCGCCGAGCCCCAGGAGGAGGCAGTGAAACATCATTTTCTCTCTCCAACCCTTTGAACTATGCTCCTGAGTAGAGAGGAGACAAAGGAAAAGAAAAGGGGGGGAATTAATTTCAGGCAGTTGAGTGTGTTCCCTGCTCTAGCTCAGTTTGGAGTAGGTACACATAATAATAACTTTTTAATAATAATTTAATTTATAATATGCCCCCCTGCCAAGGCACTCAAGGCACTACACAAACAATTAAAATATGATTATAATAAATAAACAACAATAATTAAACCATCATAAACCAGACAATATTAGAGCCAAACCAAATGCTAAAAAGCAAAACAAAGCAGCATCTTTGGAGGAAGGAGATCCTTGCACAATTCATCTTCCAAATCTCCTGTTGATGTTAGATTGAAATTCTCCTGTGAAGCTGTTTCTGCATCTGCAAAGATTTTGGCAGTGTCACAGTCATTAAAAAAATGGATTTTACACCATCATAAATTAACTGGAGTTTTGCAAGGCTGTAATAACGCAACATTCACTTTCACTTGAATAAATTCAAAACTCAGTTTACTCAGGAAACTCAGTTTATGGTGCTGAGTTTGTGTTGACTTCCCTGAGTTTGGGAAAAACACACATTCATTTTGTTCGCAGTTTGTAAAACGTGCCTCATTATAGAAACCAGAATGTTTCTATAGACACAGGGATGGCGTTTTAAAGATTTAAAACCAAACCCCAAAACTGAATAGCAGACCAGCCTTCTGGCCGTCAGCTCCTCGGAGCCAATGGGAACGGCTTGTCCCAGTTTACACAACTGGAACCAAAAGACCTAAACTAACAAAAGAAGCAATCTTTCTCCAAAACAAATGAAATTCCAACTTGTGCCAGGCAAAAGCCGTGCACTGAACTCTAATGATTAAAGGAGACAGGCTCTGTCAAGGCAGAGGTGGAACTGAAACGCAGCCAGTCGGACCCTCTTCTGAAAAAACCTGGCCACCAGCCCTCAGACAATTACATCTAGGATCCGTTCACTTGAGTGCCTCAGCTGATCTCAGTTGTTGTGGCAGCGCATGAAGGGAAAATCCTTCTCGCAAACCCAAACCACACAGGGATCTCTCCATACTAGGAAAAAAATCAAACCAAAACAAAATGCATTAGGAAAATGAAGCCGGTGGTTTTCTTCCAGCACAGGGAATCAGGAGGACGTTTTCCATCTGATCCCCCTGAGGTTTTGTTCTCACAGGTTTTACTTTGAGCTTCAAATCCAAGCGGATCTTAAAAATCGAGGGAATGGCAAATGAGACCATGTGGTTCTCATATACAAAGCCATTTTTTGACCCGGCTTCATTCAAAAAGAGCCTTCAAAAGGGTTCATGAACCTTAGTGTGTTGTGCCATAACTTCAAACTTTTCAAAGGAGGTAAGATGTCTGCAGCTGAAGAAACCACTACAGATTTTGGGCACAGAGAGGGTGCTTTCATTTGCTTCTATAGTCTCCTATCAGGACTCTCTCACTTAAAACCAAAATGAACTACAGACTCCTGGTTCCCTGCAATAGTCACCTCCAGGAATGGCCCCAAACTTTGCTCCAAGTGTGTGCTGGAATGGGACCTCTTTGTGTCTGCAGGGGAAAAGGTGCTTTCAAGGAGGGGGCCACATTACCAGGGTTGGGATTTGATTGGTTTTCACCCCCGGTGAAGGCAACCTCCTCCCCTTCCAGATCTCATTTCTGTATTAAGGCTCTACTGCCTTTTGTAGAGCTGGTTCTTCCTGGATGACCTTTTCTTGCAAAGGACTTTCCAAGGGTCAGGGAGCCTTGTCACAAGCTCATGTTCTGGCAGCTCCCTGTGTCTGGGCAGCAAGGACCATTCGTGAATCAGGATTCCTATAGTTTTCCCAAATCTTCCATCCTGTGTAAAAGTTGTTCAGCAAATTTCAGATTTCCACTCCATGGAGGTAACTGTAAATTCGTGCTTCTGGGGCTGCTCAATGGATGTGGTAGGTCCACCTTCTCCTCCAGGAGATGTACCAGCAGACAACAGCATTTGGACTCCAACTCCACATAACTAGTTTCTATTTTCCTTGGAGATGGGGTGCACTAAACCATAGAGCAGCTCATCCAGGTTTTCTGCTCTCCCTCATACTGGGCCATCTTTCAGCTAAAAGATTCAGATTCTGGGATGAATCACAGAAAATTTGGATTCAGTTTTCCTTATCACCTTTCTACAAGTGTCCTGTGTGACCTTGAACAGCTGAATCAGACACAAACTGTCAAAAATGTCAGATACCTCCTTCCCATTGGTTTCAAAGAGAGCCAAGCATCTAAACACCTCGGAGGATCTGGATTAGAGCTCTGTGCCTCAGTTTCCCCATGTGCTTTCCTACCTTCCAGGACAGATTGGGCATCAGTACATCAGCAGTTTTTCTCCTCAGCTTCCTCATTCACTCAGTCATCAGCATTTTTAACTCCGATTTGGGCAATCATGTGATGATGATGATGATTCTGCCCATGTCAGCATTTCACCATAGCAAAAAAAACCTGGCTGGAAGTTCACCCTGAGTTTACACTCAGGGTCTTCTTTCCAGATGTCACTCAGGGTGCTGATTCATTTGGAAAGGCCCTTCTGAAACTGAGGTCACTTTCAACGGCTCCCCAGGTCCTCCAAGGTTGGGGTAGTTCCAGCACAGGGGCTTGGAAAGTGTTGGGAACTGCTGCGGGAGAGTGTACACAGACACTTGAGAGCAGAAATGAGAAGGCAGAGGTGACAGAATTTATTTTATGACAAATCCTAAAAGGAAATTATGCAAAGTAATAAAATAAAGAAGAATTATAAATGAGGACAAGAAATGGGTGAAATATAGAATAAATTGTGGGAAGACAGGAAGGTGCAGGAGGAGAATTGAAGGCAGAAGTGCTGAGTTAAAGGATAATTATTATAAACTGGCTGGTAGATGAAGGGAAGAGGGCATTTGAGTAGGGGGATTGGTACAAATGGAAGCTGCATGATTTTGTGCACAGTTGCATTAGCAAAGCACCTCCCTGTTAGATGCACCTTGGGGATGGTGTGGGGCAACAGCCACCATTTGTTATTTGGGTGCAAGCCCATAAATCTGGGGACAAGGTTGCTCCTGCTTTGACCTACAGTCAAAATAAGCTAAAACCCAGGAATAAAAGGACTGGGTGGTCACAGCCCAGATGACACCCCATCCTGTGGGAGCTGCTGGCATGGCCTTGGCCATCTTCCCCTCCTCGCAGCCCTGCCTCATTCTCTTCTCATTAGCCTCCCCTCGCCCCACAGCACCCGCTGGGGAGGGGGTCTGGAAGGGAGATGTCCCCCTGCAAAGCCCCCACCAGAGGTTACCCACCGAGAGCAGGAGGGGGACAGGGCGAGCCAGGCTGCTCGGGGTTTTGTCTGGGGAATCCTTTGGAGAGTTGGTGAGCCTCAGGTGTGGGGAGGGGGCGAGGGAAGCCCTTGCTCCAGCCAGGGACCCTCTGTGGGTGCAGCCGATGGCAGGAGGAGCTGGTCCCAGGCCCACGGCCCCAGCTGTCAGTCTGAGCGATGAATTACATGCTATAAGAAGGTGTTGACAGGAGCAGCTGGACATCAGAGAGTGATGAAAAGGGAACAAAATTCATTCCGAGTTCAGACAGACTGGCTCGTTAGGGGCACCAGCAGCAGAGGCCACAGAAACACTGCTCCATCTCCTGGACATCCACTGAACCGGCTCCCGAAAAAGCCAAGAGCCCCTGAAGTCCCTTCCGCGTGTGGGTGCAGCCTCCCCAGCCCCACCCCAGGGTCCTCTGGGGGAGGCACAGCAGGTCCCCCCCGATCTCTGCACGACCCAGCGAAAAACCCGCTTCATCCAGCCTGGGCTGAGGTGTCCCAGCCACAGCACGGGATTCAATTTGGATATCTTCAAAAGAAGCCAAATCAAAGGACTTTTTGTCCCTCTTGTTTAAGGATGTAATTTGTATAAATTGTATGAAGAGGAATGGCGGGGGGTGGGGGGCGGGTGGGACCATTTGGCATCAAAACAATTATCTCCATTTTAATGCAAACTAAACGACATGCTAAAGGGGAATTGTTTTGTACATATGTACAGCAAGTGAACATTAAACCATACGGCTAATAATTAACTGGCTCGACATTACCCTTGCTATGTTAAATACAAGGGTGTCCCCTTACATTTAATGTACGGAGAAGTTTGAGGACATAGAGGTCCCGTATGAGATTATTCCTAAAGCTGTGAAAATCACAAAGAGATTTTTTTCCTAGCCAAGCTACTTCTTGGCATTCAGAGAAGTTGGCAGAGAGAAAAAAGTGTCGGTCTTTCTCCCACCCCTTTCCTCCCTCTCTCCCTCCCTTCCTCTGACTCTCCTCCCTTTCCTGACTTCCACTTCTTTCTGCTGCTGGAGAAAAAGAATAGCAAATTCAGAGAAAATTTCATTGAGGTTATTCAAAGAGTTTTTCATGGATTATTTACACAAGTGCTGTTCAAACAGCCTTTGTCTGAACATCCCTTGAAATCTGCACCCAATCCTTTCAGATTCAAAGCAATAGCTCAGGGGAGACAAAGGGGAGCGGCTGACATGGGTTTCCTCTGCAAGTGAATGAGAGGTCTGGCTAAACACAGAAGGGCTTTGGGATCACAAGCTTCCTTTCAGCCTGGAAAATAAACACTAATCTGAAGCTGGGCAGCTGTACCTCTGACCAGCCTGCCCCATCCACCGTCATGCAAGGAGCAGGGCACACACTTGGTTGCTCACCAGAGGAGTGGCATGGCACCTCTGTCCTGCACCCTGACACACAGCACCCTGCCCCATGCCCCACTGTGGTGCTGCTGCCCAAACAGAGTGCACCAGCCCCAGGGACCCTGCCTCCATGATGGAGACAGGGAAACCCAGTGTCCTGAGCCACCCCATGCCCAGACCTCCAGCCAAGGGACTCGTCAAAGCCCCCATTAGCCTCCTGGCTGTGACGGTGGCAGAGCTAACCCTGAATGAGAGCAGGGTGGGCTCCCACAAAGGCCATGAATATAAAGAAACATTGTGTAAGCAGAGAAAAGAAAGAAGGATGGTGGAGGGAAAGGAAGGGTGAACTGAGGCAGGCAAAGCAGCTGTAGAAATATTACAAGGTGTACCCATGTTCAACACCAATTCACCGCCCTCTCGCCATCCCAAAGCTTATGCACAGACAGCACTCCCTTCTCCTCTGCCCTCTGGCAGAGGAACAGTGCTCACCTCCCTCTGACCTGGGAAACCAGGTACCACAGGCAGATGAAATGGCTGAAATGTACACAATGGGATCAATTAAAATCGAGGGAGTAAGTGTAATATGTAAGAAAGGCCAAATTCTGCCTTAAATTATACCACTGGCAATGACTATCCACGAGATGGAGAAGGCAGCACGGTGCCTGCCACACCTGCCCATCCTCTCTGCACTCAAAGGAAACACACCAGTAGGTATGTCCTCTTCAAGTTTTCACAACTTCTGGTTGTCACCTCTTTTAGACTAAAATGTGAAAAACATCCCACACACATAGTTTGATCAGTCCCTCTAAGTGCTCTGTACACCTCTCCTTTGCTTACATAAAATTTTTCTTCAACTTATTTCCTGCACCTCTTCTTCACAGCTCATATTTGTCTGTTCCTGGTTTTCCATCCCAGTATCAAACACCAATTTACTCCAATCAAAATAATCCGTTTTTCTGCTTGCTTTGATATATTGCAAAAGACTTGCCCCAAGTTACTGCCATTGGATTTCAGTGAGAGGTTCTCATCTACTAGCACTGGCCTCCGAAAACCTCCTACTACCTGGAGAAATAAAACCTTCTTCCTTCTCCACCTGTTTCTTCTTTCTTTCAGATCTTCCCCTTCCTCCCCTCTGGCTTTCCCCCTGCCACTGTGAGACCAATCTTTTCCTTCCCTGACTTATTATTTTCCTTTCCCACCTCCATCTCTTTCACTCTATTCTGGATGTCTCCACAGAAGAATGTGAACGGAAACATACCACTCAAGTGCAAACTCTGGACACAACAGGCCCACTTCCAGGTGCCCCAGAGGTCTCAGGCTCCATCTCCGCTCCACCACTGTAGGCAGCAGAAGGTGCTGCAAGAAACCCTGTTTTGGGAGTAACTTACCACCACAGAAAGTTTATTCCTGACTTTGATAGTTGAGGGTTAGCAGAGTCCTGGTGCAGGCATCCAGTGATGCTCTTCAGACCCCTTCACAGGTTGTTGTTATTTTGTTTGATTTTTTTTTTTAATAATAATTCCTACAACTCTGAATATAGTTATCCATAAAAATGTTGAACCTTCTTTTGAACTCTGTTCAGCTTTCAGCCTTCATGGCATCGTGGGGCAGTGATTTCCAGCCTACCTGGTTATTCATGAAGATGTGACCATGCTTTATTTTTCAGCAGCTCTGAATTGATCAGGTTTTCCAGTTTCATTCATCACTAAGAGACAGAGGATGGAGAGCCCCCTGCAAGGCTGTTTTATCCCTCTTTGAGTCCCACACAATCCTCCAGTCTTATCGAATTATCACTTTTAACTTTCCTGGAGTGACGCTGCTTGTGAGTCACCTTTAGTGATGAAGAAGTAGCCTCTCCTAGCAAGAAGATTAAAATCCCATTACTTGTTATTCATGTGTTATTTAATGATTTTTTTCCCATTATGTATTTATTTATTTTTAAGTTGCTTGTTTTGAATCTTGAGTTGGTGTTTTTAATATTAAGTGTAGTTTCTCGTTTGTTTGCCTAATTGGAATGAAATAAAAATAGAATGGAATTTCTTAGTGGGTATTTTTATATTTATTAAAGGAATGACAAAAAGCAAACCCTCCAAAACCAATGACCAAACTGCAATGCCAGTAGTGCAGCTGCTCAGGATAAGGGCAAAAAGGCAGCTCCTTTACTGCCAGGAGCAGAGCAAATTACATTAAAGACAGGCCTGCAGCCCAATAAACCCCCCCTCAGACTCCAAAGTGTCCCTTGCAGAAGCCCATTACCTCTCTTGCAATGATTTGGCATCCAAGTGTTGACCATATAAACTCTGCCTTGAGGACAAGATCCTCTTCTTACACAGGTATCTCTCCATCCACGGGGAAGGTGGGATGAAAGGAGACTTGCATGTTCCACAAGTTTTTTGTGGAGGACATATCTTCTCAGTGACTGGACAGCTCTGAAGATGCAGTGCCAAGACCTCATCCAGCAGAGATCTCACACCAGCGAGGAGATTCATCTAAGACAAACATTTCGGGGCCTGAAAGGAAACCTGAGAAAAATGGCTATTATTGGTGAGATGAATTGCCAAATGGAAGATGGAAGAAAGGGAAAGAAACATGGAAGGGGAAGAGAGCAAAGAAGATGAAGGCTCCAGAAGGAAAATAAATAATTGAGATAGATAGCCATAAAGGTAGATCCAGGCAGAGAAGTGGGAGGGAGCCAAATAGGAGGTCAGAAGGGAAACTGCTGCAGAAAAGAGAAGACATGGTCAGGAGGAGAAAGAAAAGAGTGATGAGGAGAGAGCAGCAGGGGAGACGGATAGGGTGGGAAGAATCTTGGAGAGAAGGAGGAAGCAGGGAGGGGAGAGAGGAGAAGAACAAAACTTTCCCCAGGCTGCGGTGCAGCACTCCTCCTGCATCTCTTGGATGCATTTAACAGGGGCCTGGAAGAATCTTCATTTATCAGGAATTCAATTAAGTGGAATAGTCGTTATTAATTTTATAGGAATTATTTGTACAGGAGAGCCTAGAGCGAGGAAAGGCCTCCTGGAGCCATTTCTCCTGTCAACGCCCCGGGTCAGGTAGGCACTGGCAGCGCAGTCTCACCAGTCGAGATATTAATGAGATGCCTCTAGGTGCAAATGATAGTTTAATAGGTGTTACTTAACGGGAGCGCCCCTCGCCTGCGCACGCCAGCGCGCGGCTCCTGACGAGGCTGCCTCCTTGTTAGAATAAGTAATTAGAATGTAGGAACACTCACTTTGACACTTTAATAAAGTGTCAGCCATCATCAATTTAGTATTTAATAAAAATAAAATTAAATATTTACTACGTTTTTATAACATCATATTTAAAATACATATTCCTCAAATTTGGGGGATTTAATATAAGGTCCTGCTAGGACTCTAGTCCCAAAAAATAAGACCCACAATTTCTTCTTGGTTTTGTTTTCCATGGGAGGGACTTTCTTATGGACACCAAAGCAGCACATGGAGGGAAGTGTTCTTGTAACAGGTGGAGAAGAGGTTTCCTCTGCCATCTTCCGAGCCTCCCAGTGCTGTCTGGAGACTAAGGATGAATTGAAAAAGTCTACCCCCGAGTGCCACTGCCACTGCCGGTGGCAGACAGCCACTGCCAAGGAGTAGGGAAAAGCACAACTTTATTCCTATTTCATTGGTAGAAGAGCCTTCCAAACCAGATGTTGGAAAGAATACAGAAGAAAATGCTGAAAATTAAAGCATGCTTTAAGCCTGGAGGGAATCTGAAAGCTAAAATAGTGTGAGTGGGTTTATTCCTTTCCCGTCTCACCGTCCCAAGTTCGCCTTTCCTCCATGTGCCCACCTGGCCGAGGGAAGCCCAACACTGAACTGCCGTGCTGGGACCTCGGGATGCAGAAGACATCCCGGGGACAAAGTGGTACGGACTGCCCCACAAGCTGCTCGGAGGCCCGGCAAAATGGCCTCTCTCCCCCCACCTCTGTTAAAACAGAGACCAAAGACATGAGACCCCGGTCGCCGTAGCAAAGCAGAGCCCTATTGGGGTGCACGCAGCACAACCCTGTGCGCATGCACCCCATCTGCACCCACAGAGCCAAGGTGCACAAAGGAGCTCTGCCAACCCGGGGCAGGTGTTTTGGAAAACAAAAGGTGAGAGGAAGGAGCAGAAGGAGGTGCAGAAAGTCCCTCTGGTTGAGGTGTCTTGGCAACACGGGGGGGTGTTCCCCAGATAGCCCCCTGCCAACAAGGGATCCTGTTTCAGAGACTAATGAGTCACCTCCGAAACCTTGGCAACAATTATTTAAATTGAAGCTGCAACCCTCTTGCTCTGGGAGTAGAGAGAGCGGCACTGACATCTGCTTTTTCGGGGGGTTCCCAGCAGGGCTCCCTGCAGGCTGTTTGCACCCGGGGCATTGCTTTTGGGGGGCTGTGAGTGTTGTTGCATCCATCTTAAAGTACCAGGAGACTTGTCCAGCATCACCAGCCACCTCGGGCCAAGGCCAAGCTCAGCTCCTTGGGTTTTTCTAGTCTAAGAAAGCTCTTCCCCCTGAACACAGTGCATATTTGCCCCATGCATCAGGCAGGGCTTTCATGCGGGAGGTGTCTGGGTGGCTTTTGCCCCTGGGGTGGTTTGGTTGCATTCCCATCTCCTGGACCCTCAGCTGTCACATCTGGGTCCTCATCCAGATTAGGACCACATCAACCCAGAAAGACCAGATTATATCCCCCAAAACCAAGGCAAACCAACAATACCTCTAAGTCACATCCAAACAATACTCCCAGGATTAAAAATGAAGATTTTACCCCTCTGGAACTTATTTCCTGGCTGGTCTATCCACAAAACGTTGGTGGTGTATAGATGCACGCATCCTGACATACACTCTGAGCAGCTGTAAAGCATCCTCTGAACGCTTTCCTGAGGCTGAGCCCCGAGACGGCTCAGGCAGCTGCAGGTCTCTGAGCCGTGATCCTTAGCAAAGCACCAACTTTGGGCAAGAGGTTCGGCAGCCAGGGTGGCCATGAGTGGGGCTGGGAGAGCTCCGAGGCTCCCGCAGCTGCCGGCGAGGCCAAGGACAGGGTCGGGCGTGGGGACGGGCTCCCACGGGCGCCAGGCACGGTGCTCTGGAAAAGAGTGCCACGCTGCGTCTGTGTGGGGCCTTACAGCACGCAGCTCCTCGGGGGGAACACAGCCGCTGACTGCAGCCCGTCCTCTGTGCCTGCGGCTTCCCCGGCACCCTTGTGCTTCCTGCACTATCAGTGGCCATGGCAGGGAAGGCCAGGAGCGGAGTCCCACTGAGAAAACAACCTGCGCTGTAATCAAAGCAAGAGGAAACCTTCCTCCACTGCCGGTGAGAGCGAGGCAGCCGGCAGTGATCCCTGCAGCTGTAGCAAAATTCCTGTGGTGCTGCCCGAGGAAAGAGAGCAGGCAGTGAGCGTTTGCGCGGGCAGCACCATGGGAAAGCCCTGCAAGCGGCAGCTGTGAGCGGCAATGGGGCAGCAGAGAGACCTTCACACGCATCAAGGGCTCTGCCACAAACTGGGGATATGGCCCAACTGCTCATGCCCTTAGCAAGGTCTGGATGGGGGTAACACACCTGGGCAGTGATCCACTTGCTTTCTCCTTCCTCTGAAAGCTGAAGACAAGAATGGCACGAGGTCTAGCAGAAATTATGTTCTCATTACGGCTCTGGAAAGAAAACTTTAAACCAGTGCTGGGAAAGTTGGGCATGACACAAAACCAGAATGGAAACAAGTGCAGTCAGGATCTCTTGGCTGCTTGGACTTGTCCCAGAAAAGACATTAACATGGCCAAGGGTAGGTCACGTATGTCAGGAGGAAGAGCGCAGCGGTCTTCTAAAGCACAGAGGGAGGTACCTGGAAAAGGGACAGCTCCAGAGGGACCAGGAGCTGCCGTGAACAAGCAGCTCAGCACCAGCTCCCAGTGTGCTGCTCTAGCCAAAGAAAAAACAGGATCTTTCTGCTCAAAGATATAAGCAATAAAATGAATAATAAAATAGAATAAAGAAGGGTGGCTGTAGATCAACAATAAACCCTCCTGTTATCTCATTCTCCCCAATACGGACAGGTTCAAGTTGACATCCACTTTCACTGTGCCCTGCTTAAGGCTCCCCAAATCATATTTATTTTCAACCTGCCCAACTAGTGCCACCCGTACAGGCACTCATATGAGGAGTTTCCTTATTATCCCATCACACAGGGGCTACCTGTGGCCTCCCCGGGTCCTAATGATGACAGCCTGCCCCTACCCAAATTAAAAAAAAATCATTCTTGTTAGGGACTCAGCAAGCCCTATTCCACCAGCAGCATCTGTCACCCGACAGCAGATAAGGCCATTCTGCTGCCTCAGACACCTTCAGTGAAGTTCACTGAAAAGTCTGTCTGAGAGAGGGGAAGCAATTAGGGAATAGCTTGGAGATGAATCTGATTTCATACTCCACCAAAGGCTTTCTGTGAAGCCTCAGAGCAGGTAGCAACACCCAGAGCCTCTAAGGAAACTGGACCTGCAAAGAAGCCCTTACAGGAAACCCTCATTCCCCACTAACAAAGTGAGACCCACAGCACTCCCGTTCTGCAGGACCCAACCAAAATATAACTCCCTGCACCATCTACAAGGCACCACTCTGATGCAGAAACAAAGGGAGGTCTAAAGAAGCTGGTTGTGATGGCAGAGGAGGGCAGGAGGGCTGTGGATTTACACCAGCCGTGGGCAGATGATCGCAAGCACTCAGCTCCTAGCCCCGTGTAGGGGAGAGGTGTTATCCTGGAAAGGAGCTCTGTGCCAAAACAGTTCAGCAGCTGCCCACACTTGATTCGCAAACTAACACTGCGTCATTTGTCACCAAGAAAAGCACCCGGTTCTTGAATGGGTAAAGCTGGCAGCCTCGCATCAATGTTTTCACAGGCAAATTCATACACTGACCTCCTTGGTGAAACACACAGCGAATGCCTGGAGTCTGGTTTACATCTGCTACAGGATCCTGTTACATTCAGAACAACCCCTGTCAACGCTGAATCTGTAACAATCAATAAAGAGAGAGGGTTTGTTTGTTCGTTGGGATTTTTTTTCCCTTTAAAATGTTTTCTCATTCATAATTGTGTTATTTTGCTACTCCAAGTTTTGCAAGTTTTGCGCTTGCCTCCCCCCTCCCCTTCTTGTTTTCTTTTAGGACAAGCTGCCATCTTTTCTCATCTTTTCACCAGGCCATTGCAAATGGAAAACTGTAAATTGCAGGATTGTGCAAATAGCACTAATAGCATTTGCATAAAAATTGGTTGCAAAGAGCAATTAGCACTTCATTAATAATCAATGAAGGGCCAATTTACACATTGCCCAAAAGCAAATTGTAAATTCAATTTTGTCTATAATTGAGCATTTGGTGCTGGGCAACTATACAATGGTGCCAGAAGAGACCAGCTCAGCAGTTTCAGAGTCAAATCTCCAGTGAGTTCAGGTTTCAAGTGGTCCCCAACATGGCTTTTTCGGAGGCCAAGCCAGCACCTCCTTCACAATGGAAGGAAACTCCAGGAAGTACATTTGTGGCAGAGAAAACCCTCAAATGTCTGCCTGCTACCAGCCTTGGCCAGATACAGCCCTATTGCCAAGAACATGGATACTGCTTATATGGCAGAGGTCTTTGTGCTGCCCAAACATGCCTTGCAGTGATGCTGTGGAAAGGGGTAGATGCACAAAGGACATCAGCGAAGACATATCATCATCTCCATACTTAGACCTGAACATCCTCACATTACAGTATCCACTACTGCTCTACAAGTGACACCAGAGCTCTTTCCTTTACCTCTAGGTAAATCTAACATGAGTCTTACGGGTTAAGTATTCCTACTAAGCCAATTCCTCCAATCTCCCCTTTGTCACCTCCATACGCACATGACCTTTCTAGGATATCCGAAACCAATATGCAGCCATTAGGGTCAGAAAAACCAAACAGCACTGCTTTATCACTTTGATTTCAGCGTCACTGAAGGGTTCCTGGGTCCTGATTTGGACATTAGGCGATGTATTCCCCAGGCTTCCCCTCTAGACAAGCGGTGGCATCCAGTAAACCAGGGCAGCTTAACCACGGCAACAACTTTCCAAGCCCCAAATTCTTCACTCTCTCATCCTCCACTTAAAAGGCACAGCCAGCTCCATTTCATGAGCAAAGTCTGACTCTAAACCACTTGACATCTGAGGCTTTCTTATCACATTTTGCGTGGATCTCATGAATCTGGTGAAAAGCTAGACGATCATTTAGCAGGGGTTGGTCGCTTTATCTATTTTCCATAATAATTTGAATATTATTACAATGGCACCTTTCATCTGGGGATATACATGCACTTTACATATGTTACATTAATTTCACTGATGAGCTGGGGAAGCACTCTTTATCCCTATTGTGCAGATGAGGAAATGGAAGCACAGAGATGATATACCGCTTGCCCAGTATCACACAGGAAGTTTCTGACAGAGCCAGGAATAGAAATCACATCTCCTATGTCTTATGCAGAAGAATATCTTTATGTCCCTGCCCAGTAACTGAGCCCTTAATCCAGACTAAGACACCCACACAGGACCCACTTTGCTAAGAGCAGCACAGGCACCCAGCAATGGCAGTGCCTTGCTCCAGGAGGAGACTTGACTGATCCTAAATTTCCCCCACCATGAAGGTTGGAAGTGCCCTCTGCAAGCAGCAGCTTTGGGGGCTCAAGGGAAGGGAGGCTGGCTCCGTGAGTAGTTTCCATCTGAAAGTGGATATTATTAGTTGGTGTAAGCAGATGCTCAACATGGGATGCCCAGGACTTCTCAGGTTTCACCCAGCAATGTCCCTGCTCCCTTTTTCCTGCCTGTTCAATCCACCTTTACCAAGAGATTGAATTTACAATGGACTCGAACACATTTAAATCCATTTATTGCAAAATTACTTTTCAATAATTACATCACTGTGCTGACTGTGTTGCATAATGAAATTAGCATGAGAGATATTAGAAAGAATATAAAATTATAAGAAATATTGAAATACCTCTTTCCCCATCTGCCTTAGCACAGCCCATAGCTTAACTGGAAAACGAGCACTGCTCCTGGATGGGATTTAAATGCATCAAGTGTAATTTTATAATGTCTTTTATATAAATTAATTATAATGGTTATTGCTGCTTTACATTATTAGATTGAAATTTGCCTCCACTTCAGTGCATTATAAGAAAGCTGCACCCATTTTGCTTAGCAATGCCCTGAAAGTTCTCGTGGCATGGAGCCATTCTCCTCACATTGGCACCACCAACACACTTGAAATTAAAATCTTTGGGCTCGTGTTGGCATTGCAGTGCCCATTGTGGGTCCCAAACCCACAACTAGACCCTCAGGGGTAGGCTCTAGGACCCACATGGAGTTCTTTGACTGGGATGGGACATTGACCCCTTCCAAAGCTTGCTTTTCTGGTTCAACTCTGTAGCAACAACAGGGATGCCTGGGCTCATTTAAGCAATCCCACCCAAAATTTTGTATCTGCAGAGAATTAGAGGTGATAAAAGGCATTGCAAAATCCATGCAATAACACAGGTGAAGTGTTTGGCTCAGAGCAAGTACAATGCATTAGCTAACCGTGGGCTGCTGTTGACTGCATGCTGCTGGGTGTTTGCAGGAGCAACTGTAGAAGAGGTTGGGCCATCCTCATGCAAAGCTCTTCTTTAAAAAAACATTTGGACACAGTGTAGTGCTAACAGGGAGAGTCATTTTGCATACCCCCACTTTTATATGCACAGTTGTTGTTTTTCTCTTCTAATAGCTGGGATATTACATGAAAAACCAGTATGGGAAAGAAGGCAAGCTATTGGGTAGTTAACTAACCACTTGCTACGCTGGACAAACCACAGTTGTGCAAACCAAAATGAAGACACAGTGATATGCTTTTACTGCCGCTTAATCCTCAATAGAAGTCTACTAATATTCAATTTGTGACATTATTTGCACATTGAATTAATCCAGAAACTAAAGGGCTAATGAGTTATGGAAAGTAGCACATGGCTTAATTGTAACAACAAGGGCCTGCCGGCCTCTGTTCGGTCAGGAGAGCCTGGTTAAAAATAAAATTTTGCATGCACTGATACACACCAGATGGGCAGGGGAGCAGCAAACTAAACAATGCAAACTATCTGAGAGACCTTTCTTTTAAATACCTTAAGTTTTCCTTTTTTCCACCCATGCTCCTCATGAAACACCACAACATTCATTAAGCATAGCACAGAAAAGCCAGAATGACCAAAGGGGAAAAAAAAAAAAAAAAAAAAAAAAAAGAATTACCTCCAGAATAATTTTCAATGAAAATAATTGTGCAATTTCCTTACAGAAAGCCAACAGGTCTTCAAGGGGAGCTGGTGAAAACAAGCAAACACTCCTGAAGAACTTAAAGAATGGAAAGGACAGTAGATATTTTCAGCATACGATGCTACTAGCCCTTGGCAAGAGCTGCTATTTTGCTCAGTGTGCTCAACCCTCACCACAGCACTTATCCTGCAGCAGCACCCCAGCCTTGATCCACTCCCATATGAATAAGAATTAGGACTTAAAAGTCTGTCTACAAAAAAGAAACAATCATAAATCTTTCCCCCTTCTCAAGTCCCCCTCTCAACCAGCTCTGCAGGCAAACGTACCTCCAACATTTCAGGTTTTTCTGATACTCAGGAACACCTGTATGGCTCAGAGAGGTCTCAGCTTCCAGCCAGAAACACTGAGCACCATCATATTTCTGTCTATGCACACACCTGGTTTTGGGCCAAATAATCTGCAGGAAGAGGCTGCAATCAGTAATGAAGTTGATGGAAAATATGAGGAGGAAAAAGAGAGGACCAGCCCTTCCTCTCACCCCACCAGTTCCTGGTGAGGTGACTGCTGGCAGCACTGCTCCCTGCCTGCTCAGTTGCCGTTTCAGAGGATTTAAAGCTCTTCCCAAAGCCTTTTACTGGGAAGAAAAGCCAGGGAGAGCTTCATCTTCTGCATGGTCTTGTAGATCCTGCCCCTTCCTCAAATCCCTCCCTGTGTGGCAGAAATTCAATCATTTCTGTTATGTTCATGGTGTCGAAAGCTGGCCTTCTCTAAGATATCCTCCAAATCTGACCTAGGCAGGAAAAACAAACACATGAAGTGGCATATCCAGCAAACCCAGCCCAAATGCCTCCTCTGCCATGCCTGAGCTCTGCTACTGGTCAATCCAGGCTGGCAGCTCCTGCATTTCTTTTCCCACTGCTGCTTTCCCCAGCTCCTGAAACAAAAGCAAGATGGAGCTGCCAGTGAAGAGGGTTGGAGTCCCTCATCTCAGATAGAGCCAGGCCAGGGTCAGGAGCTTGGGAGTTTGCACCATTTAATAGAAAAAGTGAATAAATCTAAACAGCACTTAATTTATTGATGAAGTAAGAAAGACTGTTTAATGTGGAAAACATAAGCAAGATCAATAGGAAAGAGCACAAATAACTAAAGCTATTGACACATAAGTATTTTAAGCCTAATTGCAGGCATATGCACTTTCTAAGGGTATCTCACCTTCTAATAGCACCCTTGAGATTATGGGGTTAATTGATGCAGCTGTTTACTCCTGGCTCACGTGGTCCAGATTGGGATTCCCTGGAGGTTGCTATTAAACTAAAGTGTTTAATGAAGTGCTAAAGAGTAGAGTTTCTAATATTCTTCCCTTGAATGAAATTGAATAGAAATTTGAGCAAACTTCTCTTCCCCAGATGGAAACTGCAGCTCAGTGCTGGAGTAAATCACCCTGTGCTCCTCATAGGGAGAACCTTGAGATGCAGGGGAGAAAGATTTGCTTAGGTTTATTTGTTAGACTGAGGATGTGGGGATACTCTTGGGTTTTTTCCTCCCAAATCACAGGTAGGAGAAGAGACCTACAAACATTCTTCATTTTAGCACTGCTGTTGGAGAAGGAATCCCAGGAAGCCAGTGCAATTCACTCCTGTGGCTTTTCAGAGTGCCTGTGTATTCAGTATGATACTGGGCTTCTCTCTTTTGAGGTGGGCTGAAAGGAGGATTTGACCTCCATTTGGGGAGGAGAAGAGATAACAGCACCAGTGGTGCCACCAGCCCAGGCATTTCAGCTTGATGGCAGTGGGGCAAACCAAGACTGCCATAAAAGAGGCTCTTAAAACCACTCTTCTGCTTTTATAATTTGTCCCCAGTCTGGTTTGGTGCCTTTGAAAACCAGGTAGATGCCTACATATGACATGTATTTCCAAGACTGACAACCCTGGCCGCAGTGCACAGCCTCCCCCTACCCATCTTATGGTGCACAACACAAAGCTCAACTACCTTTATCTTTGTAATGGGAAGGTCTTGGCTCTCCTTCACCTCCATCCACCACCACAAGCTTCTCCCAAGTGAGGTTTGAGCAAAGCAAAGAAAGTAATGATGGAGATTTCATCTCTGCAACCCCTCACCACCACCTAGACCCTGCCTGGAGGGACCTTGGACCCTCCTCTCCCAGGGTCCAGCCCTCCTGCCTACAATCTCCTGCAGCCTCTCACTCTCAGCAAGGCTTGTAATTGCTCTGAGGAAGAAATTTCTTGCCCCATTTGGCTTTTCCAGTCTGAGAGGGCACACAGACAATGAATCTGATGAGGACAGGGATGTCCCTGGAGTTGAGGCGCACAGGGCTGGCCTGCCTGGGTTCAGCGAGCAGGGCAGCAGACCGATCTCAGAGCCTTCAAGGTCCACTCATGGAATCAGGTACAATGCATGGACCCTTTAAAATCATCCTCTCCCTCTATAACAGCCTTCCTACTGCAACTTGAGATTTTCTTCTCTTTTAAAGTCAATTAGTTTGAAGCCATTTTACAGAATCCTTTCTGCAGGATAGCTATTCCCATGAAAATGCTCCTTCTATTGCCTCCATCCACATTGTGTCTCCCTTGAGAGGGGCAGAGGGATGGTGGGAAGAGAACATTATGTTTGTAGCCCAGATAATGTTACTAACTCCACTGAAAATGCTTCCAGAAGCAAGCATGCTGGCTGGTGCATCCAGTACACAGTTGGGAGTGTGCTGAGTTAACTAGATTGGTGCTTTCAATGTGTTGCCTACAGACTCCAGAGGGACCCATGAGGGGTTGTGGAAGGTAACTGGGAAAAGCTGGTTTGCTGTCAGTCAGCACAAATTTTAAGTATATGGAGGGATCTGCACATGCACCATGAAAACCTGCGGGTTCTGTGAATCCAAAAAGGCTAAAACCATGAGTGAAGTGGGTTTTGGGGCTGTTTCTCCTGTTCCTGTCCCACTTGTCACGGGGAATGTGGAACAGAAAGAGGTTGTGTCTTCTGCAGTTGGATGGGGGTTATCTATGGGAGAAAACCATAATCAACCTCAAAATATACCTGTGTTTGCTCCCTCCTCCCCTTGTGTCTGGGACCTCCGTGGTTTTGGGAAGATGTGTCCAGAGCTGGAAGAGGGAAGAGCTTCCCACTACAGCAGCATGGCCACACTCAGGCTCCCAGGTCCCAGCTCTGTGCTGTGCTGACCAGGTGCTTCTGGGTAAATCTGGAGGAAACAGGGAAATAATATGAGAACAGTGAAAACCCAAAAGGCTGGAGAGCTTGGCTGCATGCTGAGGGATGTACTTGCAGGCTCAGCACCTTGCAGAGGTGGACATCAGAGGGGCTAAAGAGAAAGGAAAGGGTCCCTGTTCAGTGTTTCCCCATCTGCTCCTCAAGTGTTGCTTCGCCTTTTAGTACATATTTCTAATACCAGGACTCCCCCAGTTCTCACCTCTTGCAGAAGAACCCCCCTGTGCCTTTCTGGTTTTATTCTGCCTATGATATTTCTGCCCTCTGTGCAAACCCTCCACCCCTCTACCCCCTCCTTGTGTGCTTTTAACCAGCTGTGCTCCCCAACCCCTTCCCTTGCACATCAACCCTCCAAATTTGGGCCCTGGAGCCAGAAAAACAGCTCTTCTGGATCATTTTTAAGCATGTGCTGCATCCTTATCAACTTGTGTCATGGAACTAGGTCAGTGTCGGCTCCTCTTCTCTCCCTGCTCTCTTGTAGCCCACCTCACTCCAACCCCTGCCAAGGGACAGGGACAGTCCCCGATCCCTGCCACCACCCAGCCTCAGGACACCAGACCATCTTCATGGCTGCACCCAAAAATGAACTGTGAGTCTGTGCCCTGGACAGGGGACCAACCTTTACCTGGGGGAAGGCATTATTTGCCTCCTTGCTGCCAGCCTCACTTTGCTGGGTTTGCTCACATTTGCTCCCATGCGGGTGATTTCCCAGCCTCCAGCAGCGTCCTAGGCTCCAGGTTCAGTGTCACCTATGAATGTCATGAAGGGTGTTTTTACCTCCTCACAGAGCCAGTGTGGTGGGTGGGCTGCGCTGGGTGCCCCGGTGCCCCACAGCCACCTCTGCTCTGGGTCTCCTGCCCACAGACAGGACCAGCAGCTCCAGGACCAGTGCATGGCCTTGCTGTGACTTTCCACCCAATCCAGTGAGCCACAGCTGCCCCTCCAAGCCCATAAGATATCTCTGTTCTGCTAGCTACAGCCACCGTGAAGGCAGGCTTAAACTAAGCTGTTTCATTTCACAAATGCAGCCGGGACAGCATACAGCCAGATACCGAGGCTCTGCTGATATGTGCTAACTCATTAAATGACCATAATTTAATTGCTTGCAATTGTCCATCCGTCCCCTGAACTCCACACTCGCCGCAGCACAGGGCACGGATGGTCTCCCATCCCCGCAGCCTTCCCCCATCCCTGGCAGAGCAGGACCTGCAGCGGCAGGAGGGGCATCACACGGCCCCCAGCCCAATCAGTCTATCAAAGCCCCCAGCACTGGTATTACAAAATCACTTGTGGTGCGGAAAAAAATGAAAACAGCCAAAAGGCCGCAACGGAAAACCAGGGAGAGAGGAAAATTAACTAAGAAATATGCAGCCTTGATGTCAATTTGCTAAAGAATATTTATTGTCCTCTCATGCGTCTTGCTTGCTCTCCTAACAGATATAATATTTTTGAAAGAACTAGTCTCCCTTTACCATTGCTGTCTCTCTCATGCCCTTTCTCTGTCTCGCTAGCTCTGTCTCTGCCTCTCTGATACCAACTCTGACAAACCGTGTGATTCTGATGGAAAATTCATTAGTCGTCCTTTTTTTTTTTTTCTTCCCCATTTTCCCAGTCAGCTTCGCGCCTGATCTGTCAGCCTCTTCCATCCTGATTATCTGGAGACGCCAATTTCAAAGAGACATCTTAATAGTGATGTCAACGAATTAATTAGATGTGTTAATGAGCTAAAAGCAACCCAAATTAAATTAATGCAGTAATAAGCACAGACAGCAAAATTAGCTCCAATTTCTGTAAATGATTCTGAACTGTACACAACATCTCATCCTGCTAGAACATTACCATCCCCCAAAGCTAATCAAGAACTCCAGTGCAATTAACTGCTTAATTACAAAACACACACACAGCTCATAGATCCAGCAGCAGGAGGGGTGCGCCAGGCTGCGGAGCGAGCGGGGAAATTCTCTGCAACAAACACCGTGTATCGGCCCTGCGGAAGAGGCTGCGCCCCCCACCAAAAGCACCCCCCAGGCTCCTAAAATGGGGTGATCTGGAGTGAGGGCAGGAGCAGGGGCAGGAAGAGGGCAGCCGGGCATGCTCCCCAGGAGCACCCCACGTGCCAGGTCCCACTGTGCGACAACCGGTGTGGCCAGGGATGCTCACCGTGCCGTGCCCAGCGTGGTCCCACCGGCGGCAGAGATGTGCCCATCGCCCCATGTTGTTTATTGTGTTTATCAGACTGGGGGCTGCACGGAAAAGCCTAATTGTCCAGCTCTGCTCACCTCCCCTGGGGATGAGCGGGAAGCCACTAATAGCTTTGCAGAGCTGCTCAGGTATCTGATTAGCTCTAATTGCAGCTGCGAAGACAGAGGGAAGGAGCGGGATAATGCTGCGGACGGAGGGAAGGGGAAGAGGATGGTGGAAATGGGAAGAAAGAAAGGGCTGGGAGGGACGGATGGAAATCCCTGGGACAGGGTGGAGGCACACATGAAGAAGGAAAGAGGAAGGAAAGGCCAACAGAGGAATGATGGATGCAAACAACAAAAAAAAGGGAAAGCCAGGCAAACAAAGAACTGGAGCCAGAAACAAAGGGAAGGAAGGCGAGACAAAGGGGACTGCATGCTGCCAGGCCCCGCGGAGCAGCTGGGGCAGGAGGGCTGGTGGAGATGAGAGTGGGTCCTAGCCAGGCCCCATCCCATCCCCGCAGACCCGGATGTGCTGGGGATGGTGGGAAATGCAGCCACCTCATATTGGGATGACACTACCAATTTGGAGGTTGTGGAGTCATTAGTCCATCTAGTAAATGAGGAATATTTGCAATAAAGATGAGGGCAGAGATTCACTGTGACAAATAGCATCTCTGTCTTTCTCCTTTTTTTCCACCTTTTATTGCAATTAGTTCAGTCTGTTAATAAGCAAAGGATATTTTTAGTTAATTTCAGTTCCAGTTAATTGATTCAAAAGCGAAACCCAGCAACTGAGTTAATTGATCCATGCATCTTATGTTGTAGCGGCGAGGTACTCTCCCGGCAGCTGCCATCGCTGGAGCTCATAATGGCACGGGAAGGATGGGGAGCTTGGGGACAGCAGAGACCCCTGCCCCGAGGATGGGGGGTGAACACCACCACCAGCAGCTGTGCCACTTGCCCCTTGATGCAGAATAAGCTGCAGGGCGACAGCCTTCGCACGCCTGGCACGGGAAGCGTGCCAGCCCCTGTGCAAGCCGGCGTTTGCGCACTGCAGCAGAAATGCTCACGCCAGAAGGCTTGGTGAATGGGATGCCCTGGCTGGCTCCATCCAGTGGGATGTCCAGCCCAACAGGCTGTCTCTGACGGGCACAGTGGGAGACGGCGTTTAAGGAGAGCCTGGTACCTTGTCCACTTTCCATGCCCCTCATGCTCCCCAGCTCCCTGAGCTGTCTTGGCAGGGATTGCTGGAGGGTGCATCCCTGCCCAGGGATTTTAGCTGCCATTTAGAAAGCTGTTGACATGAGTTTGTCTAATCTCCTTTTCGTCCTGTGGCAGCAAGTTCCCAAAGTTCACTACCTGCCATGTCCAGAAGTGCTTTCTTTTATCTATCTCAAACTTCATCTCTTACTGTTTTCAGTTGAGTGCCCCTTGTTCTTCTATTACAGGATTTGGTGAATGAGCATTCTGTGTCCAGCTTATCCACTGCCTTCAGGTTTTCCTAAACCTCGGCCATATCCCCCCTCAGCCTTTTCCAACTCTGCCTGGCAGGCAGCACCATTCCCTACCCGTGTTGTGCATCTGCATCTTGTCACAAGGGGCTGGATCTCCTTACTTGTTGATTCAACACAAGGGTCTCCCATCCCTAGACTGCTGATGTTCCCCAGCTGAGGGTGCTCACAGCCATGAGTAGCCAACACTTAGCAGCATTTTGATTCAGTATTACATGGTCTGTCCTGCACCCAACTGCTGCTTTTTGGGAGTTTTGGTTTTGTCACCAAAGGCAGAGGCAGCCTCCACCTCTGATGCCACAAGCCTGCATACCCAGGACCTCACAGCTGAGGTTTGCAAGGATCATGGGCTGCCTGCCCACCCAGCTACCATGGGCATATGTACGCTCTTGGACCATATGTGACTTTATAAGCTGGGTTAAACTCCAGTGGCAATCGAGCTCATAGCTTTGCAAGTTGTTTCCTCTAGCAAGGGCTGAGAATAACTCCCCAAATACCTTTCTGAAATACCTGTTGATACAGGTCTCCTGTGTTTTCTACAGACTGTTAATGTTGTTCTTGCCTATTCCTCCTGATAGCTCCTCATGTCAATTCACAACCACCTAATCATTTCCAGGGGAAAACCAAAACTCCTGGGGCAGATAAACCAGAACTGTCAAACACTTGAAGAGCACAAGCCATAAATAAATTTGTTCTCACTGTTATAGGCACTATCTAAATGCAAGAACACCCGGGTTGTGATCTACAAAACCAGGTTTGAAACAGGATGCAAATTGTGACAGGGACAAATGAAGAGGCTTTTGGCTTTCTCTGCACCGTCTTGGGGACCAAAGAGCAAGTCTACAGGATCAGACCATAACCAACAGGCAGTTCACCATCTCTCAAAGTACGCAATGGACATCCCACATTGGGGTGCTCCTCAGCAACTCACTCTAAGTAGGCAAAATTTTCCTGGCAGCTCCATGGCTTCAGAAAGGGATCAAAATGCAAAGCAATCCATCTTGAAGGCTACAGCAGAGGTTTTCTAAACATGAATTGCTTAAGGCACAGAGCAATGTGGTCAGTAAGGTACAAGCAGACAGCAAGAGTGTGCTCTTGAAGCAACCCTGCTCCTGAACCATGCACCAGCCCCCTCCAGCTCGCACCGCTCCTGCTTAGTGGCCCAAAGTGGCCATGGACTGACTGAGCAACTGCATGCAACAGGGGCACCTCTCTGCTCTTCTCATGGCTCTGCCTCCACACCCTTTTCCAAAAACTCTCCAAAGCAAGTGGGACACGTCACCCATGCCATGCTTTGGCACAGCAGTATCTTCAACTCTCCAAGAAAAAACTCAAAAGTTGTTTTTCCTGTTGATAAGGAGAGATAAAGTTGGGCTAAAAATGGCACATAATTGAACAGACTCTGATGATTTTGTACCTGGCCACTTCTTTACTGCTCTCAGTTTGATTTTAATAATAGGAGTTACATTTTAAGACAAATAATGCACTTTCATGGGGATGTTAAGGATGTTATTTCAGTCTCTGAAGGCTACATACCACAGCAACGAGAACTCGTGATAGACTGACAGACAAATTTCTTGGTCTCTGCAACTGCAGTATAACTAAGGACCTACCTAATGAAAGAGCCTAATAAAAATAAGATTTTTCAGAAAGTGCATGCTTAAATGACCTTCTGGAATAGGGCCTAATAGCGAGCCCTCTGTGCCAGGAATACGTAGCTCATCATGATGCAGTTTCCTCTCTTCCCAATTTTTTAAATGGGATATTATGATGCACTATCCATGTAGAAAAATCAGTAGATGCAAAGCTGGGCAAGGAGCTGAGCTTCTTCAATGTGGCTGGCTCTCAGAGCACTTGGCATCTCTCAGGACCAAGGTGCAGGTCCCAGCAGCTTGGCCAGCATTTGGATGAGGGTAATCCTTCCCTTGTCAGAAGCCACTGGGACAGTTTGCTTTTAGTGCTTGTCAGGGAAAGTTGAAGGGAGAGGGTACTCTTCAATAATGCTGCAAATTACCCATACTTTAAAATGTGAGGCCTTGATTTGTCAGTGTATTTTTGAATAATTTACAGTGGATTTGGCAGGTTGCTGTGATATATAGCATAATATGCAGCTGGAACACTTTTGAAACAGAAGTTAATACTTTCCAGAAGAATAAGGAAACAATTCTGTCAAAACAAGCCTTAACCATTGAGGTTTACCTGTTTCTCAATACACAGGAGTTTGCAAATGCAACTCCCGTTAAAGCAAACGAGAAACACATGGATGAGTCTGTGTGCCTTGAGAAGAAAATATTCTTCACAAGTGCCTTTCTTGGTGCTGTATGATCAATCCACCATCTGCTTTTATTTATTCATGATTTCTCAGACTGCTACAACAATATTGACATTAAATACAGCTTTGGCTTATTAATTATTTTTTTCATTCATATGTATTTTAAGTCAATTTTATTGACTTCCCCTTTGCTTGCTCTTTTAGCTGTTTGCTTGTTTTCCTGGCCTGCTACTTTGTGCCTACCCTTATATCCATTTCCCATGTTTTCTTCCCAGGTCCTTGCTTCTGTTCCAGGTAGCCACCGGAGAGTCACTTTCTGTTCCAGGTGCTATGGATGAGCTGATTTAAGATCTTGTTGACCAGACTGAAAATTTTCCCAGCTCAGGCTGCAGGTTTGGGGCAGTCCTGCTTGTCCCAGGATCACCGAGTCTCCACAAAGCTGCTCTCAGACCCTGTAGCTATTCCAAGGTGATGGGGACAGGATATCCACATCCCAAGGAGACCATCAATCTCCCCCACACCAGGCACATGCAGATATGTCACTTGTTCTCAGCAGCTATTGTGAAACTCGGGACAGACAATTGTCAACTACATTTGTCCCCTTTCCTATCTTATTGCCCCCCAAGATCCCAGGCCTGGCTAGGACTGCACATCTTCTGACAACCCACCCCTGACTTAGACTTGTCACTTCACGAGTCTTCCAGCTCATGTCCACATCCCCTTCCTTCACCTCTTCACTGCCTCATCCCAATTTCAAGCAACACAGACCACATCAAATGGCTAGGCAGCACAAGGCTCCCAGCTAAGGACCAAGTCTCCATTCAGACCTTAGCCGTTAATTTCAAGGAAGATTTTGCCTATGAACACATTTTCAAGTTTTGGATCTTGCTCTTAATATGCCATGCCTATGAAAGAGTACAAGTCTTGTCCTACCCCATGGCAGCGATTCACAATCCTATACCCCCCAAAAGCTCCATGTCCATTTTAGGCGGAATTACCATCTGACCAGTCTGTCACTGTTTTCTGTAAGGTGTTTTCTCTGCCTCTCCAGAAATCTTCCTTTTTCTCTGTTTCTGCAGCTTTATCTTCCCCGTATCCCTCACGAGTCCGTACTCGTTCCTCTTTGTGCTCTGTGCTCTGATCACTGCTTCCCTCTCTTGTCATATTCTTCACTTGTGGAGTAACAACCTGTCACATTCATAACCTCTTTGCACCAAAAATGTTCTTTGATCTGTGTAAACTACATTTGATGCTGAAATCCTTGATATTAATATCTTTTGTTTGTGTGTCAATGTTCTCTAGAATCTAATTAAGCAATGTTTTGAGAGCATTATATATGTTTGAACAATTTGGCAGAGCAGACAATATGAGCTATTGACCTGCAAGGATAAATTGTGCTTGCAGATTCTAGGAATTCATACGTGCATGCTTCTTTATGCTATTTCTTCTGAAATATGTGCATTCAGAAAGAGGCCTTGCTTTGCAATAATCTCTGCAAGGCTTAATCAAGTATCTGCTCATACTCCTTACTGTAATTGCAGTAGCAGCTACAGCAGGGCAAAACAGAAGCAGGTTTAAGCTAACCAACAAAAACAATAATAAAATAAACCAAAGAACAAGTTCTACCCAAATGCTAATAACGGAGATTATTCAATCAATAGCCTCTTGTTATGAATGAATAGGCTAAATTGCCTTTGAATGATGTAAAGATTGACAAAGCATAGGTCAGCCTAATATAACTACTTACCCTAATTTGACTGCAGCAATTTGAAAGGCGGCATTGGATGGCAGTGGGGTCAAGCCCGCCGTGTGCAGGGGGCGGCTGGGCGCTGTGGTGATGCCGAGCACGTCCTCGGAGGGTGCGCAGGGGCTCTGCGGGAGACGGGGATGCTCAGGACCTGGCAGTAAATGCTGCATACCCCCGCTGGATTGGACCTTGAGAGGGTTTTTAGAAGGAAGGCGGAAAAAGAGCAATGGCAAATTGTAGGAAGGTGAGGTGGAGAGATTGCACTGCAGGGTGCAGAGCTGTGGTACGCAATCACTGCTGGTCCCGCTCGCTAGAAAAGGTCTTGCTGTTTAAGGCAAGAAAATCAGGCTGTGTTTCTGAGTTTCCCCCACCTTGACAGCTAAGCCTGCTCAGATGTAGTTACCAGGTAAGAGCAGCTCCTGACGCTGGGTTTGGAGCCCAGCTTTCCCCATCACAGGTATTTGCTGTTGAATGGAGGATGCGATACCATTACAGAAGGGAGAAGAGATCTTGGGGCATGCAAGCTTGTTAAGGAGCTGGAAACAAGGGAGCCCAGCACATCAGTGATGACAGTGATACCCACCAGGCAGGACTGGGAACACTGGGGAACGGCTCCACAGGACTTCACAATACTGGACTGGAGAGGAGTTAGAGATTCAGCTTGGAAAACAGGCACATTTTGAGTGGTGGGGATAACTCACCCCAAATCACCTGCCCAACCCTGCTACGAGGCACAGACCTATGGCTGGTGCTGTGAATGTGTGTCTGTTCCCAGAGCAGCAAGGGCAAACCTAAGGGATGTGCAAAATCAAGAGCCCTCTTGCACAACAGAGGCTTGACGAAAAGAACAGGCAGGATTTTACTGCCAGGAACCACCCCCAGCATCACCCCATCCCTCACCTCTGCTCTGCCGGTCCCAAACAGCAGGAGCCCCCGGAGCTAAAGTCAAACTCCAGATGAGGGCCACCAGCTGATCCAGCTGTGCTCCCAAGGTACCCTGTGCCTCCTGCCAAAATAATCAGCTGCCCACTATTGATTTCCTCAGCTGGGCAGTGGCACAGTGCTGAGGGTGTCCGATCTGCCCACGCCTGCCACAGAGGATGCAGGGAGAAAAATGTTCTCAATGGAATTTGAGCTTTTCTAACAGTCGCCTGGTTTGCAGGATGGTTTTGCATCCCTTTTCCTAACAGGTAATGTCCTGAGGTTGCGTACAAACATATCCACTTTGCATCGGGCCAAAGCAGCAGCAGCTCAGGGTGTAGGAAGGGCCACGGGGAGACTTCACCTCTGCCTTCGCACGGGGAGAAACTTCCCTGAAGTGCAAGGCTTTTCCAGCATTCGGGCATCCCGTGCCTGGCCTCCAGCAAGGCTAGGCTCCTCTAGAAACAGCACAGTGCCATCTGTTGGCTTCCCGCACCCTGCCACGGCGCAAAGCCCTCAAAAGTCCTGGGAAACGGGAGAAAACTGGGGAGAAAAAAATTTTACATGTGCCCCGGCTTTCCCCAAGCTGCTGCCTGCCCTCCTCTCTAACTTCTGCAGGCAGAGATGATGGGTCTGGCAGCGTAAACACTTTGCTTTTCCATCTGATGCCTGGCGTTGCGTGTGAGCGGGGCCGTGGTGCTGCCCTCCTCATGGCTCTGCTTCTCCAGCGTTGATGACAGTGACAGCTCAGTCCCACTGGGATACTGGATAATTAACCACCACCACCACCACCATGCGCCGTGTCTCTTCCAACACACCTTCTTGGAATTTTTTTCCACGTGGAAAAGGGGAATTTTTTTTCAGGGATATGCAGATGTTTCATGACCCTGCTGGAACTACCAGTGTCCAGAAACCCTGGATGGATGGACAGCACAGGCAAAATACGTCTGGGGCTCATGTACCTGCACAGTAAATCCTACACATCTGACTTTGGCACAGCAAATCGAGCAGAAATGGGCATCTTCCAAAAAGGCTTCATTTCGATGTGCTCCTGGGTAAAGGAACGAGTGCCGTCGCCCTGCCCCACCTGTGCCCAGGCTGTCTCGCTGTGTTTTAACTGGAAGCGCCCACATCGAGGTGGTGGGTGGATTTATCACTGTGCATTGCTTGCGTGTCAGCTTCAGTGCTCAGGGATGATTCAGGTTGAATGGCTCTGAACAAATGCAGATTATATTACCGCTGTACAGGATTAAGGAACATGGCTCTGCTCTGAACATTTTTCATTGCATTAAAGAAATAAAGAAAAAATGCCAAAAGGTGCTAAAGTTCCTAATGGAGGGGGAAAAAAGATTTTTTTTCTGTTGTGGTTTTTTTTAACCCACTTTTCTTACTGGAGGTGAACATTTTGCAAGCAAACCCAGAGATGGTGGGCCACAGTGAGGCACTGAAGGATGCTGCCTGGGGCCAGGCAGGAAGTCCAGGCTCCAGTCCTGATTCTGCCCTACCTCCTCTCCTGCCTTGAATTTTCCACCTGCAAATGCTGATAACACTGCCATGCCCCTCCACCTCATGGGAGCAGCCCAAGGCTTCATTAGTTAATACCTGCAAATGGACTTTGAAGATGTAAAGTGCTCCATAAATGTTAAATATTATGATTCTTGCTACAAAACAAGAAGTGAAAAGAGACAGGAACAAAGTTCAGCTGAAGAGCTCTCTCATTACAGATAAAATAATGTCTTGAATGATGTATGGATAGAAAGTTTACACCACTTCCACAGAAGAATGCAATTTCCACCTGGAGTAGTTTCACTCTCTAAATTACAGTAAGTTCACGCATGTCCAGAACCACCACATTTAGTTTGCCTGTGGCCTAAGCAGGCAGCCAAGGATGAGGGAGGGTGATGTTGAGGTGTCCCCATCCATGTCTGTCTGGCCCAGGAGCCGGGCTGGGGGCTCCCCCCACCATCTCCAGCACACAGTGTGTTTTCAGCAGCAGGTCTTTGCTGCTCTCTACCCAGAAATGGCATTTTTCCACTCTGGAAAGTGGGACTGGGGAGATCCCTGTGAAGTGGCACCGCGTTATTTAATAAGCCCAGCTGGTGAGTTAAGGACGGGCGTCCCATGGATCTCAGCCCTGGCACCACTGCAGCTGAGGATAGGTCCTGCTTGTTGCATCCAGGCAGTTGTCCTCACGATCCAGATGACGGTGTTAGGGGCACAGGCCAGGCACTGGGGAGCCAATCTGGGGGAAATCAAAGCCCTTTAAAATTTTCAACTTCCCTTACATTAAAACTAAGTGAAGGAAATATTTGAGTCACTGTTTCCAAGCGGAGATGTTGTGCTTGTTTCTGTGCTTATCTGGGGAATGAGCTGGAGCACACAGGGGACAACCTGCACATCAGCTCTAGCCACGATGGCATAGAAAGGGCAATTTCTTTCTGGAGTTTTCTTAATAATTTTTTGAATGAATGCAAGTAGACCCAAATTTTAAAGAAAATAATTCCCTGATCTGCTCCTTCATCATTACTAAACCCTCAAATATTTTAGAAATACACGAAGGGCAGCAGCATACAGTGATCCAAGCTGTATTTTGGGAGTGAGGATGCTGCATGCCAGGGTAAACCTAAGCAAGTCAGTGGCCAAATCTGTGCCTCAGTTTCCCTTCCCGTGAGATGCAGCTAACACCTATTGACCCATGCGCAAAGCATTTTCTAAACCATGCATGAAAGGCCTTACACAAGTAGTTATTAATATTAATAATAATAATTGTTGTTGTTACTAAGCCAACTATAAAAATAATTTTTCAGAGAAACAGAGTGCCCTGTCTCCTGGTGATAGATTACAGCGATGCTAGAAATTACTCACAGTATGAAGCTGGTTTTCAGT
Source organism: Pelecanus crispus (assembly GCF_030463565.1). Lineage (NCBI taxonomy): Eukaryota > Metazoa > Chordata > Aves > Pelecaniformes > Pelecanidae > Pelecanus > Pelecanus crispus. Next base: position 6,737,412 of record NC_134653.1, on the reverse strand, counting down.
CTGGTTCCTCTCAATAAATTACAGACCTGAGCCCCGAGTGCGTACAGTTTACCAAAGTAAATTCAAAGTAGGCAGAAAGTATATTCTCCCATCAATTCTGCTCATGATCATTTGGGGTTTTCTCCTGAGAAGGAGAAGTTAAATATCCCCCAGCAGTTTCCCAGCACATTTTGCTGGGGCTTGTGGGGACGTGGCAGAGCAGCCGGTCCTGGGCTGTGCACGGGCAAATGGGGGTGCCTGTGCAAAGGGGGACACGTCCCGGCCACCCGGTGCCCATGTACCACCACCCCTGGGTGCCGCTCAGCCCTCGCCCCCTGCACCCCTCTGCGCCCCGTGACCTTACCGGGGTGGCTGCGGCTCCCCCTGCGCCATCTTCTTTTTTTTTTTTTTTTTTCATTTTCGGGTTTCGCTGCCCTTGTTTATCCGCTAAATTCCTTCCAGATGGGGCTGCCGCTTTTCCTCCTTCCTTCACGCCGGTGCCACGCGAGCGGCGCGCGGAGGCTGCCCATCGGCAGGTGTAGGGCAGAGCGCAGCATATGCCGCGGGTTTGGCAGCGCCGGCTGCGGCGGCAGCTTCTGCGCGCGTCTCGGCGGGCAGCACTCAGCTGGGACCTGGCGCCGCTCGCAAACACCATCTGGCCTTGGCAGGCCTGCCGCCCGAGGAGCCATTCCCCGCGCTGGCAGCCCGGTTGGACGGACGGACGGTGCCAGCCACGCTCGGCACAGCCGAGGTGCCACAATGCCGCTGGGGACAGGGCTCAGAGAAGGCACTGAGGGCTAAGGGGGGTTTCTTGCTGCGAGCCTGACCCCATGCAAAGGGGAGCCTCTGGCAACCCTCAGCTGCATTAAAACAGCTCAGGCATCACCTCCATGGCTCCTCAGGAGCCCCCCAGCCCCTCCAGTGTCAGGCGGTGGGGAGGTGGCACCGGGAGGCTCCTCGGCACCGCAGGGACCCCTCCCCAGCGCGATGCATGGGGCTCCAACACATCGCGGTGAGGCAGCAGCCTCTGATTCCAGCGCCTGAACCAGCCTAGTGCAGGCAGGATAAAAGCCACAAACGGGAATTATTTACAGCAGAATGGATCTCTCTGCTTGGGGGGTCTGCCCTGGAAAGCTGCCTTGTGCCTCTGACCAGCATGGCGCACCTGGGAGAGGGGGTTATTTGTGCAGCACCCCGTCTCCTCCTCCCGTGGTAAGTATCAGTACTAAAACCATTTCTGGATGTCTGGACTAATGTCAAAGTGAATTAAAAAAGAAAAAGGGACATCCGAAGCCTGCATGGCAGTCTAACAAAGTCCATCATGCAGAGTCTACAGCTACTACAAACACCTGCAGGATACGTCCCACTCTAGGATTTCAGGATGAACACGAGCCCATTTGGTTTGCTCTTCGTGATGCTGACACATTTTGCCTGTACCTTGACTGCAGCCCCCCTATCTCCCACTCCAGGAAAGCCCTGCTCCTGCCATCACTCGCAAAACCCTTCCCTCTGAAGACTGCCAGGAAAAGGTTTGCATGACCCAGCATGTGCAATGCCGAATGCTGGGACCAGCTCTGGCTTGGAAACACCAGAGCTACGGCAAGAAGCACTTCTGTGCTCACTGAGATGTCCGGCGCTCCCAGCTCCCTGCCAAAATGCAGTTGCGTCTTATGAACACAGTTGCTCCATGTACAGCGAGGGACCATTTCCATCTGCTGGGACAGCCTCTGCAAAGCCTGACCGTCACAGGAGGGGATATGCAGGAGACAAAACTTTCTAGAACAAGCTGGGCTTGCAAACACCTTGCCTTCCCATGGAAAAAAAAGGTTCCCCCCTGCCTCACCTCATCTATAGCATCATCAGGAGCAGCAGCTGTTGTGAGTCAGCAGGGCAATGCATATTTTGGCTCCCAGCGGGACTCTTTCCAACTTGCTTACCCATGTGCAGCCCACGTGAATGGCCTCACTTCACCAGCACCTCCCTCACTCAGCAGTTGTTGGCCTCCTGCTTGCCCAGGGTGGGCACGCCGCGCTGCAAGGATTTATCCTACATGCCCTGCGTTACATCTTCTTGGAGGATACGGTCATCATGACCCTTTCCATCTTCACTGTGTGGTGAGGGCCAGGAGCTCAGAGAAAGGCTTGGATTGCAAATCTGGATCCATAACTAATACTAGGAAATGACTGATGCCGTTGCAGCCTCCCCGTGCTGCAGGTCTGTGTCAGCTGGACCAGGCACTGCCTGCTCTGCCAGGAGGGCATCCGAACCCCTCTGCCATTCCTGCTAATGGTGAAAGAGCTACACCGCCTCTCGTAACAGCCCTGACACCTTTCACAAGATAATGAACATCCCTGGGAGCTGCACCCAGCTGACAGCATGAGCACAGTCAGTGTTGGCTGTGAGCTCTCGCATGGGGAATGTTGCAGGGACCAGCTCCTTACAGCACCCCGTTCTTGCACACATCAGTGGTCTGATGGTCCAGCAGATGAACACCAAGCACTTCAGATGGGACCCAGTGAGCCCATACACTTCTCTGTTTGTTTCATGCCCAGTCACCCTGGCAATAACTTTCCTGCCCGTCTAAGCCCTGTAGGAGCTGTTTTGTTCTTTCATCATGAGGTTCTCCACAGCTGTAGACTGAATTGCAACTAATGTTCCCTGGGCTGTCACTGGGCATCGTCTGAGCTACGTGCCTCCAGGCAGCAGCCACCCAGAGATTACCAAAAGATCTATTTTTACTCCATTTCTGCAGGTGAGGAGGTGTTTTGGGTTCAGAGCTGGGCAGATGGGGGTCTGGTCCCCTCTGTTAAATCCCCTTCTGTTCTGCTGTTGACTGCTCCAGGCCCATGTCTTGACCTTCTTCCTCCCATGGCAGCTCCTCAGCATTACCTGCCTAAACCTAGGCTCCCCTACCATTAACCCAGCAAGGGAGAACAAACTCCCTTTACAGGACTGCTATGATGAAATACGGCTTTGAGGTGGTGGAGCAGCTCAAGACTGGTCAAGGCAAGGTGGGAAGAGGCAGGACAGAGGGAGACTAGAAAAGGAGATGAAAAAAAATAGCTACAAATCTTGCAAAACAGAAAAATGGGGAAAGTCAACACAGTCTCCTTCCACTGAGATCCCCAGGAGATTAAACCACTGAAGTTGCTCTCACCTACCATCTTGCTGGGGCCCAGCAGCGAGGCAAAGCTCTGAAACATGCTTTGTCTGTCTGTATGGAGGAGATGAGATGGCTGCAGCACCTACCATAGAGGTCTGAAGCTTAATTGCAGCAAAGCAGCCGCTGAGCTCTGGTGCTCCAGGGTGCAGGCAATGGGTGCTGGCCATGAGGGCAACCATCTGCCCTGACAGTTCTGCCATCTTCCAGGAAAACCCCCATTTCTTCCTAGCCAGGTCCACTGGAAACCAGCTCACTAATAAAAACAACTTGCACACATGCAAAGAGACAGCGCGACATCAGCTACTGCAAGTGACTATTTTTTTGTGCGTTCAAAGCGAAGTAACACAACTAAATGGCTTGGACCTTGGGACCCTCCGGTCCTAGACAAAGCAGTGCATCATCTGTGCAACTGCACAAGAAATAAGCATGCAAAATCCCGGCTGCAGTGGAGCAGAGCATCTCACAGGGTCCATTTGCTGCTATTTGCCAGCAAATTCTGGTTGCAATTACACTGACACAAACCCACTGCAAGAAAAGTGTCGGTGACACTACACCTAACCTCACCGGTGCATCTGCCAGCGTCCACCAGTGTAACGTACCCAGAGCTGATTTCTATTTCCCTCTCTCTTGAAGAGGAAATTGTCTGATTTCTTCCTTGCCAGATCCTGCTCTCCAAACTCAAGCAAAACAAAACAGGTTTTGCCAGACCCCCGTGTGCCAGACACTGTGAACCCATGACAGCAAGGCAGTGCCTGCCCTGCAGATTACTCTGTGTAGCACAGATATATATAGATATAGAGATATATACACACACACACACATCTGCACTACATAACTGGTTATTTTGCACATAGAGCAGCTTAAAGACAGGCCAACCTCAAACTTAACTTGAAACACTTTAGTTCACAGGCCTTTCTAACAGCATGGCTGCCCCTCTGGGCTCCGTCTAGCCTGGGAGGACACTGACAAAGGAGAAAGAAGAATGACAGATGCTCCCCATGCACGGAGGCAAATAGAGATGGGATGAGGGGAGAATGGGAGCCTAAAGGGAAAGAAAATGAGCGTGCACGCACACGCACACACATGCACACAAAGACAGGCAAGACAAAGGAAAGAGGGACAAGCAAAAGGAACAGAGCTGGAGAAAACCACCCTGCGTGCCTGGTGAGGGCTGTTTGCAGCAGCATCTCATGCTGCTTCGTGAGATCCATCCGGGACATATCTGCGTCGGTGAACCAGAATCCTGACACTGGTCCCTTTGATAAATATTTATCGCGCCTGGCTCTCTATCACTTCAGTTTCCACCAGATTAACCTCGATTCTTCCAACAAAAAATGCCCTGATGTTCTGCCTGACACACACATGCCACGCTGACCTTCCTTCTCTCGATTCCCCATGGCCCTCGCTCCCGTTCAGCTAAGGGGGGAATTTGCTCTCATCAATCAGGACCGGATTTCTCCCATGCCATGTAAATAATTTAGAGGCACAAGCATCCATGGCACTGCTTATGTGCAGCCCAAACCCAGTGCCAGGAATCTTGGGAAAAGGGCCCAATAATATTGTACCAGTCCAAAGTAATTAAAGTGCATCATTACATATAAATTTGTAATTAAACACTTTAACGTAATCATCCCGCACAGCACGATTCCTGATGAATTAATTAAAAGAACTCCAGAAATTAATGTTTTACTTGTCACCATTGTTGTGCTAGCTGTAGCCGTCTCCCCGACTATTCCTGCAGCATGTTGTGAAGTAATTATATAATTACTGGGGAACGGGAAGGCCCAAAGTCCCAACAGAGGAGAAACCTGAAACAAAGTGGAAATAGCAACCACAAAAGGCAGAAGCAGAGCCACTCTCCCCACCTTCAGCCCCAGCAGAGGGGAGGTTGCGAGAGGAGGGGAAGGATGAGGTTTCCACCAGCTCCTCATCATGGGTGTGTTCTCCCAGGTGGGAATGTCTTGCTCGCACCCATGTGTGTGCACATGTAGGGGTGGGCTCCTGCGCTCTCCTACTGTCTCAGTTTGGCTTCCTTCACCCCATACAAATGTCTGTCACCCCCACACCCCATCCTCGTTCTGCAGAAGCAGGGCAGTCACACCAACAACCACCCCTCTCCACATGTATCCACCTATTTCCCTGCCTCAGTTTCCCCCACCTTCCACACCCTCCTCCTACGGCTCGGGGTTTGCTGCCTGAAGGAGGGGCCCTGCCAGCCCCACTCTCCATCCGACCTTCCTGCCACCCATACCTCCTACAATCCCCCCTTTGTGCCCTACATTACACTGGGCTTCAGTTTCCTTTCTCCACCCCCTGTCTTGGACACAGCTGAAAAATTTGGTCCTCCAGGGCCAGCCACATTCTTCCCATCTCAATGGCTCCATCAAAGTGCCACTGGCAGCGTGTGTCCCCCCCCCAATGGGACCAAGCCCCAGGACATGCCTCCTGCAGTGGTGAAGGGGTTAAGGCTGGACTCAAATTGAATCGTTGGATGCAGCGCTGGTGCCCATCCATCCATCCCTGTGTGTGTCCATGCATATATCTACACACAGCGTGAGGCTTGCCGGCCGAAAAATGCTGCCAGGGCTGTGCGGCGCGATGCACGCAGGGTATTCCTGCAACACCAGAGCCCGGGCTCTAACTTGCTGCTGCAAGGAAAATATCTAGATATGTGTATATAGAAGCCCCAAGGTGCGCTCGCCCTGCTATGGAAGCTGGGCGCCCATCAGTACGCCTGCGAGGAAGGGCTGCTCAGCCGGCTGCGGCGGGTGGCCGGTGGCTAGTGAACCCGGACAAGCCCTGGCAGGACCCAGCGGAGGTGGCGGGTGGCACGGAGCCACATTCAACGGCCCTCAGCGGGGTGCCCTTGTTTGAACAGGATTTCCAGCGCTGTCCAGACACGTGGCTTCACATCCCTCTTTGCTGCCGGGGCTGCCAACAGCTCCAGCCGCAGGGACTGTCGGATGGGTCCACACAAGAGGGAACCTCCCTCTTCTGCCACCCTGCAAACTGGGTGGGGAGCGGAAGGGGTGTCACGGTGACCATGTTGGGTGCTGGCCCACATGCTCCATAACAGCATTGACTCTCCTTAAAAAAACTTAACCTGTGGCTGCAGCGCTCGGTCTGTACTTAAAAGCTCCGAGTAAGGCAAAGGCTCTCCTGTTGTTTATTTCCCATTAATATATTCCCAGTACTAGTTCCTACTGCTCCTTGTGCCCCAGGATATCCCTTATTATCCTGGGCACCATCTCCGGTCTCACCTGGATGCACCAACACTGCCACATCACAACAAGTCTCTGCTTCCATCCTGTGCCTTGGTGTCACAGCAGTCAGTGGCTTTGGGTTTTTTCTTCCCATTATTTTCTCCCCTGCCAAAAAACATGAAATACAGCTCAATTTTACAGCAGCAAGGCCAGGGGATCAGGCAGAGTGAGGAAGGCGTAGAAGAGATGACAGCGCCTTCAGATGAAGCACGGGACGGGGACCCAGCAACTCCCCCATCCAGGCTAAGGGACTCGTGCAGCGTACCCATCTAGAGATTATGCTTAACTGGGGCTGTATTAGTTAACGTTTGTATGGCTCTTTTGAAAAAGGGAAGTGTTTGAGGCTTTAAATACTGCCAGTGGGAACAGATCAACAAGATTTCTAACCCTTCTGAAAAATTAAAGCTTTTGCCAATTAAGCTGGCAAACGCATGGATGTGAATCTAAAAACCTCTCGAGCTCGAGACCAAGACCGAAGCCTCCTGAGAGCAGCCTCTCCTGGCTGCTCCTCACACTCCTCCCGCTCACCCGTGTCAGAAATATATCAAGTAACCGAGCTATAAGCCTTTTCAGCAGACACATACTTGAAATGTAACTAGGCTACAGATATGACTGCAGTGGAGCTAGTGCTCTGGACATTTAAATGGACACCATTAATGTGCAGATAACGTTTTCTCCTAGATTGTTTGAACTGGTATTGCAAAAATGTCATAGTAATGCATAATTTCCTTTAATTTTGCAATTAGCCTTGTAATTTGAGTTGCAGCTTTGATGCCACAAGCTATCGGTGATCTCCATACACATATCCATACCAGCATATGCACTGCCTATGCCTGGGGGATGTCTACTGCTTCAGGGGCTAAGTCACTGCTTCCGAGTCTGCTCTGGGCTGCACCTCTGCTGAAGGTGTGAGGTTACACTCTCCTGGATGACTCTGGGATTCGAGTGCAAAATTTTATGCAACATAAAGAAATCTGCACACCCCACCTGTACACCCTTTTGGGGCAGATATGCACCTTTGCAGGCTGAGTTGATGATCAGCAGCAGCACCAAGACAAAGACCCTGGCAACAACCACGGCACCACGGCTCGGAAAAGGGGAAGGGCACTGCCCATTCATTGCATGCACGCTTGGAGAGGGACACGGGCTTCTCCGGAGTCACACAAGCTGAAAGAAAACAATGTGGGGCAGTGGCAAAGCAGCCCAACACCACGATGATGGATGGTGAAGCAAATCACTCGATAACTGAACGTCCCCTTCCCTTCCAGGCTAACTTCCACCCTGGGATGTCCCAGCTGACTTTGGTTCAACCACACACAGCTCTTGGTGGTTCATCTGCAGAAAACAAACACACCGTACCTGCCTGGTGTGTCTCCATCTGCTTGGGATGCAGCCCTGCCCTGGTCCCTTGGAGGTATTGTCGATGCGCAGCACGGACACTGCTCAGCAGGCCCTGGGAGGCAGCATTCCCCAGCCTCTGCAGCGTGCTTGTCTCCAGTGTGTGGATGAAGGTGTTAAGGATACACTGGGAAGGACAAAAACCACGCGCGTGCAAGCACGGAAAACGTATGAGGTTTTGTTCACATGACCAGCCCTTGGCTAGACACGGACAAGGGAAGACGCCCACATTATTGCATGAATTGTGAAAACAAGAAGCCACTAACCACCCTCATGTGTGTGCAGCAGCACAGATGGATGAATACAACAGGCACACTTGTCACGATGCACGTGTGCCCAAGCAGAGGCACCTGAAGTGAAGTCAAGGGGCACTTGGGCAGCAGTTTCTGGTGAAGCCATTTATCCCGCAGGCTTGGACCTCAGCGCATGCCCAGCACCACCTCCACGGAGAAATACAGCAGAATGCCTGTCAGAGCCCAGTGGAGGGTGGCACTGGGTATACAGGAGTTTGGAGATGCCAGCTCAAACCTCCTCTCTCCGACCGACCCATGCAACCTGAAATAAGTCACTTGGTATCCCCATGGGGGTGGGAATAACCCTGACACCATTCCCTCTGCATGGCCGAGCTGGGGCTGGGGTGCAGCCTGGAGGGGCTGCCCCGTCCCCCTGCACATGCTAACCCCAGGAAGGGTCCAGCTCGCAGAGCTGGGTACCCCTTCTTCACCCTTCCCCGGTCCCCAGTGGAACAATTTACCTTTCGGAGCAAGTCCAAGATATTAATTAAGATAAATCTACCTCAATTTTGAGATTCTCTTATCATGTCATTTATCAAAATTATGTTAATTATTTCTGTAGGGCAGCAAAATTATTACCTCTTCCGTGTCTGATTTGTATTAATATTCATAATTTAATAATTCAGCATCCAAGCCATCTGGTTTGGGGAGCCACGCTCCTTCCCCTCCCTCCGCCAGAGCCAAAACTCTCCTGCCTCCCCACTCCTGCACCCGTCCAGGCTGCCCGCAGCGGCTCCTGACCAAAACCGTGCCACCAGCTCCTGTCAGCATCGGCATCGGTGTCCCCCCGGGTCCTGCCAAGGGTGCCGTGGCAGCGTCCAGATCCCCCGGGGAGGGGGAGCGGCCCCTTCCCCTGCGCCAGGCTGAGCCTCTGTCACCGGCGCTGTCTCAGCCCGGCAGGTGAGCGCAGCTGAATTGACATTTTCCACACTTTGTGATTTTTACACTGTAATTTGACATAATTAATGCCTACATTACTGCTGATAATTTAGCTAGTTAATTAAACTCGGAGGAGATAATTAAGGAGAGGCTACTGCTTGGACTGCTAATTGTTTTTGTCATTATTTTAGGGGCCCGACAGCTGCTGGCTGAGTCATCCTCCCCATCAGCTGATGGCCGCACGTGACCGCGGTGCCGTGGGTGCCGGGCTCGGGGCGCCCGGCGAAGCGGCTGGGGGCTGCCGGCGGCTCAACCCGCCATGGCCTGGCCGGGAGCCAGCGTCCGCCAGCGCTGCGCCGCGCAGATGGCGAGCGGGAGCTCTGCAAACGCACGGCCCCGGCCCTGCTCCGGCCGAGGGCAAGTGCCCCCCGCTTCGGTGCTGGAAGAGGAGAGAGGGCGAGAGGTGTTTGCTGAGGAAGAATTGAGCGGTGAACAGGAAAGTGGCATCGAACGTGCCAGGGAGGGCAGACAGTGAAGATGCTCAGGTCATCGGTCCTTGAAATGCCCCAGGTGCCGTCAGCTCGTGCTGCAAAGGGGATCCCGGCACGCTTTGGGGCTCACATAGAAGCAGGGACACCAGCCACCCAGCCAGCTAGAGAGCAGAGCTGAGACCTGCAATTCCCTATGCAGCGGTGCCAAGTGCTCACCCTGGGTCTGGGGAAAGTCCATCTGCCTGCAAGAGCCAGGGCAGGCAGGGGAAGGAGGGCAGCAGGGGGTCCCTCGTCCCCGTGTGGGTGGCTGCCCTCTTAACCCCACAGTGTTCAACCCAGCCTCGGCTGCACCATGCTGTGCTGCTGCAGCTCATGCCTTCTCCTTCTTCTCGGGTACTCTGGCTTTATCTTTAACTGTGGATAAATCCAAACACTTAACGAAAGCAAAAGCAGATGGGCAACGAACCTATCTGGTCCCCGAAAAGTGCATCGTCGGAGCTGAGCCCCCGCTCCCCACTCCGTTTCTCATCTCGCAGAGCCCTCTGCCAGCCCTGTCAGCATGGTCCCACGCTGTCCGCCCTATGCCACCCCCTGCAAGACTTCAACCAAAGCCCCAGCTCCTCTAAGCACCTGACACTGACACCGAGTTCAAAACGACTTGGTGCTTGTGTCTATTCCATGCCAGGCCACTTCTTCCTCCATCCTGCTCAGCAAAGGCCTAAAATCAGGGTGGAAGCAAAGGAGCCTGTGGCCGGTTGGGAGCTGCAGGAGCAGAGCACATCCCAGCCATTCCCCCTCCCTCCCCACGGCCCAGTGGGAGGAAGGCAGCTTGAGGGACAACCATGACCTTATTCCTGCTCTGCAGCAGCTGAAGAAGCTTTGTCTGGTCTTCCTGCTGTGCAAAGTCCCCACAGCATCACCCAGCCCACCTAGCAGCACCATCCCATGGCCCTTGACGGCCAGCATCCCTCCACACCATGGGCAGCCTCACCAGGCTGTTTGCTGCGCAAGATTTCTTTCCACCCTCTGCCTTCTGGCGAGCTCAGTGCTCTGAGCTGGAGGCTAGCTTGACATCTCAATCCAGAGATTAGGACAGAGACTGGTCACTTCCCAGTTCTGGCGAACACCCTTCAAATAATTTGATTAATCATCTTAGCCCCACTTGGCGCAGTTGGCAACCTCCAGAATTGAAGCCTCTCCTGAAATGCTGTGTCAAAAAACCATAAAGCTGCTGTAAAGGTTCACCCAAGCATGGACCAAAGCAGAAGCTGGTACTCCAGAGGCTGTGCACTGGGTTGGCTAAATACTCCCTCTAAATATCTGTACTGCTAGCAGAGACATATGAGATGTGTAACAAATTGCACAGGGACTGCTTTCCTTCTCTCACTGTTAGGAGATTTTTCTTTTTTTTTCCTCCTGCATTTCTATTTATCACAACACAAAAAAGAAATGTGCCAAAATGGTTTTATATTTTCACTTGGAACAACAACATTTGGACAGCCCCAAGGATAGCAATTGCAGTAATCATGAAAAAGTAATACTTTGCGCTTCTGTAGTCCCTTTCATCCAAGCATCTCACAGTACTTTGCAAACGTTGGCCCTGGTCCTGCGGGGCCCCATGCACATGGATCATCCTATACAGGAATTTATTCCACTGGGTTCAGCAAATCAGGACCGCGTGGCTCTGCGGGGCTCTGGAGTTGTTCACCTCCGTGCTCGCCGAGTCAGCTGCTCCATCAGCACTCACAAGTGCATCCTGAGGTATTTGTTGATATTTAAGTCTGAGCTCCTGGAGTCAGGGGATTGCACTTCCATTTTTCAAACCTCTCTAGTTTGTCATCTCGATGCAATCCCTACAACAGGAACCCTAAAAGCCCAGAAAGCAAAAGAAAAATAAGAAAACCCAAACGTACTCTCTTTCCAGCATGGTGCTTTTTTGCAGGCTCGTCTCTCTTTGGAGTCGTGCTTCAGGATTTCTGTATTTATTTTCACCAGAAGAGAGCAATTCCTGCACTCCAATACTTATAAAAGAATAAACCCAGCTGATCTCAGACTGCTCAGGGAAAGCTATGGCAGGGAGAGTAATTTGCCAAAATCTGCAGCAGTGAAAAGAGTAAACAGCAAACGTCCTTGTTCGCAGTGCCTCCCCCTGCCTGAAACACAGCCACAGTCCAAGCAGTTGAGGGTGTGGTTGGAGTTTCTGCTGTCATTGTTTTCTTGCTTAAAATAAAAAAAAGTTTTCTTTCTTGCTATATCCAATGCCCCAAAGCCCCACCAGGGATGTGAGGCCGAGAGCCTCCGTGGGCAGCATCCCTCCTTCACCCACTCATGCCGCAGCACCAAAGAGCACCAACGCTCAAGATGAAGTTCAAGCTGCAGCCCACTTGCAGGGCTCCTGGGGGTTATCCCCTCCCAGATGAAGACCTTGCGTATGTCCCCTTTGGCCTCGAGCTTGACACCTCCGTGGAGGACATGCCATCACTAACAGTGGGGCAGCAGAAGACAATTAGCATTCCCTGCCCTGCGAAGCTATTGCTACGAGAGTGGTTTCCTTTAAGCATGAAGAAATGTCCCTTTGCTCTCTGCCCCAAGTCCAGTCACCAGTCTGCCCTTGTCCGGTCACCAGATTCATCGCAAATGTAGGGACAAGAGTGTTTTTGCAAAAAGCGTTGGACAAGCCATTGGCAGTGCATCACCAGGACAGCTCGGCGGAGCAGGAAGCGTTGTCCCACAGAGGCCCCCAGACATCATCCAGCGCTTTGCTGGGCAACTTGAAGGTGTTTACGGCTACCCTGGGAAGTGTGGCCCGAGGTGACCAGCTACCAACCACAGCTGACAGCCCTTCAGGGCTGTTTTCTGCTCCTGGGGGAACTTCAAGCAAACCATACGGCCTCTCTGTGCCCCAATTCCTTCCTCTGTGAGGAAGGACATATTTGACATGCTTGGAGATCTACAGCTGAGCAGCACAGCAGCCTGCAGTTAAAATCCAGCAGAATTTCAAACCACCCTTTAACCTCTCTTACCTCTGTGCTATCTTCCAGGGAAATGAATCTTTCATATCTGCGCAGTCCAGCGTCTTCATCCCAACAGAGACAGCCTCAGCCTTGCCTTCCCTGACCCCCTTTTCCTCCAACACACTCGTGCAGACACACGCGCACGGGAAGAGCGCCCTTAGCGCTGGAGGGGAGCCAGATGCAAAGGAAGAGCATTAGGTGGAATGAGAGATAGCAAAAGCACAGGCATATCAGACGTCTCCAGGCAAGATAACACGATAAATAATCAATCAATCCCTACAAAATCCTTAAGTGCTTGATGTATCCTCCTGCAAATTGAATCACTTCTCCTACCAGGAAGTTCTCTCTTGTAAATAAATGAGAGCAGAAATGGCCCATATTGAAAAATAATGTTGTTAAAACCACTGATTAAGTTTTACACAAGCATATGAGAGCAAACTAAAAGGTTTTAGCTTTTTAATTTAAGAAATGAGGAATATGATATAATTTCAATTTGTGATGAGATAAGATGTTCTCGATATTGTGGCTTCAATTGGATTATATCCTAATGTACTTTTATAAAGTGTCAGGCTAGCTGCAGATTAAGGTATGTGTGTAATATTCTTTATTAACAATTTAATGGACTTGCTTTCACTCTATCCATCTTAATCAGTGTTTCCAGTCCACCTGGGAGATCTAGTTAGTGCAGAACCTGAAACTCCAACCTGATGAAAGAGGGAACTCAGTGATCCGTCAGTGTCAAAAACAAGAGGGAAGCACTGATAAAAGACTGTCGAGGATCATCTTTAACCTCCTGTCATCAGCACCACTCCAAAAGCTCTCAACAACCGCTCTTGGAGTCACTCAATGAGACATATGCCCTCCTCAGATCTGCATCCTTCCCCTGCCAGAATATTAAAGGGGCTTTTGGCAACAGGCAGGACTTCCTGGATCACAAAACACAGTTGCCTGATCTCGAGAGACCTGCTCCTATAATCCTATTTTACACTCAAACGCCAGTGCAAGAGCAGCCTGGTTGTGCGGACTCTCCAGCACTCGTCCATAGTCTCTGCTCTGGCGCTTAGACACTTCCATCTCATTTCCCGCTGAAATTTATTCATGACTAGTTTGTATCTGCATGTTCTGGTATCAACATTGGCCTTTAGCTTAACTAGCTCTTCTCCCTCCCTTGTGTTTATCTGCCTGTGCAATCACATCTCCTCTCAGCCTTCATTTTGTTAGGCTAAATAAGCTGTGCTTGTTTAGTCGCCTCTCATAAAGGAGCTTTCCGACACCTTCCCCACTCTGATGACTTGTCGCTGCACCTCTTCCAGTTTTCCAGACTGTACACAGAACTCAAAGCCCCACCATGCTTCCAGTGCAAACTATTTTCCGTCTCTCCTGGAAATGCCATCTCTCCAGGTAGCTCCAAGCACCCTCATATTTAAGCAGCCGCTCCTCCTGGCTGGCTCCTGCTCTCCAAGCACCCACCTCTCCCACCCTTAGGCACCCCAGGAGGGGCAAGTCCTCCACCCCAATCAAGGCCTTTCATGCTGCAGGTCTTGGTGAGAAACTGCTATTTCACACGCATGTCAACCCACCATGGGGTGACCAGGATGGCTCGTGATACACTGTATGAGATCTTGCTGCAAGCTGGTACCCCACCTCCCCCTTCCCTGCCGCTTGGACTGCCATGTGCATGCACAAACAGCGACTTCGTGCACGAAACCAGGAGCAGCAGCCTTGTAAATAATGGCCAATCAGGGGAAAAAAAAAAAAAAAAATGTATATACATCTCATCTCCTTTAATTCCCTTGCAATGCAATGATTCTGCAAGGGTGGGTCGGTCGTAGCTGCAGGTGCTCCCGGACGGGGGAGGAGCACAAAAATGAAGTTGTTTGCGGCTTTTGATTCCATCCCTGGAATTATTTACAGCTGCAGGCAATATTAAACTATGTAGAGCAAGTGTCCTCATTTACATGCTAATTCATTTATACCCTCTGGATTGATTTCTCCAATTCATTTTCAGCCCACTAACTCTTCTGATATGAATTGTATTATTACCTCCAGAACGGCAGCAGGGAAATGTGACGAAGCCACCCCAGCTCTTCTGATCTCTAATTGCCCTCGCTGTTCACAGCCGGCGTGGCCAGCTGCAGCTTCGCCTCCCAGCTACCAGCACCCAGCTTCCTTCCATCTCCTGGAGAAAAACCAGCGGTGCGGCTCGGAGAGCAAATCATCCCACCTCCATTGCTCAGTCCTGTTCTGGGAAAGACCCAAGCAAGTGGACCTTGGGCTTGCTGCCTTTGGAAATCATTCCCTCTTTCTGCCCAGGAGGAGGAACCACCTCATTTCAGAGAGCAAAACCGAAGTCCATCTGTGTTCTGCAGCGGGAAGTCCTGGAGCCGTAAGGAAATCGAATTAATCCTCAACTTCCCAAGGGCCTTTCTGAGGCTTCTCAGCTTTTTACAGCAGCCTCACGCCGTACCTGGCAGACACGACACATCCCTAGTTCTCCCTGCCTTGGGAATGAGGTACTCACTGGTGGAAAGGACACAGTGCCCAGGGGATGGAGAAGAGGGAGGAAGTCTGTCCATTGGTAGGAGCAGCTGGAAGCAGTAAGGCTTTTCTCCCATCACTGTCACTGATGGATGAATGAGGTTTAGGCATCCTTTTCCAGGAGTTGAATCCAAACACATTGGCTCACCTCTCTGGAAGACCTAGTTGAGGTCTGCCAAGGTAACAGTGGAGAAAGGAACTATCTCCTGCACTGACTCTACCTAAGCGGAAGGGTGAGTCTCCAGGACATCAGCTGGACATGAAGGAGGGAAGAGAAGCCATCCACAAATGGAAGAGAACACATGCAATGATGGAGGGTGCAGTGCAGGGCTGCCCGCCTCCCCATCTCCCTTAAAATAGCTGCAAAGTTGTGCAGAAGGTTAAACCTCAGCTTCCACAACGAGGTGGATTTCATCAGCCAAATATCTCATTGACTAACCATGACACCATTTTTAGTCTTGGACCAAATACATAGGCCAGATTTTGCTCAGAAAGTCCATTAAAACCCTACCCCTCTGCAGAACAGGCTTTTCACTATTATTCCTCACGATGTTTCAGCATTTGATTTCTCTTTTTTAAAAAATATCTTTTTTTTTTGTTTTACAAACATTGACAAAATAAAGAAACATCAGACTCAATATAACACTGTGTTCCAGGATTGTTTGTCCCTTGATCTGTGGCATGGGTTGATACCCCTTTAGCAGAGGACATATTTTCTTTCTAACTCAGTGTTTCAGTATTGACTTTATCACTGGTTCTGAGTGAATTCAAAGTAAGGGATTGGGATGTTCTTACTCTGCAGAGCACTTGCACATCCTCCCTCCCTGCAGCCAGATTTGGGTGCACCAGTCCTGTAGGAGGGGCAAATCCACCTCCTTGAGCTTGAGTGAATTGTGGCAGGACACCTCTGTGTATATCCTCCAGAGACTATATCAGTGCTTTATAGGCACTGTAATCAAGGTGCAAACCCAATTCCAGTACCCATTTGAGTTGGCAGCTGAGGGACCCATCAAGAAGAAAAAGCTCAGGTGGACAAAACGTCCAAGTCTGGACCACTGCGGTTCAGGCTGGCCAGAAACTTCCCCAAAGAGCCCAAAGAGTCGTTCAGCACAGAGATCCAACTTGTGGGATAGACACCAAACACTATGGTACATATAGACACATCCAAATTGGATAAACACACATGGCATTTGGTATTTTAAAGACTTCTAGAAGCCTTTCTACAGCCTAACTCCTTCCTTGCTCTCATACCTAGCATCTTGTTTGAACAGCACGCAGCCAGGCAGACATGCCAAAGGACCAAAAGGTCCAGGACCGTTGGAAGTTAAACGGGACCACATCCCCTCCAAAATCCTGGGCAAAAGGAAAGCTGTAGGGAAATTAAAACATTTTTTTCTGGCTGGCAGGGAAAGGACAGCTCTTTGTTCCTGATTTACACCATCTGAAACAATTAACTCGTGAAAGCTGAGATACTGTTCCCCTTGGCATCCAGTGTTTATTATGCTTCAGACCATTTCAAATGAGAACTTGAAAAGGAGAGGGAGCCTCTCTGCCTCCTCATTATTTGAGGGAGGGAGGAAGTTGTCCTAAATGGAACAACAGACTGTCCCTTCTTAATGCCACTTCAAAGCTCCTCGGACAGGAAAATTGATAATTGCATCAAGTACAGTTTTTCTAAACTTCATCATTTAGCGCTGAAAACTGGGCTATTGAATTCATATAGTTCTTTGATCAAGACCAGTTAATTAAGTTATTCCCTTGATATGACTCTTATCAATTTAGTGCCAGACCTACATCACACTTATGCAATTCACATACTGGCTTTGATATGCATCATATGAGCTTCCCAGACCATAATCACTGGGTTTCTATAGATTTGCTGCTACCTTACCAGTTTCACCAATGGGAAGGGCTATAGGCCAGCTATTAAAAGAGCGATTGTGCAGCCCGGAAGGCTCCTGGACAAACTGTAACAAGAGAAGTTACATATGGACTGAAACTAGACCAGTGATTTCTTCCAGAGCTTGTAATTTCCAGTTACAAACTCTCAGTGCCACCCCATCTCCTTTTTGAAATATATCCAGCAACATTGATAAGAAGTATGCAGCGAAGTATTTATTTTACCCTCACCAGCAAGACAACTGAACTTCATCTATCCTTTTGCTATTCTGTTGCAACATCTCACTTACAGTAAGAAAAGACCGTAAAATTGAGTGTGAATTCTGAAATACGGCAAACCCTTCACTGCACTAAGTCACGGGCATCTCTGTTTAAGCAGGTTTTCCCTGCTTTCTCCCATCCATTCCCCTCCCACACCTGCTAGGTCATCTTCTGTCCAGGACACCTCTCATGGAGGCTGTCCCTCCCATGGCCTCTCCTTGCCACAGTGAATGGTTTCTCTACCCTGTGCAGCTTTCGGTGACTCCTGTCATTCCTTCCCACCCAATACCCCCTGATCCTTCATCTTCGCAGCCCTCCTCCACCTGCCCTGTTTCTGACCAACCATCCAGGGGCTCATTCAGCAAATCCTCCTCCTCCACACTTCTGCTTTCCACAGGAGAGTGACAAGCTCCAATTTAGGTCTCCACAGTTTTTCTTGGGCTTATCCCCTTAAACCGGATTAGCTAACGTCTTAATGCCAGTGACACCAGTCACAGCTCACCATCTGATCCTGCCTTTCAGGATTTGCTGCATCTATGCACTTTCCATTACTAAACTAGATCCTGTGATCTTTCCTTCCAAGTCCTCCAACTCCCTGTCACCATCACCCTGCCACCCTGGACTGCTAGTTATACTCTTCATAGCTGGGAGATGCCCAGATCTCCTCCTCCTTTCCTCACCCAACACCTCCAGGGTCTGAACTCTTCCAACTCCCTGACAGCCTTTGTGCTTTCCCTGTTTTGATACCTGCAAGATTCTCTTCCAGACCATCTCCATCACTTCGAGATACAGCCCCCCTGGAAAACTCATGGCACCCCTTCCTTGGGTCTCTTTTTCTTCAGTATCAGATACAAAATCTTGAGGCAAAGAATTCAAGGCCTCATTTCCACTCATCTGACCCATTTCTATATTGAACCTGCCTGTGGCCTCCAGCCCACCAGTTTGGCAAGACCCAGCCCCAACACCCCTGTCCTCTGGACTTTGTCCACTCTTCCGATCTCAGAGCTTCCTTCCCCACCGCCTTTTACACACAAACCAGCCCACATGGTAACTCCTCTTGCCTCTATTAAACCCCCTTTACAGACTCACCTCCTTCCCAAGTCTGCTGTTCATGCACTCCTTCATTCTCCATCCATCTCCATCGCAAGGTAGAGATGCCGCTGCTGTAGCACTCTCCATTAAGCAGTGCTGAGCAGTTGCATCAAGAAGTCGTTTTCCTCCCACCTCCATCCCTTTGCCCAAAACCAGCTCATAAACACCTTGGGGTCAAACCAAGTACTTCACCAAACTGTCTGTCCTGATCACCGCTATGTTCCTGACTTTTAGCTGGTCCTCTGCTCTCCAGGTGGAGGTGAGGGACCCTCCTTAGCCCAGGAAAACAAGTATTAGGAAAACAAGTATTACAGGGCAAGGACCAGCCTGCAACTCCTGAGGAGGTTCTGTACCTGGCACCCACGCACAACCAAGGGGAAGAGTTGGTGTGAGCTGCAACTTTCCATCATGGTCCTTCCTTGCTGGGATGTGATGGAGGAACCATTGAGAGCAGCATGGAGGAAAGGCAGGCAACGGTGGACTCTGGCTCTTGGCCCGCTCACTCTCATCATGCCTCTGGGTGCCCTCCAGCATCCCCGCGATGACTCACTCTGGTCCCCAGCCCATTGCATGATGGAAAAAAAAAAAAAAAGTCACATTCACTTTATCAATCAGGTTGTCCCTCCCCACATATGTTCCCTTTGTCCCCCCCTAAAATAAAACCCCAACTGAGAGGAGTCACCAGCTGGAGTTTAATTTCAGACTCCAAGGCATATCTGGAGCCAATTTGCAATGCGCTTACTCCGAAAATCGCCCTCCCCTGTGACGCTTGACAGCTCCAGACCACAGTCCTGCTCTCAGCTCCGAAGGAAAAATGTTTTAATTTGTCACAAACCAATTATAGCGTCTCATCTATCCCTGAATTACTCATCTTGGCTGCAGTCTAGGACAAAGGGCCCCTCTGAGAGAAGATTAGACATGGATATTAACAAGAGAAAAAGTGTCCACTGTCTCACCTTGCTGGGGACGCGGCTTCCAATGAGACAGGAAAAGGAAACCCCTCCTGACTGACAGCTGGAGGGAGGGCTCCCATCCCACAACAAATCCCTCGTTTCGCATGGAAGAATAGTCACGACAAACTCTGTATTCAAATAATATTCATGCATGGCAGATAACAGAGTCACGGCTGGCAGAGCTACAACATGAATATAAATAACCTTCGCTCCCTTGGTTGCTACCGCAGACGCACTGCCACTGTGCCGGAGCGTGGGTGAAGGGGCCGTCAGCGTGGGGAGCGGTGTGGGTGCTCCAGCTGGTGCAGCTGCCTCCTCTGAGCTCCATGTGCACCCCTCTAACAAAGCCCCTTTCCCTCGAGCCCTGCACTAGGCTGGAATGCTTTCCCATGGACTCCCAGCAAAGAGGTTCTCTCCAGCCACTTCCTCCCACCCCAGCTGCCAGGCATGTTTGCTGCTCTCACAGGGTGCACCAGCATCCCTCTGAGTTCTTGCTTTGGACCAAACCCAGTTTCCCAGGCCCCAAGTCCCTCCATATGAGTGCTCCTTCCTTCCCTTCCCAACCCTGCGCTGGCCTCAGTCATTACCCTTCACCCCAACAGCCAAGGACCGGGGTGTCACCTTCCATGCTGAGACACAGCCTTGAGGATGCTTTTGGTCTGTCCTGTCTCCTGAGCAGCTCGGGTACCAATTCATCCAGCTGGAAACGAGAGGTGAACAGTCAAAAGCAGCACCCAAAGCTCTCGTAGGCAAGAGGCACTTTGCATTTACAGTCCCAACCGCGTCGAGCCCCGGCCCCAGCCACTTAGCTCAGCAGTAGGGACAAAAGGCTGCAGGCAGAGCTGGCCTCTCAGTCAGCTGGATAAACTGGATGGGTTGCTGCTCCATCTCAAGTTGACTTGGAGGCATCTGAGGGCAGCCACGATGCTCCCTCCCCGTGCCTACTGCAGATCAGCTTCTTCCTTGGATGAAGAGGGAGACGATGAAAGCCAATTTCCCTTTGTGCTCATGGCGAATAATTTGGAGAATTCCCCTTGTTTACTCAGAACTGTTAATGATGCGTCAGAAATTACCTCTGAGATTGTAATTATAGAAAACGGCAGAAGAGAGAGACAGACACACACGCTGTCTAATCACAGCTTCATCTGCAGGTCTTGAAGTGCTGGAGTAGAGAGCAGCCTCCCCATCACCCCAAGCCTGCAGAAGGACCCCCAGAACCTCCTAAACGGCAGAGGCTCTGGGGTGCAGTCCCCAGGCCCCGTACAGCCCACCACGCTCCTCTTCAGCTACGAAGAAAGCAGCGGCCACACTCCGGGTATCCAGGAGCTGGTGAGGCCACAAACCCGACCAGAGGCCATCAGGAAATGAGCGGGAAGCTCAGCCCCCTTAAAACCATTTTAGAAGTGGAGCAGCTGACCTAGAAGAGTAATTAAGCTCTCAGTCATCACCGAAATGCAGACACCCACATGCACACAGCAACGTATCAGTCAACCCCCTGCTAGCCTGACCTCAGGGCTCGGTGTCTGATGGGGCTGGAGCAGAGCACAAACATTCCTTTCCCACAGAGAATGGAGAGGAATTTGACTCCTGTTCAGTTACAGGAGGGTGCCTGGATTGCCTAATTACTCAGGGGTAACTGCTGTGGAGAGGCAGCCTCCCATCCTGCTCAGTCCCAAGGCCAAATCTTCCTGCTTTGCCTCCTGGAGCACTTCTATGGGGTGAGCAAAGCTGCTTGCGCAGGGAGAGCAAACGGGGGTCAGGTGGGGGAATCGGCTCAGCCGAAAGCAGCCAGCTGGAAAAAAGCCATTCCCTTTCTCCACCTTAGCCAATGGCTTAGTTCATCTAGGGCTCATTTCAAGCCTTGGATTAGGAGAGTGGTGGAAATGTAAATCCCCTGAGTCCCAAATTGAAGGTAGAGGAAGGAGGAACAAACTGGGTTGTCTTTTTGTTCACAACCAGCAGCTCTCTGGGTGTGCAGAAGCTGTGGGGCTGGAGAGGCTGTACAAGCTTGGTACCAGTAGACCCTGGCCATGACCAGACAGTGCTCCATCAGTGCAGACAACAGTTTGGGCCTCTGGGCAGGATCCATTTGGATCACTACTCCACTATTTATCCACTCACCTTTGGTGAAGAAATAGTTGAGATCAATCATGGAGTCAGCCTCACACCAGCCCATAACCTCCTGTTCCCAGTGCAGCAAGGAAGGCTGGGGGCCCTGACTGTCTCCACTCCTGTTCTCAGTATTTCTCTATCAGGAAACCACTTAAACCTTTTAAACCCAAATAGCATTTCCAGGTGAGCCTTATATCCCCTAGACCACAGTTACCATCTCCAACAGACTCCAGACAGGAGAAGCAGCAGAGTTTTCCCTTCAAAACCTCTTCTCGGAGGCAGGTAAGCACATAGCTAGCAGGTGTAATGAGTGCCTGCTTTCTGCAGCAGTTGGCCTTCTCATGAAAGCAAACCCTACAGCAGGTCAAACCATGTGTTCGTTGCCACTGCAGGGCCCTGGGGGTTGGAGTTTAAGCACCTTGTGATCATGTTCCTGTGTAGACCCATCTCCTGCCTGCCTTCAAGACAGGCAAAAGTTAAACTGCCCCATGTCTCCTGGAGAGGGAAGGATTGGGTGAGTTTGGATGATGCTGCCACCCCCAAATCCATACAGACTAAACTTCTTGAGGTTGGAGAATCTGAACCTGAAAAGATGAGAGCCTGAAAAGATGAAAGTCCAGCAATAATGACAGCCTGGGGTAGCTGTAGGAGGGGGATCCCCTCATTAGGAAGGGTGTTTCTTTCCTTCAGCAAAGGTGGTTTCAGCTCCCTCCCTCTCAACTGGCAGCCCACGCACGCAGTTTTAATCATGGGGATTTGCTGCTAATGCCCAGGTCTGGAAGAGGGTCCCTCCTCCCTCACCTTTACACACAGCCCTGGGAAAGGAATTGCTTCCCAACAAGCTGACTGGGATGGCAAGGCACAGCACCTCCCCCTTGGCTCTGCTGCTGTCCCAGGACCCGCAGTTGGTCTGTGAGCTCTGGGCAGAGGAGCCTCTCCACCACAGGTACGCCAAACTCCTGCTACCACCCACAATTCCGGGCACTCTCATGTCCAGAGAGGAACTGTCATTGCTCGCAGCAACCGGGGCAGCTCACACACAGTAACCCACATCCAAACTCGTGCTGGGACTCTGGGATTTGCTCCAGTAATTCTTTATTGGACAAAAGCATATGCAGGTACAGGGTGACCCACAACATGTACACACATGGCACACACTGTGGGCACCAGGAACCCCCTCGGGCACCCGGTACCTCACCCAGCACACCCCTGCGGTGCCCAGGGCAGGCTGCCTGGGACAGAGTGTCCCACTGCCACCTCGTGGGTAAGGGACGCATCGCCTCTGCTTTGCCACCAGGCACGGCGGGCAGCAAACCTCCTCCTTGCAAAATCCCAGGCCCTGCTGGAGAACAAGACCTGGAGAAACCTCAAAGTACCTGGCTTGGAGGGAGGAGCAAAGTCGGCACATACCAGAGCTAGAGGCATCGTGATCTTTCCCTGCCTGTCTCCTTCCCTGCTCCCCAGGTTGTCTGGGAAGAGAGGATGCTGCCACACAGGGCAGGTGTCTGGCTGCAGTCACTCTGGACTGAGGAAGAGTAGAAAGACTCCCTGCCAACAGCCCAGGACCTGCTCGTACTCTCCTGGTCCCACCAAGGCAAACTGCAGCACCCCTTGAGGGCACTGGCTGCCCAGGGACAGAGCCTCAGGAATTGAAATACTGATCCCATGCAGAAGACTCACAGGTGAGGCAAACCCATTAACTCCCTTCCACTCCCAGTTAGCACCAGGTTGTTAAAAGAATACTTCTGTTCATATCAGCGGGACGGGCCACAGACAATGAAAACCCTGCTTCGCTGTGCAGTCAGAGAAATAAGGAAGCTACAAATCTCAGCCATAGAGGGAATAAAGCAGTGAGCGACCCCTCATGGCTTTGAGAAACCAGCTTACTGCAACTCCCAAAAGGAGCTCTGAAATGGAGCACTATTGCTGAAACCCCTCTGGGTCGAGGACATCCCATCCCATAGATACAGAGGTGGTTCTGCTCTCTGCCTGCCCTGGCTGTAAGAGCCTGCAGCTCCAGTTTGCACTGACATAGTAAGGGGGAGGCCTTCCATCTCCTATGCCCCAAAGCACGTCCCTCTCTGGGTCTCTGATCCTGGACAGAGAGACACAGCAAATGCAGGGAAGGAGGGAGGAAGGGAGGGAGGGAGAGCCGCCCTTTAGCAGACCAACGCAGTGTCCTTGGCACAGCCCTGGCTGGCATGACTGGGGTACCATGGAGCAACATGCAGTGCCATGCTCCTGCATTCAGGACTGTAATGACCCGAGCAGTGGATGGGCAGATTGAGCTCTGGCCTCCTGAGCTGCCAACAAGGCTGAAGCCAGTTCTGAGTTACATCCAAAGAAGGAAAACAGTCTTAAAAGTCAATCTTCTGGGAAAGGTGTCCTTGGGCCCCATGCCAAGGCCAGAGGGGATTCACAGTCCCCTTGGTCCGCAAACCTGCAGTCTCCATGTCAGAGAGCAGAGGAGCCTCATCACAGTCCTGCACGATTCCAGGCAAGTAGCAGCAAGAAAGGAACATCCCTTTGATATCCCTCTCTGGGCCGCTGGGCAGGGGAACATCACTCCTGCGCTTTATTCTTATTTTTCTGCTTTCTTATGGACAAGCGGAACTTGTTCTTCTTCTTCTGTGGCTCCTGGCTCTCCAGAGATCCATCTGCAGGACAATGAGCAGACATTGAGCAGGTTGAGACCCACAGCCCCAGTGCCACCCAGTGCTGCTCCATAAGAGTAGAACGGGCCCTTACCCAACCTCTGGATCATGTCTGCCAGCATCTGGTCCTCCTCTTGTTCTCTGTAATGGAACAGCATGGCATTAGAAAACTTTGCTGTGTTTCATGATAAGGTGGTAGACACTGAAAAACATGTAAAAGCTACTGTCATTCCCCCAGTCGGAAATGACCGACCTCCATAGCACACCCCGAGAAGGGTGCAGGAAAAAAGAACCCCACAGTTAGGGGAGTCTTAGACATTAGCAAATTGCATCTGGTTCCCTTGAAAGCAAGGGCCTGTGTGGGGATTTCCAGACTGTGGCAGTCCAGCACTGCAGCAGGGAGGCCCCTTCCCTGAGCTGGCCTATAAATCGTCAGAGTTCACCGAGTTGTGAGACAACACCACACCTGAGGAGATGAATAAAGGTTGAGACACCAGGTTGAGATACCACTTGCCAGAGGTGCTTGCATCTGGGACAAACATACTGCTATCTCCTCGTGCCTGGGCAAGGCCAGAGCCAAAAGCCTGGGCATTACTAGAATGCTCAAGCTGGAGTTGGTGCCCTGAGGTCAAGAAACAGAGGCTGTTCTCAGCAACAGGAAGCACAAACCCAGCTACTTGACACAGAAGTCTTCCTTTGAACTTGGGGGGATCCAACTCTTGGCTACAGTTATTCTTTCACTTGCTGCAGCAGATGAACACATTCCTGGCTTCATGTTCCCAGAGTCTTCCTGCAGCTCCCATGCTGCCTCCCTTTTCCCCACCTCCAGCCTCTCCCTCTCTTCCCCCTGCCTTCTCCATTTTCACAGCCCTTGTCCTCAGAGCAGCGTTAGCTTGAGAGAGCACTGAACATGGCTGCGGTCCTGATCTCAGCTTCTAACAGCTGCCAAGCAAGCAATGGCAGCAGCATTTAGGACAAGATGGTTGATGACAGGTCACCACCCACCTCTCAGGGAGCAGAAGTCTGGATTACAGCCATTCATCCACCCCTACAGCCTGGGCAGCGGAGCAAGTGCAACCTGGTGTTGGTTTATCTCCCACCATCTGAGGGCCCTCACCTGAGTCTGTCCTCATCCAGGCACTCCACAATATTATTCCGATCATTGACCGTGTTTAGGTATGACTTCAGCAGC
This sequence comes from Pelecanus crispus, assembly GCF_030463565.1. NCBI lineage: Eukaryota > Metazoa > Chordata > Aves > Pelecaniformes > Pelecanidae > Pelecanus > Pelecanus crispus. Next base: position 6,712,231 of record NC_134653.1, on the reverse strand, counting down.
TCCTCCTCTCGTTCCTTCTCCCTGGGTGTCTTCAGTTCCTCTGCACAAGACAAGGGAAGCCCATCTCACAGCTACAGGTGAGTATCTCCCCGCTGTGGCTCCTGCCTCCACCCTGCTCCAGCAAGTCCCTCTCACAGGCCCAAATTTTATTATCCTCACACTCAGGGGCACATCTTGCATCCCCTCAGAAAGTGCAGGTGAGTTGGATGTTACAGGGAGCCTGCACCTGACAGCCCGACAGTGCAGTCAGGAGAGATCCCCCAGAGAAACTGCGATCCCTGGCAGCGTCATTCAGATCTGAAGGACATCCCAGGGCTGGTGCGCAGAGTGGAGGGCTCCACACAGCCAGGGGCCAGCACGACTCTCAGTGCACCCGCTGGTCCTTACCTGACTTGTTCATGAGGTGTCGCAGCTCTGTCTCAATGTTCCACTGCTGTTCTTCCAGCTTCTGCTGTTTCATCCTGGAAAGAACCACAGAAGTGATGAGTTACTGCCCCTCCGTGCCCCAGGGCTGGACCCTTCTCATATCATGCTAAAACCTCATCTCTGCATTGCCCACCACCTGGGTAAGGGCTGGTGGGTCCCGGGCAAATCTTCCTCCATTGCATTTATAAGGTTTCCCTCCCCACAAGTTCACCACAGACCCTGGGTGCTCATCAGTGCTCAAAGGCCCATCAGCTGATACCTCAGGCAGTTCTCCCAGAGATGTCCTCAAGCCCTCCCTTATCCCACCAATTGGCACATTATTTTTTGGGCTGTCATGCTCCCTATCCTTCCCTGCTTACTGCTCACAGATGAAGTGCACAAGCAGGTGGATGAATTTCTGGTTGTACTTACTTGTACATCAGCTCCGATTCCTGTCTGAGCAGCAGCTGTTTCTCATGGATCAGCTTGAACCAATCCACCATGAGGGCATCCTCAGACTCGTCTGCAAAGGAGACAAAGGGCAAGACACCTCCAGAAGCTGCGTTAGTTCAGTTCCCCTTGACTGAAACACACAATCACTTGAGGGAGAGCCTAGCATAACTTACATTAGCCATAGCCAACCCCAAGTGAAAACAGATCATCTTTGGTACTCCTGGGTACAAGGGAAAGGATGCAGACTACCCCCTGCAGATTCAAGGAAGCTGCTCACAGATACTCTGTCACAGGGCACCCAGATAATCTTCCATGTGGCTGGCCCAACTCTGACATTCAGAATGAACTCACTAAGCCCTGCGAAACTGGAGCCAGCCACGATGACCAGTCTGGCTTAGGTTCCAAAAGCCAGATCAATAGCAGCTTTCCACTCCCAAAACTCCCTGATCTTCAGCCAAGTAAACACAAGACCTTGCTCAAACAATAGGTTAGGAAACAGCCGGAGAGGGTTCAAAATTCTCAGGGCTTTATCTTGCTATACCAGGTACCTTTGGCAACCTGGTGTCTCACATGTAGCATGAGCTCCTAGAAATGGAGTCAAGAAAGCCCAGGGGTAGGACATAAGCCTCACACCTCCCACTGTAACAGAGCTGGACCCCAGTCTCCTTTACCTCCCTCGCAGCCACGCAGCTGCTTCTCCAGATCCACTCCTTTCAATTCCAGCTCATCCAGCTGCTTCTCGATGTCACGCACCTTCTCCTGGATTTTCTCCTCAGGCAGGTAGTCTGGGTGCTGCTAGAGAAACAAATGTAGGAATAAATACAGCTTAGTGCCCTCAGACTGCCTGCTGAGGTCACAGCCCCAACAGAGATGGGAAATGATAGAAGGAGCCCAGCTGCAGAGCCATGTCCTGGATAAGCCAAGTCAGCAGAGATGCAGAGCTGGCTGCTCGCAATGGAGCGGTGGCCACTGCAACATTACAGCGCTGTGATATATTCACTGTGAGTGATAACATCTACCCACACTCATTAATCCACAGACATTCCCATTCCTTTGTTGGGGAAGGCTACATCTACCAGAATTTTGTTTGGCTCTGTCTTATTCCAGCCTCTATTGTCCCCCTGCATGGGAGATAACCTGCAGTCTCTCCATCTTGTCTCTGCCCCAGAGCCTTTCACCCTTTCCTTGGGAATTCATACAAACCCTCCCAATAAGACAAAATGAGATATATTTGGGCAAGCATTCCAGCAGGATACCCAACAACCCCAGCCTGTTTCCATGACACCTGGTGTCGAGCCATACCTTCGCTGGGGACACTGCTTCAGGGCTCTGGATGCTTTTCGGAACAGAGGGTTTAACTAGAAGGGAGGAAAAAAAAACAAAGAACACCACAACAAACTAAATAATTTTGTGGTGTTGGACAGTGCCCACACCACCAGAGAGCACAACAGGTCCCTGCCACCCAACAGAGGGCACTGACGATGCATCGGCACGCCTAAGGCGAGAGATGTGTCAGCAGGAAACAGCACAGCCCGATTTACTCCTCGTGGCTGGACACTCAGATACCCTCCAGTCACAGGGTGCTGCTTTCATCCCCAGAGCATAGGCAGTCACCAAACTTGGGTGTGACTTGGGACCTTGCACCCGAGAATATTGACTTCCATGTTCATTCACCATCTTGTTAAAACTCCAAGATACTTACTGGGGCAAAAGCTACCCCTTATTAAGCTTCCAAACGATAGAACAGAAATACTGGGTTACTGTCACAGGTAACACTTAAAAATGCCCCTCTAGCGCTCTTGTACAAAGTAGTATCAGTAAATACTAATGAAACAAAGATGGTCCAGGGGACCTTAGCATAGGTCTCAGGAAATTAAGGTTCAATTCCTTCCACAAAACACTTCCTAGGTGAGAAGTCCCTTAGGCCCCACTACACAGCATTATTTAGGCCCTGGACACCTATTAAAATCAATCCTTAAGCAAAGTCTATTTGTTCCACTGTGCCTCAGCTTCCTCTGCCCAACTGTGCTGCAAGGATAACTACAGAAGAGTGTGAGGTATTCGGATACCCGAGGGGCTGGGCTGGATAATTACCACAGAGAGAGAACAGAGGCATACGTGGATGATGTGATAAGGAAGGAAAACTCTAGTAAAGAGCAGGGCTGTAAGAAAGGCAGCAGCGGTGCAGGCTTAGCACACACAAGGAAAAAGACAGGACAGACTAGGAGAGCCCCCTGAGAGTCTCTGGCAATTGGTGTTGACTCGAGGAAGAGCTCAAGGACAGCTCTCCAGTTGCCCAGCCCTTGCTCTATTTTCTAGGAAGAGTGCAAAAGGAGAAGATGCTGGATGTGACAATCAGCTGTGTTGTCCCTGCACTGCTGGCCTTTGTTAGGGTACTCTTCCCTCTGGATGCTGCTGGTTTGCTGCCCTGTACACTACCTGCGACTCGCACGTCTCTTAAAGGTTCCTCCAAGAGGGACCTGGCCTGCCATGAGCAGCCTGCTGCTACTGCCTGAGCAACACCTTCCTCTCCCAGCTCAGCCCTGCATCTCCACGCTCCTTCTGAGTGATCTCTGCAGCACCTCCAACCAAGGCAGAAAGCTGCACCACTGATCATGGGAAGATCAAGGTCACTGGAGGGGAACAGCTAGTAAAACGACACTCTCCTGACCAGCTCAGGGTCTGATATCCCCTGATATCCCCTAGTTCTGTCTTGACAGGCACAGGATGGTTGGCTGCTTGCCTACAAACTGGAAGTAGGACAGTTGGCAAGAAAACCCTGGAACCTCCTTTCTCAACAGAAAACGCTACCTACACCAAAGAAAATGAATGATCTATAGAAATGCTCACCATCCACAGCCCCATGCAACACACACAGGATTAAGGGCAGGAATGGTAGCTGACTGTTCACAGCGTCTCTCTGACCACTGAGGTATAGACCTATACAGAGGAGCAACAAGTCTGTCCCTAATCCACAGGCTGCCAAGCGACAGCAGCCAAGAGAACAGCCTTTCAGATGGCAGAGTTGCACACATGTGAAAATGGGGGGAGACTGCTGGGAAAGTTGCCCATAGTGGGCACTCCCCAACAGCAATCATTAAGCTTTAGAAAGATGGATATAAATCCAGCCTCCCTTATCTTAACAGCTCACTTCCTGGGGTAGATGTAATGCTGAACCTTGTGGCTGAGTCTGAAGAAAAAGGAGATGGAAAGTTTTGAGCAAATGCTGGCAGTGGAGGCATGCTAAACTTTTAAAATAAACAACACAATTGGAGTTTGAACGCTTTGTAGCTGTCAGAGGTGCAGGCTAAGGACAATGCTGGAACCAGCTAATAAATATTAAAGCATGAGGCCACTGAGTCATCGGGACCCATTCTGCTTGCTCTGAGACAAACACCAGAGTCAGTGCTGAGCAGTGCTGTGAGGACCTTCTAGTCCAAACAGATAAGACAGAGCCAGATGGGGTAAGGAAAGTAGAGAACAAACAAGCCAAGCAAACAGGACAACAGCAAACATCACGTTAGTTCCAGGAAATTTCACCTGCATTGTGGTGGGATACATAGGAGGAAGGACAACTGGGCAAAGGAGGAGAGAGAGGTATACAGTAAAGCTGTGGTTGAACAGACAGGAGTAAGAAACTGGATTAATGCGAGGGACAAACTGGTCAGAACTGGTCAGGACATCTTTGAATGTCCAAGAAGCAGCAGCCTTGGCTGCTGCTACCATGGGTCCTGCCAGCTGAAGTCTCTGGCTGACAGTTCTCTGCATTCCTTTCATTTTCCAAAGCCACTCAACTGGAGCAGAACAGAGACATCAACTAGATTCCCAGTTCCCCGAATTAGGAGATGGTCCTCTTCATAGCTCTGAGACTAAAGAATGATAGGGCAGTGACCTTCACAAATCCGCATTTTAATTTCTTCCCTTCCCACTGAATTCTCTGGCCTGGCTGATTCTTGCTCAGGCCAAGCTGGCTAATAAAAAGTAATGACAGAGATTTTTCCCCCGTGACAACAGACACAGGCTTAGCCACAGAAAATCTGGGGACACATCTCCCATACTGACCACTCAGGCTGTCCCCTGACAGTGCAGAGGAGAGAGTGCCTTTAAGCAGGCAGAAGAGACCTTACATGCGGTAGTGCTTTTCTTCAACTGGTTGCCCTCTTCCTCCTTCTTGGCAGAGCCCCCAGGGTCTTCCCGGCCTTGCTTTGAATTCTGACAGCTCCTGATAAGATCTGAGCTGGGGATCAACAACTTCTTCGTGAATCCACCAGATGAAGCTGGATTAAGAAGCACAGACAGGTTTTGGGTATGAAATTTCAACCCTCATCTCATAAAAAACCCTTTATTGCCCAGCATCTCTGGCACTTGCCACTAGGCACCTTCATTTCTAATCCTAGTTGTCCTAGGAAGAGAGAGGCCAAAGGAAACAGGGAAAACCCACCAATTACAAGGCCAGAGAATGAGAGAAGGGTGGAGGAGAAAAATAAATGGTTGGTAACTATCACCAAGATTTCTCACCACTACATGTTTATGCAAGAGAGAGTAAGTGAAATCTTGCTAGCTGTCTTGCAGAAGAAGGGCACCCTGTGAAGACCGAGTCCCTCTCCTTGGGGAAGGAAGGCTCTCCAAATAAAGGCACCACAGGGCCAAAGCAGGTGCAGAGAGCAAAAATCCCTGAAAGCCAGGCACCATCTCCAACATGTTCCTTACATGTGCCTTGCAGCACTAATGCCTGTCCCCTGCCTGACTAGCAAAATGAAGGCAAAGCTTATATCCTTCATACCAGAGTCCAGCTTTGCTGATGGGACAACTAATGGACTTGGCTTTGTCTCCTTGTGTGCTGGGCTCCCTGTTCCCACCTGGGAGTTATCAGTAGGTTTCTTAGAGCCACCTTGGTCTCTGCAAAGAAGAAAGACAAAGGTAGGAAACCATCCCTCTGGCAGAATGGTCCACAGAAGTGTTCTGGACATCCTGGGCTGAATCTCCATCTGGGATGGTCACACTTTTCTAATCAGAGTCCAGCGATTTGAAATACGCCTTCCCTCCCCAGAAATAAAAGCCTTTGCCTCTTCCATCAAATTGTTGAACACGGAAGCATTAAAACACAGGTCGTCTTCCCTCCTATGTGCACACAGACCTGCAGCAATAAACACAGCTGCAGACATGGACATCCCCATTCACTTGTCATGGAGACCCATCAGCTCCAAGACACTCACTTGCTGACTACAGGCTTCAACAGAGATCTCCAATCCGCTGGGCTCTCAGACTTGTCTTCACCAACATTCATGCTTCCTAAAGGAAGGGACATTGCAAGATAATATCAGATCCAATAAAAAGAAACAAGCCAGGTTTGTGTCTCAGGAGGATCTTAGGAGATAAGCCATGCACTCGGGTAGATACTATGATGTTATTGCAGCAACCAAGCACCACTTCAACAAGTTTAACATGGATAGATTCATATACAATAGGTAGTAAATAACCTTCATGGCATTTCGCCCCTTTTGGCTCAAATGCTTTAAAACCTACACAGCTACAGAAACACAGCCATGGTGTAAATGAACAGGTGTGTTTGGCAGCAATATAACACAAACAGCTCAGATCTCAGAGACCAAAGGATGGGGCAGGAAGCAGGGGACAGGAACAAAACACCCACACACTCACAGCAAACTGCAGACAGATACTGCTTCTGGCCCAAAAGAAGACAGGCCATCTGGAAGTGGTTGAGACACTGGGTACCCCCCAGAACATCATCCCTCAGCCCACTTTTCAGCCACCATGGTGGAAGCTTTGTTCAAAACAGACAAGGAGGCTGGGCGAGTCCCAGCTGCAATCACAAAATCATCCTGAAGTTCTGGTAAGGTCTCCCATCTGGGAAAGTCTACCTAAGCCTCTGAAATCCACCAGGATCCCAACATTTCACGACAGCTAGTACAACTTCAAATACCTGGAGATCCTCAGAGAAGAAAAACTCACCATGCTAGAGGGAGCAATTGCACAGGGAGAAATGGAGATGTGTTGAGCCCCAGAACTCAGAAAACCCTTATGTGGTGGTACAGACAGAAAGTATAGGAGACTGACATATTCGTTGTACTGGTCCAAGAGAAAGGCATAAAGTTGGCATGCTGTGTCCAGGCAGGGTTGTATGTGAATCAGTCATCCTCACCTTTGATGCCTTTCGGCTCTGGCTTGTGCACAGAGTCAACAGCTTTGCTGGCAGCCTGGCTCTTGGGCAGAGGGTCTGTAATCTTCTCCTGTTTTAGTGCTGTATACCCTGTTTTGCTGGGTTGTGCTTTTGGAGCTGGACTCTGCCACTGAGATCTGGTGGGAGAAAACTTGCCACTGCAAAAAAAAAAAACAATCTAGTGAGTCTTTTTGAAAGGACAGACCTTTTTATTGGCCTCTGTTCCAAAGACTTGGATGAGTCCCTCTACATGTCTTTAAATCTCAGCCACAAAAGCAGTCAGGGAAACAGGAAGAAAGATGCAGGGACTTCTCCAAGTTATCCCAAGGATCATCTTGGGAGTAAAAAGGGAAAGAGAAGTAGTACTTACCTGTTGGATGCTGAGGAGTCAGTGGATCTGAGTCCTCCTGGCCTGTTTGGAGAGGTGTTTGATCCAGCCAGAGCCTGTATTATATTGTTACATGCCTGAGCCTTCTCAGCATTCACTGGCCTGACCTCAGTAGTGGTTCTGGCAGAGGCAGTTTTACCAGGGCCATGAGAAGAAGGGACTTGTTTTTTAATGTCAGAGGTTTTATTGCTGGACGACTCTAATGACTGAAAAAAATTTTCTCGGGCTTGCTGTGTTTTTGTTGTGGAGGTTGCCCAAAGAGGCCCTGACGGGGTACCTTCACGGTGATCTGTTTTATTTCCCAATGGGGTACCTTTGCAGTCATCTGATCTATTTACAGCTGAAGAGGACCACGGAGTATTTACACTTTTGAAGCCAGAGCTTCCAGAAGATGAAACAGATGGCTTGGTTGAATTAGCAAGGCCTTCCTGGCTGGGTTTCTTCAACACCTGCTCCGGTTTCTTTGGTTCTGCTGCCTTCTGGAACGCCCTGGCAGCAGTAGGGGCTGGGGTACTCTCAGGTTTGTTCCCGGTGCTGCCGAGACCAGAGATCTGGACATTGTCTGGCTGCTGGTGGCTGGAACAGATGAACGTACCGGGCTCAGGCCCAGCTTTGTAGCTTCCAGGAAGAAGCACGTTCCAACATTGCCTGCACCTGTAGATACAAAAGTCTCAGAAAACATCCTCCAGAGCACTGGGAGGCCATCAACACACAGCCGAGAGTGCAGGCACAATTCCACCATCAGCACAGGGAGGGTGAAGGTATCAAACTGGCAGTGAGCAGACCCCGCATGCACATTCCTCAGGCACCAAAATAGGAGCTGCTGATAGCACAGCCTGAAGTAGGAGAGGTGTGGATGAAAACGGACCGGTGCAGAGAGTTTCCCCTATGCACGGGCCAAGAGCAGGGCCAGGCTGCCTCCACTCTGACAAAAATGTCCTTGTCCTGGTTTCAGCTGGGATAGAGTTAATTTTCTTCCTAGTAGCGGGCATAGTGCTGTGTTTTGGATTTAGGATGAGAATAATGTTGATAACACACTGATGTTTTAGTTGTTGCTAAGTACTGCTTATGCTAGTCAAGGACTTTTCAGCTCACCCACGCTCTGCCAGGTGCACAAGAAAACTGGGAGGGGGCACAGCCAGAATAGTTGATCCAAACTGACCCAAGGGCTATTCCATACCATATGATGTCACGCTCAGTATATAAGCTGGAGGGAGTTGGTTGGGGAGTGATCGCTGCTCGGGAACTGGCTGGGTATCGGTCGGCGGGTGGTGAGCAATTGCATTGTGCATCACTTGCTTTGTACATTATTATTGTTATATTGTTATTATTATAATTACTATTTTACTTTATTTCCATTATTAAACTGTTCTTATCTCAACCCAGGAGTTTTCTCACTCTTACTCCTCCGATTCTCTCCCCTACCCCACCCGGGCAGGGGGAGTGAGTGAGCGGCTGAGTGGTGCTTAGTTGCTGGCTGGGGCTAAACCACGACAGTCCTCCATCACCTTGAGTGCCTCACACCACTCTCTCTCCAGTCCCAAAGGAACAAGGCTGCCCCTCTGTGACCCACAGGCCTGTGCCCCCACTTTGAAGAGCTGTACCTGAAGCAGTTCCTGTGATAGAGCTTCCCATCGACCAAGTGGCGCTGCACCAGGTGCACATGGTTCCCGCAGATACCACAGCTGCTGCTAGGGAAGTTCCCGCTCTCTGCCAGGACCCCTTTCTGTGGGGAAACGCAGTCGGTGAGCAGGCAGCACCGTGGCCCTGCATACAGCTACGAATGTCCCAGGCAGGTGAGAGTTCAACATGCACAGCCAGTTGGCTGGGACAGAGAAGTGATATCCAGAAAATCCCTGCTCCCACTAACCCTGTGTTCAAACGAAGTGGAACAGCCCTCAGGAGGATAGAGTAAGGGGGACTTGTTCCCACAAAGCCAGAGGACCAAGGTGTTTTGTCTGTCTGTGGAAAACTGAGGAGCAAAGGTCTCTGATTTGAATTAGCTGGGAAACATCCTTACCCTTTTGAGAGAGGAGCTTCCTTTCTTTCACCCTGTTTTTGTCCCTACTCTGCTTTGAAACTATTTCCAAGAATTTAATCAATGTTTTCTAGCAAAAATAATATATTCTGTTAAAAATCTCCATCCCCAAGGCCTAGGAACAGCACAGGTGTGTCCTAAGACACCCATGTCCCATTCGCCACTAGATAAATCTCAGCTGCCTGATGGCTTTCCAATGACTCCCACCTGAATCTGTTCAGTACCCAGACCTCTGGATTAAATCCCCCATAGTGAGCAGAAAATTTAGGGACTAAGTCCTTACCACTAGGAGCCTTGAACTAGCATTACACTCTCTAGCTCACTGAAGAGATTTAAGGTTTAAAGAACACCCCAAAACACATTTCCTACCGTGGTGACTGGGGGGATTTCTTTTGGCTTAGCTCTGGCTGGCGGGTGGGCAGGAGGCAGTTTTGGTGGTACTGGCTTAGGAGGCTCTGAAACGACTTTCTTCCCAAGAGGCTGCTCCTGAGGTTCAGAGGAAGGACGCTTGATTCCAGCCATGCCACCAACTGGAAGAAAGGAAGAAGGGAAGATTTTAAGGTAACATAAGGAAAACCCATGAGCTTAGGAGTCATTTACAATATAAGAAGATCCAGAGGTGCCTGATGGATAACTTGCAAAGCATACAAGGGGACACAGGCTTCCTTCACAAGCAGTTCTGTAGTGGAGTGAGGGGCAAGAGTCACTAAGTGAATTTTACCAACATATGCTGGAATCATCTGGTAGCTGAAACTGCTGATTTTTCTTCTTCTGAGGGAATTCCATGGGCAGGAGGGGGAATGAAAAAGTGGAAAAATACAAAACACCATCGGTCAATGGACTGAACAAGACCTTGGGTTTGTACCTGGCCCACAGTTTGGCTGGAATTGATCACCACTGAAACAGGCACTGCTGTTAGGTATTACAGCTAGCTAAGGAATTGAAGCATGGAGGGTTCGCTTCATTCAGGTTGCTGTGCTCCAGAATTCCTACACACCCTGAACCTTCACTCCTGTGGGTGTCCACCCCACATCCCAGCTGGGACTCTCATGGAGCAAACAGGCTTGTCAAATGAAAAAATGACCAATAAAAATGGGTAATTCTATGACAAGAGACTTGGAGGTGCCATGATGGCGCTGATGCAGAAACCAACAGGACTTGCCACAAGAAGCCTGCAAATGCCCGATCCTCTCTTCTTTGCATATAAAAGAGAAACCCTCTAAATTCACAAGTGGAGAAAAGAGAATCCCCACACACTTCAGCCAAGCAAAGAATGATGCCCTGTGCTCTGGGAAGTGCAGGGAGACTTCCCTGGGAAATAAGGCTTCATGCACAATTTTTACAGACTTGACCCCTCATCTGTCTCACAGGGATGTTATTTTTGTGCCAGTTCCTATTCTGAATGAGATGCCTCTGTGTTCCTTGTGAGATATCTGTGCCACAGATTTGCTTGAAGAGCGACCAATTAAATGACCACCCATCTGAAAAGAGATTATACCCTTTTCAGTAAATACAGATGGAGTCTGGGTGGGTGTAGGGAGCAGAGAGGAAGCCCAGTTCCCGGCAGTCTTCTCTCAAGAAAGCAAGCTATCCAAATAAACACCCAGGGCTCTTTTACCACAGTGACCAGTGGACTGGTGACAGCCGACCCAGCAAACAGTTTAGACTTAGGCTGCCCCCTCACTTCCTACTCGTGCCTTTTATCAAGTTCTCAAAGCCCAGCACAAAGTTGGGTGGTTTCAGCTCTGCTCTTCTGTAAATACCTGACCTCAATAAAATATTGGCTGCTGGCCCCCTCTGGCCTCCTGTGTCCTGCTTATTTCATGGTCTTGCTGGAGCCCATTCGAAGGGCACGACTATGGTATTAGGAGTCTGCTTGGTGTCAGAGGGCACATTCCTGGCTGGGCTCATTTTCAGACACGCGTATTCACCCCAGCAACAGGAATGCAACCAGAGCGTTTTGTGGGACACTAGAGAATATAAAAATGTGCTGTGCTTGGTGGCGTGGTAGGCAAGATGCTGGGGGGGGGAGAGGGTGAAGACCCCAAACTGACCCAGATTCCCACCACTTGGCACAAACGCAATGGAATTTGTATGACTTCAATCAGAATGGTTTTAAAACAAGAAATAAAAAATGAAGAGAGGGGAGGGAAAAGGTTGTAGAGGGAGAGAAAAAGCATGCTTAAATGTGTAAAGAGGTGGAGAAAGGGGAAGAGTTTAGACATTAAAGGCAGCTCTCAGAGTGAATTGCGCTTTCTTTCCAAGATGTAGGACATTTTCAATACCTATCTGTCTTCTCCATCTAGATTCACCTTAACCAGTTAAGTCATTCATGTCCCACTTTCTAAAGTTTCCTCTGGAGGAATCTGTGAAATTGGTTTATCGTATTATTTCATTTTGTATGAGCTTAAAGCCAAATATAAACCAAGCCTACAATAATGCTCCTGTGAGCCCAGATAAACTCTCCAGTACCTGAATATAATGCCTTGGCAGCTCTGTGGCCTGTTTTATGTTTGAAAGAATTTGCTATCACAATTATGTCAGTTAAGGGGGTCATTTTCTTCTACTTCTTTGTATCAGCACTGCTGTGCTGTACAAGCCCTACCGTGGATGCTGTTACATTGGCACAGCCTCACAGGCAAGCTCAGCCTTGTTACACTCCATGTTCTCACCAGCCCTCCTGTGTGGCAAGGACTGGAGCAGGGATGGAGGTGCTTGAGAAAGGAAAGCTGAGGTGGGGACCACAGAGGGGAACCTTCAACTACTCCTGTCTGGTTGAACCGTAAGAAATTTTAGACTGTATATTAAATTTTAAGGCACTAGTTTTAAAGACAAGGCACAGCCCTGTGCCCTTCCAAAAGCACTGGTGCTACTGTAGGCCGGTGTGTAAAGAGTTCAGATCCTTCACTGAAATAGTTCTGGTACCAAAAGGACTCTGTGCAGTCTGTTTTGTTTTTCCAGGCTTGTTAGGAGGCAAGGGAAAGCATAAAATTAAGCCCCAATCCTTCCCACCCCTCCAGAGAATATGGTACTTACTAGGAGACCGTCCATGGAAGTAGTTATAATACTGGGAAACATAGGTGAGGATGCTCAGCCTGTCTGGTACCCGCAGAGCAACCATATCCTCTGCATCCAGCAAGGCTGGGATCCCCAGCTCCTCCTCTGCCACTCGAAATGCCTAGAGAAGGGGGAAAAAAGAAAAAAAAAAAAAAAGGGGGTCTTGTCCAGCCCAGGCAGCAGAGCTGCTCCTCATCAGAAGTAAGAAACTCCACTGCAAACAGCCACACTAGAATAATAACTCTACTGGGGAACAGCTGTACCAGTTTAACTCCTACATCGTACGGCCATTACAGGAACCAACGGAGTCATGGCTTCCAGCCACCATGTTGAGAAATTCAGGCAGGAAGCCAAAAATCTGGCCTGGCAAGCTGGCCATAGCTCACTGCACAGGAACTCACCTGGGCTTCCCCTGCTCTTCCTTGAGCCTGCCTCTATCTGGACATGCACAGCTGCGGAGAGCGAGGCCTGGCAGAAGGGGATGTGTCAGTCCAGGCTGGCAGACTCGCTTCCAGGCTTCCAGCCCAACCTGGAGCACTCCCCAATTAACGGTGTGCTGGTAGGTGTTTGCAGGCAGCTTTCTATCTCCAAGTGCTGTGCAAATGTTAAGGCTTCCTGCCTACCGCCTGCTCTTCCCCATCTGAAAAAGGGGAAACTGTGGGCTTCAGGAGGGAGCTCTCTCTCCCAGACTAGAGAGGGGGAAGAGAAGAATAATGCAGAAGAATTCCTGATACCTAGCTCCCTTCCAGCTTAACCATTTCCATGCTGCCTAACATGCATTTGGGGCAAATATTCCTCTTTGTGGTCCCCTCTGCTTTGAAACTGCAGGATCAAAGTTAGGTAAAAGAGGGAAAAGCTATTTTCTTTTGCCTCTGAACGAGAGTCTTTACTAGAGGACAAAAAAACCCCAACGTCCAAAAAGCAACATCGCCCTTGCTCAGTGTAGGGCTTTTTTTAGGGACTTTCTTCAGCCCTCTTCCTTCCTGGCTTATAGGAAAAAATCCTTTGCCTCGCCCTTTGGAGCATGCCCTTTCAAAGGAAAACAGCACTTGCAGGAGCGGAGGCACAAGGAAGGATACTGCTGAACCCCATAGCCAAAGGGTTAAAGAAAGATTCGAACATATTAAAACCCTCCGCATCTGACCTCTGGCACAGACACAGAACAGTGTTGGTGTACAAGCCAACTATTCCTGCTTAGAAGAAACAAACAGCCATTATTTTCCAGCAAGATAATTACCATTTTTTTCCATCGGGTATCCCAGTAAAAATGTAACTGTGCTGACATTAAACATGCTTTCAGCCAGTTACCTCCAGTGCGTCATCCTGGCTGCCAGCACAGCCTGGCACTCGCCTGCCTCATAACCTGGTACTTAATATATTCTTTGGAGCGTTCCCCATTGCACTGGCTGCACAACTGGTCTGACCAGTGGAGTTTTCTTGCTGGACATTCCTGCTGTGCAGTCTAGTGGCCATGCCACCTCCCACCACATAAAGCCATAGGTGAGACCAGTGCAAAAGGCATAGGACAAGTGTGAGGGGCTGCTGGGACCACAAAGAGGAGGATGCTCTATGCACACAACTGGTTTGTCCAGAACCAGGGGAGCAATGCAGAGAGCAGCATTAGGATGTAGTGTTCCCTGTGCCTACAGCATCCTCATGTTCCTGGGAACCGCTCTTGCCTGAAGATCCAACAAGATCACCACCTAACATAGCCCAGTTGCCCTTCTCCTCTACCTGTCTGCCCAAGCTGACCTTTAAAGAAGCAACATACGATTTCTGCATAATATTTTTCATCAGTGCAGCTCCAAGTGCTTTATGAAGGAGGTAAGTGTCACTGCTTCCATTTTGCATAGAGGACCCAAAGTGATATGCTCAAGGCCATCTGAGCTGGCCAGGCACAGCCTTCCTCTGACACATGCTACCACTGTATCAGCTACACCACACCACCATCCATTAGCACTGAAAGAACCAGAACCAATATCTCTAGAAATCTTCTCATCTTTAAATATTTTTGAAATCTTTAGCAAAAAAAAATGCCACCAACTGAATTTTTTCTAGGGTTTGGGGTTGTTTTTATTAGCACTTGAGAAGTGACACATTCTTCCTCAGCAGAAGACCTTAGGTGGCAAATTGCAGCCCAAACAAGATATTTTTAGTTGAATAATATAGCCCCTCAAAAGAAGTTACTGAATAGTGAGGCATCAAGGAGGGTCTGAACAATAGCAGAGGAATAGCGCTGGAAGAAATCAGACCCACTCATGTCACAAGGGCAGCCAGAGGAAGAAAGTGTAGGAGCTAGGATGGAGAGCAGTCCGAGGGGGGAGGCCAGTCCAGGAGCCCACAGGGAGACGGAGGAGTCAGCCCCAGTCATGGCAGAGCCAAGGCAGCAGCACACCAGCAGTGAAAGCACAACACAGACAAGTCTTCCTACAGCAGGTGGAATAAGGAAGAGAGCACAAAATAAAGGACATAAAAGAAACCAAGAAATGGAGGGAGGAGAGGGAGGGAAACACAGGCTGCGACAAAGGAGGGAGCAACTCTTTTTATGAGAGGCACAAAGAAGCTTTTCATTAATAAAAGCTCATTAATAAAATGGCTCATACAGCTCATTTCCCAGAGACAAGCAAAGTTGCCAGCAGAGCAGACACCATCAGCCCAGCTGGGGAAGGAGGAACACTCAGAACTTCACAGCACTCTGGCTGGGATGACTGTCCATGGCGAAGAGGCCCTGATGCCTGCCGAACAGCAAACCTCATGGGCAAAAACGCTCAGTCTGAACCTCACCTAGAGGAGAGGAACGTGCAGGGCTGAACCCCAGAGAGTGTGAGTAACTACTCACATACTGCAGCCCCAGCTTGAGGAGAGGGGGGTCCGTCACAGGCACTGCGAACACAGCTGGGGCCGAAGGGGAGAGGAAGCTAAGGAGCATGGGGTGGTGAGTTTAGCTCTCCCGGAGGCACGGACCACCTCAGACGACTCATTGCATCAGAGGATGTCATTCCTCCAGCCCAGACAAGAGTAAGCTGCTGTGGTTCACATCCAGAGCTCCTGCCAAGCAGCCAAGAAGCTGCGTGGAGCAATGTCAAAGGAAAAAAAGCACTTTAATCCACTCCCTCTGTCTTTACAAGGGAGAGAGGGAGGAAAAAATCCCTCCTTGGAGCACTAAGCTCAGTGCAGAAGGGGGCTGGCCTGCCCAACTTCTACCTTCTTCGTGGAAAGAACAAGAGAAACTCAAATCCCATCCTCGAGTGAAGTGTCCAGGCACAATGAGGTTTTAGGACATCTCCACCTTCCAGCAGCCTTGATTCCCTGTATCGGGAATGAGCAGAAGTAGGGGGAGACTTCCTGCACTTCCCCTCTCACACCAGCTACCTCCCAGCTCCTGCTCCATCCCTCAGGAGCATCACGTACTCAACATGTCCATGCCCATGTCTTGACCTCCAGCATCTCTGCCCAAGCTCCTGCTGCCACAGGACACACTGGACACAGGCATCGCTGTGCAGCCAGCAAAGAAGTGTGAGTAGTCTGAGGGTGCTTTCAAGCAGCCAGCAAGCCTGGACATTGCCGTTCAAATCAGAAGGTTGGACGCATGCAGAATAAAGCAAAGGATTTGAATACGGCACACTCCGCCCACTGCATCTGCAGGGTTTCTGTCACTACACCACATAAGCAAGGTGCCAGGTCATAGACTAGACCAAAAGTAAAACATTAAAAGTCACTTACCAACTTGTTGTTCTCGTACACATTTTCTTTACTGAGGGAGTTGAAGTTTCTGAAATACAGAAAGAGAAAAATCTCAGGTTGGCAATGTAGAGCAAACTGCTTCACTACCAGCTTCTTGAACCTCTCTGAGCCTCACTGGTTCAGGGGACAGAGCACCTCCTCCCACCCTGCCTTCTCAGAGACGCTCCGGAGGGAGCAGTGTGGCAGATCCTGTCCGAGACAGTCACAGACCTGCTGCACCTCCCAGGACAGAGACATGCAGGAGACGCAGCAGGCACAGCCATCTGCCCACAGCAGCACAACACATTTTTGGCACATCTACCCTTGCAGGGCTGACTCCCGCAGCCTCCCGCGGACAGGACGTGCTGATGCCAAAACATCCCATGCAGATTCACAGGTTTTGATGAGGCAGCCAGGAGCAACCTCTAACTCATGGGGTGGGGTTTTTTCCCCCCGAAAAAGGCCTTGGTCCTCTCCCACCTCAAAAAGATACACTGATGTCTGCCAGCCAGATTTGCAACACTCTCTCCCTTGGAAGTACTTCCCAAATAGTCACATCCACGCTCTTCTCCCATCTTGCAAGTTGTCCCCACACAGAGAGACCTCACAGCCCCAAGGAGGCGCGGATACCTCAGACGCTGCACGTATCACACGCTTCTCTGACGCACCTCAGAAGCTGCTGATTCCACCAGCACACAAGTTCTGGTTTCAAATCCTCTTTTCTTCTCTGGCAGGGCTCCACAAAACCAGCACCAGGAATCTGCCTGGGAAATACCTCTGCCCACAACACAATACTGTGGCTGATAACACCAAAGTTGCCTGTATAAATCTTATTCTCCTTTCCCTATGGCTGTCACTTTAGATTTGTAATCATAACCAATAACTGAAAAGGAAGAGACAATTACTTTTTGCAGTTACAAGCCAAAATCAACAATCCTTCTTCCTTTCTACTCTCCCTGAATATCACCTACCTCTTCCCCTCTCCCCAGATTTGCTCTCCCCGTCTCTGGTCCAACCCAGATGCCACCGCTCTCTGCACTGTGCTGGCAACTCAGAAACTGGGACCAGGCAGGACAGGCAAGAAAGCCCAGGGAAGAGTGAGTTTATGGTACTGGAAGTGGAGCTGCAACACAGCGTGCCTTCTCACCTATAGCAGAGCGTGTCCCTTGCTTAGGGAACAGCCACCATCAGCTTTATTTTAAACTGACTGTCACAAGCTAAACTAGGAACACAAAACCGACTATGACACAAATGGTATGGAATAAGGAGTTGTATTGGGCCCGGCTGAGATGGAGTTAATCTTCTCCACAGCAGCCCTCATAGTGCTGTGCTTTGTACTGGTAGCTAGAAAGGTGTTGATAACACACCAGTGTTTTGGCTACTGCTGAGCAGTGCTCGCACAGCATCAAGGCCGTCTCTCCAACATTTTCCCCCCCTCACGAGTAGGCTGGGCGTGGGCAAGATCTTGGGAGGGGACATAGCCAGGACAGCTGATGTTGGCTCAGCAGTAAAAGCTAAGAGAAAGGAGAAGGAAGGGGGGACATTCGTTATTTACGTTTGTCTTCCAGAGCAACCGCTACAGGTACCGAAGTCCTGCTTCCCAGGAACTGGCTGGACATCGCCTGCTGATGGGAAGTAGAGAATAAAAATCTTTGTTTCCGTCTATTTTGCTTCCATGCACAGCCTTTGCTTTTGCTTTTTTTTTTTTTTAATTGAACTGCCTTTATCTTGACCCACGAGGTTTTGGGGGATTTTTTTCCATCTCATTTTCTCCCCACCTGTCCTGCTGAGGAGGGGAGTGATAGAGCGGCTTGGTGGCACCTGGCATCCAGCCAAGGTCAAACCCACCACAAACAGAAAAGGCTACAGCACCAACTTTGCATTTTTGTACGTAGCACCTTTATAACCGACGTGGACCTCCCCTTGCTAGCCAGTCCCTCACCTCTGAGAGGAGCCAGGACAACCGTGTGAAAGCCAGGGCAAAGCTGGCTTGCAGTGACCTATTCATGAGACAAACACATGATCTGTATCGCAGCAGGGGAACTTTTTCCATGACTTGTAACAGCAAGGAGCAAGCCAGGTCCTTTACCTGCTTCATACAGGAAGTGGAGCATTACATTATGAATGAGAGGTGCCTTCGAACAGGTTTGTCCATCATGCCACAGCCTGTGCCTCCTCCCTGCCCTGCCCCGCCCCCCCCCCAATCTGGTACTGCTATGTGAGATAAGGAGAGAACGAATGACAGATAAGACCCAACTCCCCCAAGAAGCATGTAAAGACAAGGCGCATCCCACCTCTAAATCACATACTCTTTCCTGTGCAAAATCAAAGGGACTTGCAGAGGTTTTTCTTCAAGCAGTGCTCCTGCCCAGAGATTTTCCTTCCCTGAGACAATGGATTAAAAAGAGCAACAAAAACAATCACAAGCCAAAAAAGTTTCAGTGAAACAATAGATACAATCACCCTGGTTTGTGTCAGGCAAGAAAATCAGCTTTTTAAAGAGCCAGCTGAAGGAGGTGATTGCAGCTCTGCCTCACTCCCAGTTCTGTTCCCAAATAAAGTCTCAGCAGCAGGGTCATCCTGAACACAGGAAAACACCTGCAAGAGCAAAGGGGAGCTCCAGCTTCCTCGGTCATACTGACACATAAGACATAACATACTGGAATTACCTATTTCTTGTTAGTCAGTGGCCTTCAGCCATGCTGAATGCTGTTTGCTATGGTAGTGTGTGTGCAGCTTCACACTGCGTGGCATGTAACAGAGACCTAAAAACCGGAATCTCTTCATGGTGAATGTCTGAAATTCCCTTCTGTTCCCCAAAGGAGTGCGAACAACCAGGTTACCTGGTCATTTCAAGAGTCTCCTGCCCTCTCAGCATCACTCCTTCCCTGGCTTGTCAGGTGAACTGCTTACATACAATATTTCTTTTGGAAATCAATCTTGCTGGTGCATCTCCTATCTTGGAATGTCAAAGCCCTCTGACCAATGTAATCCCAAGAAAGCAAAGCTAATACAAATGGAGAAGTAGGAGTTCTCCACTGAGAAACAACAGGCAACTGAATTAACTGGAAGAGGTGAGAAACATAAACCTGACCCAAAAGAGGGCCTCCAGTGCTGGAAACAAAACAGATTGGAGTTCACTAGCACAGGGATAGAAGTGAAGTTTTTAACTCCCCAAAAAATCCTTCTCTTAGCAAAAAGTGGCTGAGCATTTCTCATGTCCATGAATCTCCATGACTGCCCACTGCTCCATCTGCACAGACCCAGTGCTCGCAAAGCACGCCACGGTCCTTTGCAAGCACATGTGCTTCTACAGGAGAAATCTCTGCTGCTGCTGCAAGCACTAACTTGGTTGGAAACTTGCCCTTGGAGCAGACTGAGAAAAAAAAAAAAAATCCCAGAGCCATGATGGTACCAAAAAAGCTTCTGCTTTTCATCACTTTTGTACTATTTTCTCTATAGACAATAAGATATGCACAGTCAAAAGGATCACTGAAGAAGAGTGAAGCACCCTTTGCCAGCTCACAGTCCTTGAACAGAAGGTTCAAATCCAGCATGCTCTGCTGGGAACAGGACCTTTCAGCTGTGCTCTTTCTGGAGGTGTGAACAACCTGGGGAGAGGGGACAGGGCTGGGAATCCCAGGTGGAAGATGTCCTCCATGTGCTCCACCTCCTCTCAGCAATGCCTGCTCCACACTGCTCTGGTCCTGCTGGCAAGCTGCAGTGTGCTGCTGGGGGACTAACAACAGACGAGACTCCCCGACCCCAGAACCATCCTCCCCTCGCCTACGCCTGTCACACAAACCACAACCGCGCGGAGGCCAGGCAAGCGGCAGCTCTGCTTCATCCCAGCCTTTTGCTAAGGAGATGGAGACTGCGGGCAACCCGTCCTCAGCACGGCCGGGGCCCTCCCTGTCCGTATCGGTGACTGTCGGCCTCATCCTGCCCCGCTGAGCTGACAGTGGCCCAGGAAATGCTGCTGGAGGAATGGGCACCCGCTGCTGCTCAGCTGCCAAGGGGGATTTCAGAACCAGTCAATTCCCAGAACACTGAGCTGAACACCAGCTCACAGTCTGGGAAAGAGCAAGATCCTGGACAAAAAGAAGGAGCTTAATCAAAACCTTTCCTTAACATCTGGCATTAATATCTGAGCGAGTGTGCACAGCTCCCCTGCTTGTTCTAACTCACTTACCCGGCCAAGGCCACTAAAACCGTGGCCAGAGCTTGCACAGCCATCATCATCACACGTGGCAGCTGCCGACCTCAGCCTCCCACCACCCTGCAGTGAGGCTTCATGTCCCTGTGATGAGAGGAGCCTCAGGGCTCCGCAATCATCCCAGAAAACGGGCTGGGACCTGCCAGACACAGTGTGCATGCCTGGCTAGGGCTGGCTATGAAGCACTCTTCAGCTGGGACAAAAGAGAAATGAATTTCCATGGTAATTCAGCATGCTTCTCCACTCCCCCAGAGCATCCTTGGGTGAGTGGGAAGTGCGTGGGAAATGCATTTCTGATTTTACACAGCCTGCCCTGTTCACCAATAGCATACAAACCGACATCAGCCAAGTTTGAGAGAAGTTATCATACTTTCCATATGTTTTCCAGCAAGAAAACAGGAAGAGGGGGGGAGACCCCCACCAGCCTGTCCTCTGAGCCACATACCCCACAAGAGAAGCCTGTGATTATGACCATGTTTTGTAATTGCTTGAATTTTTCCTGGGAATTTCTCAGACTCCTGCAAGGAGAAATCCCCTGCACTCCTCAGCCCAAGAATCTCATTTGTGTAAACCAAGACGGAAAACACACTGTTGCAAAACTTGGATGCCGTGACTGAATCATGTTCTGCAAGTGATTTATATAGCAGAGCTGCTGCAAACACACCGAGTACTCCGAACACCAATTATCCTTTTCCAGTTTTATTTTCAGTATGATGCTTTTAATCTTCAACTAGAATCTTTGCTAGAAGCAAGGGGAGGAGCTGAGGATAAACCGCTTGAAGCCCCTGGGAAGCAGGAGTCAGAGCCACACGTGCACCCAGCCGCACTTCTCTGCTGGTGGCTCCTGCACCACCAACACTCAGAGAAGCTTTTACAGATACATGGAGAATTTGCACAAGTATTCAGCCACGGGATCCGACACATGACACCCGGCAGCCCTGGCCACCAACCACTTGAAAGCATAATTTCCTTCCAGCAGGACTTTGCCCAGCCAAGGGTACGCTTGGTGCTTTCCTGCATTACACGACTGACACCGACGAGGGAGGTCACTGATAAAAGCTTTTCTTTAACCTTCAGGCAGTCTTTGCTGAGCTGGTCCAAGTCAGAAAGAGCTTCTGTAAGGTGCTGAATAAAGTCAGGCAGAATTTCCATCATAAAAGAAAATGAATGGGAACAGAGAGATGCCACAAGGAACATCTTCCCTCTTCAGCACAGGAGAACTTATTTAAGACCTGTCTGTCCACAACCCTTGATGCACAGTTCAAGGATTATAAACAACCCACTAAACTCATCAACAGGATTATTCTAGCTCTCAAGTTGCTGAGCCCCTGTTTACAGCCATGCTCCGGATGGGCCAGCTGCAGTCGGCCAGGAAGCAGTCACGTTCCCTCTACGAGCACCTCCTGGTCACGTCAGCCTTTCTGCCCTGGTATTTTTTATCTTTGGGACTGTGAATCAAAGGAAGGAAAGGAAATATCTGAAGTCACATAGACAGGACAGTGTGTCAGGAAGCCATACACAGCAACACCATGGTGACTGCCCAAGCACTGGGGACTACAGAGAAAGCGTGCCTGAACCTCCCGCTGCCCAAGCCTGCTCCTGCCTCTTCCAAGTTTCAAAACAACAGAGGAGAGAGAGCAAGAGGACATCTCCTTGGGCTTCCACCAAAAGCCAGACAGCTGTAAGGGAGATCTCTGCACACAAAGCCAAGCGGCAGGCTGTCCTGGGAGCACGAGGCAAAAGGCAGAATTGAAGGAACAGGAGGAAAACCACAGTACAGAAAACCCAACCTGGTCCTCCACCTGGACACATCTGACTAGGAGAGGCCTAACACTTAACAACTCCTGGGCAATCTTCACACTGCTCCATTGCCTTGACCTTCCCCCTCACCTGCGAGTGTGGACAGGGATGGATTTATGTCCATGACCAGTGGACATGTCCAGCCACATGTCCCTGTCCAGTCCAAAGAGCCCAGAAGTGGGGAAAAAACCCCCAAAACTAGGAAGCAGGATCTACATCTCCCTTTGGCGATTCACCTTCCCAGACATTAACATTTGGGCAGGCACAGGTCAAAGCCAACAGGGCACCGCAACAGCGCCAGCAAGGGCTGGGAAACACCTTGTCTCCCACAGACAAAACTCTAGATGGGAAAAAGGAGCGATGTTCAGCAATCCAGCGGCTGCCGGGCCCTGCCTTTCTATTGTATTTTGTTTAAATAGCCCTCGCCTCCTGACTCGCGAGCAGCTGAGCAGCCGTCGGGCTGAGCGAGGAAAGCCCAGCCTAAGCAAACACAAACAGCAAAGAAGGAAACGCTTTCGCAAAAACCGGTGCCTGAACTTGTTTTGTAATGGAAAGGACGCGTTTAAAGTATTTATACTTCAGCCACAGAAGGAAGAAAGGAGAAAAATGATAGAGGGAAAAAAAAAAAGCACGTAGGCGAAGCTCTTCGCTCAGAGATTTGCAGCGTGGGTGCTAGCCGAGCTCGCAGCGACGGCCAGCCAGGCGCCCACAGCATCTCCCAAAGAGCTGGGACTTCTGTTAGGGCTGCGCCGGCGGGGACGGCGAGGTCCCACGGCGGGCGGAGGGCCCGGGCTCCGCAGCTCCATGGCGGGCTGGCCGCGGCCCAGCGAGGGCCCTCAGCTGCCGGGGGGGGTCCCGGCCCCTCCGAACCGGCAGCCCACGCACCGGCCTCGACGCCCGGCTAGGGTACTCACATGAGGTCGGGCCGGTGCCGGTGGAGGATGGCGCAGAAGGCGAGGCCGTCGCGGAAAGAGGTGGTCATGTTGGTGATGCTGACATCGCGGTAGCCCTCGCACTGCTGCTTGCACCACAGCTGCAGGTTCTGGATGGCCGCCATGGCCTCGACGGGGCGGGGGGAGGCGGCGGCAGGCGCGGCGGTGCAGCAGGGAGCCCCTCGCCGTGCCGAGCCCGGCCGCAGGCTGCCGGCGTGTGGCGGCGGCCGCGGCGGGCAGGAGGCGGGGAAAGGGGCGGGCGAGGGGCGGGCGGCGGCCCCTCAGGGCCTCCCTCCGCCTCGCCGCGGGGCCGAGCTTGGCCGAGAGCGGGGGGAAAGGGCCCGGACCGTGCGTGTGGCGGAGGGGACCGGCCGTCCTGCGGGGGCGGGCGCCGTGTGTGGCCGGGGGCGGCTGCTTGTGCACAGGGGCCGGGGCGGCCCGGCCCTCCCGCCATGGCCCTGTCGCGACCTGGGATCCCACACGTTGGGCTTCTGCCGCGGGGACAACGGAAATCTCCTTCACACCCACTCACAAAATAAATAAACAAACAAACAAAAAATAAAATCAGATTTCCTTCGTGAAGGTGCAGCCGCACAGGGGAGGTGTGAGGAGGAGGAGGGAGGACGAAGCATGGCGCCCAGAGGCCTCATCCTGGCGAGGGAAGGAGGGAAGGCCGGCCGTGGCATGGGGGAGGAGGAAGCATGGCGCCCAGAGGCCTCATCCTGGCGAGGGAAGGAGGGAAGGCCGGCCGTGGCATGGGGGAGGAGGAAGCATGGCGCCCAGAGGCCTCATCCTGGCGAGGGAAGGAGGGAAGGCCGGCCGTGGCATGGGGGAGGAGGAAGCATGGCGCCCAGAGGCCTCATCCTGGCGAGGGAAGGAGGGAAGGCCGGCCGTGGCATGGGGGCCGCCGGCCATCATCCCTTTCCCCACAGAGGGGCACGAGCGGGGTGGCGGGGTGAGGAGCCAAAAAGGCGGCCGCCCGCTGCGGTCCTGCGCCGCTGGGCTGGCCACGGCCGGGGCCAGCACCACGACTGCCAATTCATTACGGTTGCCCCGCGGCACGCACGTCACATAAACCACCTCGCCAGATCTCCTGCGGCTGACAAAACTGCAGAAGAGACAAGGTAACACTTTAAGAGCTGCCTATAAATTAGGTTAAAATAATTAATAATACATATATTAATGGCATTTCTATGACATGATATGGATAATATACATTAATATATAAATACCTCACAAATAATTCAGCGTGTTTCCATTTCATCAACAATCACTGGCCAATGTATTTACTTTATGGTAAGGATTATACATTTCATTATAAATGGCTTGCTGGGCATGTCAGCAACTTTTACATCTCCATTCACTTTATTATTAATGGTTTCCTGAACAGTAACGGCATAATAATGCACACAATGCAGCATGAATATTTGATGTGGCATCTATAGTCTCCCATTTATCATTTATAACAGGCTACAAAAACATTATAAAACATTTATTACGAATTTATAGATCACTTTATACTAAAACAAAGTTGTGTTATAAATACATTATTAATCCTTTATGCCATTTATAGGAATCCCTTGTAATAAGGCCTTAGCATGTGTTGCTGCACAACCGTAACAAGAACGGTGTGCCAAGGAGGAAATACGGCACGGTGAGGCTGCTCCTAAGTACTGGGTGTATTCTGTGAAGGAAAGCATAAACATCTGCACTCAAAATTAATCAGAGTACCAAGGGACCAACCAAAAGAAATGCTGGATTAACTCAAAATTGTTGGTTTTTTCCCCTCCCTTGAAACAGATGCTTGCTTTCTTGCAAGTTGGAAACTTGCAGCGCTGGAGCCCTGAAAGCTGAGCTGTCCCGCTTCATTTCCACACCACCTTCTCATTAGATTGATAAAATTTGCATAATTTACAAAAAAACAACTGCCTAACGATGGGCAGCCCTTCTCATCCTCTCTCATCAGGTAACTTAGCGGCTGGTGAGAAATAAAGGGCATGCAGTGGGTTTAGGAAATGCATTTGTGGAGTTTCTTTTTGTAAGTCCCAAAGACTGTTTTGTTTAGCAGCGTGCATCCCCCTGCCGTGCCTGCAGTCTACATCGTGCAGCACTGGGAAACGAGGAGAAGAAAATGATGTTTGAAAATGGAATTGTTGCCAACTGCTAGTAGTTCAAATAGTGAAAATCAGCTTCTGAGCCCAGCTTTGACACTGTGGTAGTTACCCCTTTCAGACTTAATGGCCCAGATGGGGCGCAGCCCAGGGAATATTTACTTTTTTAAAAATATATTTGTTTAACATGACAATCTGTCTTCTAACAAACCCAGCTTAATGAGTCGATGCGGTTAGTCTCTTCTCATTACCTCGCACTTTGGGAAGGGGCAGCTGGGGCTGGGTGGCAGGGGACACAGACCCACGGAGCAGAAAGCCAGGCTGGTGCTGGAGAGCAGCTGCGATTTTCTGTATATCACAGGCCACTACATTTCACCTCGTCCCCCCCTGCACTGTGCTTGGTCATCTGTGTTTGACCGAGACGGTCGTATCAGAAAGGCATCCAGGCTTGCAGACACCAGAAGAAGCAACTTAGTCGCTGGCTCCAAGCTGTGCATCCCAAGAGGGGGTTAGGTTGGAGGTACAGCCCTTGGTACACCAGAAGAATCGGGTCCACATTATACGCTAAGGTGATTAAAATGACATTGCTGAAGGAGTTCGCTAATGCAGTAATAGTATTACTACTGGCCCAATAATGGCTTTTCAAAATACAGGCATCAGCGACTTGTGAAGTGTTCTTAGTTGGTGATTAAGGAGAGCTCTGCGGGAGTTTATAGCTATGATGAGTCTTTAATGCACCAACAGGTAAACTAACAAGCATTAGAGGGAAGAACGGGGCAGGAAGGGAGCAGAGCTGCCTGTGCAGCTGCCTACCCATTACCCACAACTGCTGTTTTCCCAGGACATTCCTCACGGGATGATGCTTACAAATCCTTACTCTGGATTATATTTTTCCCTTCTACATCTTTTCCTGGAGGAGCCTTATTTTGTGGACCTTGCCTGCACTCACTGAGCTTTTCCCATTGCTGCTGGGTGTAATTTTCTACCTGTGATGCACTGCCAGCTCACGGAGCAGAGCGCGTCCTGCGAATGCAGTGCCTGCTCCTCTAGATCCCTTCCCAAGGCGTGTTTGGAAGCTTGCTGGAGAGCAGCAGTCCACAGATCCATTGTGATTTATTCTTCTCTACTTACAAATATGTCTCCTTTTCTTTCTCTTCCACAGTCCTTTTCAGTTCTCTTCCTGGATACCAAACTGCAACGGAGAAATACTGAATGCTTCCTGATGGTTGCTATGGCTAGTGGAGATCACCCTCTGCCATTATCTCTTAAATTTATCCTAGTTCCCATAGGCAGCAGCCTGGACTTTACCATTAGTAGAGAAAAAACTTAAATATATGACTAGGACCACCCTAAAGCCCAAAGAAAAACAACCAATGTTTGTTAGCTTGAGGACTTGAAGGAAGGGGAAAAGGGTCGATTCCTTGTATCAGACAACGTGGGGTCTCATGAAGCTGAGAATCAAGTAACGCATTCTTTTTCATAAGAGTGCAACATCATAGACAAAAATCACATCTTTTAACTATTGTGGGAAATCAGCTGATCAAATTGAGCTACTTCATAATTTTGCTGCAGGCTGTACACAGGGCTGCTCACTCCCAACAATAGGAAGCGTGTGTCGTAGCCAAGAGCTCTCATACGTTCCAATGCTTGTATTAAATTGAGGGATTCAAAATGAGAAGGAAAAGGTATGCGTCTCATCAGTAACATGCCTCATCAGCTCTCTCTTCCCAGAAGGCAGCCAGGCTGACTCCACAGAGACAGAAAGGCCCAAGCCAGGGAAAAGAGAGCCCCAACAATTTCACAGCTACTCACACAGAAATGCTTCCACATGATACCCACCTCTCCTTGGAGTCTGGCTGGTTTGACCTGCAAAGTAGCAGAAAAAATGTTATTAAAAAATTCAAGTCTGAACATGAATTTCCACTGAAAGAAGATGAAAGTGAAATGTAAAGTTACAGGAGGCGGCACTTTGGTAAATCTCTCCACAACACATGCCTCTGAGAAGCTCGTGAATGGTAAAGCCGTTATCCTAAACCCTCAAAGGACCAAAAATAGTGAGCATCAGAGCAAAGTGTGTCCTGTCACCTAGGTATAACACAATGTCACATCAAAAAAGAAACCAGTCTCTCTCCCTTGTTGTCCCTCCTGCCCACTGGCAAGATGACCTGCCAGCTTTTCTGTCCCCCAAAACAGTGAGGTGCGGAACAGGCTAGAGGTTGATGTCAGAAAGTTATTTCCAGGCAACAAGGATGGGAGACTGCTCACATGCTGCATCCTACACACCATGTGCGAAGGAAAAAATGAAGAGGCCATAAACAGCTGCTTGGTGGGTTACCAAAGAGTCTCAGGGAGCTAAAAGCAGCTCTCCAAGGGGACCAGGGACAGTGTTTCAGAAGGTGACCTCCCCTCCTCTTCCAAGGAAGGTGAAACAGGCGGTGGTGATCTCCAATCTTTGCACTGCCCTGGCAGAACACTCCCTCCAGTCCTCCAGGAGCTGCAAACTTCACCGCTCTCATCAGAAAGCAAAAGTGAAGGTGCGTTTTGCTAATCAAAACCTGTTTGGATCACGAGATTGGGTGAGGTGACCCGTATCTATCATGGCATCACCATGGGAGCAGGACCCACCCTGGGGCAAGGGCTGGCTTGGCTGCTTTGAAAGGCTGTGTCTTATCAGTGGAGCAGAGTTTAAAGCCTGGAAAACTGACACTTGTTAGTGATTAACAATGTTAACATGCTGAAGGAAAGAAATACTTTGCCTCTTCCAAGCTCATTGTGGACATGAATAAGTGGTCTCCTTTTCCTGGCAGTGGGGGTAAATGAGGTCTTTTTCTCTCTTGTCTCTTCTTACAGCTTAATAATTACTCAGCAATAACTGGTCTATTGTAGCTTAATAAATTTTTTTAATTGTTGCTGGGGGTCTTGACATTCTTTTGCCCACTATCTTCTTGTGTTAGAGATGCTGTTCAGGCAAACAGGGTAACACCAAAGGCAAAACACCACCAGCTACACAGGACAGGCAGATATATTATTATAAAGGTCTCTTGAAATGAAAAGGAGGGGAAAATGCAAGTTCTATATTCTGCTGCTTTAGGGCCAAATTATCTAAATACATGGAGAGGCAATGCAGAGGTTTAAAAATCAGTCCACCTTAGGCAAATGCTACCCCTGAAGAAGCCAGGCTACTTACATACCCAAAGCTAACAGAAGTCTTACCATTTTTAGCTTTTACCAAACAACTCCTTGAGTTAAGCGTGAATCATACCATCCTGACCTGTGGTATGGCCAGAAGGAAGTTAATTGAGGGCAGGCAGAGCCGGGATTGTGTTTGTCACTGACCGAGGTCACCGATGAAGTTGGCTGGAGGAAGAAGATGGCAGGGCCCCAGGGAGCAGTCCCGGGAATAGCCTCCATGGCTCACATTTACACACAGACGATAAGTAACGGACATGGAGTTTTCCTCTCCCTTTTTTGCACGAGATTTCTTGCATGCTGCTCCTTGCAAAGGGAGGCTTCTCTTTCTCTACCTTTCCTCTTTTCTAATGGCTGGCAAAACGTTGATGCCTTTAACCATGAAATCCCATTTCTTGGCTGTTACCTGTATACCTCTCCATGCGTTTCCACTGTTGACGTAGTGTGTCGGGCAGATTTGCCTCTGAGCTCAGTGCTGGGATTCTTCCAGTTCCCCAACATCAAACATGTCCCAGAGGCAGCTGCCACTGACTCAGGAGCACGCTGGCACCTCCCCACTTAGTCATGCCCTGCTAACGGCCAAACTCACGTCGTGCTCCAGGATGCCCCTCACAGTTCCTGGCATGCACAATCCTGCCCGGAGCTGGGTCAAACAGCTGCACCCCTGCTCTGGGGCATCAGCACGTGCGAGGGGCCATGCTCCCAGCCACGCCGGGTCTGGCAGGAATAGGGTATGGTAAGGTTAGAGATGCCCACTTGTGCCCAGCCAAGGCAGAAAAGGTCCATCTCATGCATGCTGGACAAGTGTCCATCTCCCTCCTGAGGCTGCCACACCTGGGTCATAAAAACATGATGTTTTGATCATGGGTGACAAACCCATTTGATCTTTGCAGCAGAGAGAAATAATTTGCAGTAGGAAACTATCGCAAGAGGTGCTTGGTGTTTGCAGGGGATTTGTGATCCCTTGATGCTTGCAGGGTATGGAGGTGGGACCCGGTCACCTCCATGGGGAAGCAGCTGAGCTTTGAGAGGACCTGATGTGAATGCCATCACAACATGGGTGAGGAGGTGTCACGTCCCACTCCTCCTAAACCTCAGCTCTCCTGCCGCAGCCTGCCTGTACCATGCCACCACCTCCACCCAGGCATGCTGGGGCCTGTTCCCAGCCTGGAATTGGCTATTCCTGCATTCCTGCCCCATCCTTACCAGCTGGTACTTAGGGAAAGGGCCCTGCAGCCCCTTGGCTGCTCCAGGACTGCCCAGCTCCTCCTGGGCTCCCTTCGCTCCCCAGCCCTCTACCACCTCTGCCCAGCGGCAGCCATGCAGGCACCAAAGCAGGGCCAGCTGATGCACAGGGGTTCTGCCAGCCCTGCCCTGAGCTAGGTGCAGCCACAGGATGCCGAACAAACCTGCAGCCAGTTTTCCCTTCCCCATCGTGCCTCCCCTAGAGCGGGGATGGGATTTCCAGTGTATCCGAGATGACAAAAAAGCCTCCCCACAAGCCAGTGTTGAGTACGTTCCCCAGCCCCACGCAGAATCCCTCAGACACCAGCCCTGGCAGCCCATGGCTCTCCTAGGAAGCTCTTGACTACCAGCAGATTGTGGTAGAGAAGTGTCCAAGCAGGGATTTTGCACCACCTTGGGACGTGTTGTCTGGAATGCAGACGGGAACAGCGATTTCTGCTGGGCAAGTCACGGGGACCCCAGCGGGCTTGGCCAGGAACAACCCTGC
This sequence comes from Pelecanus crispus, assembly GCF_030463565.1. Classification (NCBI taxonomy): domain Eukaryota; kingdom Metazoa; phylum Chordata; class Aves; order Pelecaniformes; family Pelecanidae; genus Pelecanus; species Pelecanus crispus. The sequence goes on along the minus strand of NC_134653.1, from coordinate 6,682,006 downwards.
AAACCGCCTCCAGCACGGCACCAGCTCTCCTTGAAGACAGAGAAGATGGCCCTAGCCCGCGGGAGGAGCCCAGCGGACCCATGAAGTACTGTCAGCTCAGCAGGGATGGCAGGAGAGAAGGTGCTCAGCCAGGCGGAGATAAAAGTTACAGAACGCTGATTAAAAGGCAGGTGAGCGTCAGGGCATCAGTACACCATCGCTGTTTTAGAGCTCTCACGGCTACCTTTGCAGACAGGATGGACGGGCTCCTGCCCTGAGCTGTCTCTGCACAGCCAGGCGCCCCTTGACAGCTCCGTTCCCAGCCCTGAGCTGTTTTCAGTGATGTGCTCCAAGCCAGGGCAACCTGCTCAGCTCCACTGGGTCCAAGCAGAGGATGGTAGGAACCTTCAATACAGCAAAAAGCAAAGATCAACAAATCATAGATGATGCTTTTTGTATTGGGAGATCTATGGGAAGGCCCAGCTCTGCAGAATAACTTCCACCCACTCTCCCTCCCTTTGAATTTGTTTCCTCATCTCCCAAGATGATTTCTGATGATGAGGATAAAGATGTGCCCCTTCCAGCTTCTCAAACACATCTCTTCCCACTGCTCTGCAAAGTGTAGCTGTCCTGCTGTGAGTGGTCATTAAAAAGTTCTGCCAACATCCAAACATCCCCAACTCCTCCAAACCAGCTCTCCTGGAGCTGGTCTGCTCACAGCAGGCATTGCCCAACAGAGAGAGCAGAAGTTGGGGCCAACTACACCATTTGTTTTTGCCCGTAAATGTTTCTAGTTACAGCCCTGGAGTGGGGTTTCTGGAAAGCCCCACTACTTACTTTGACTCACTGTCTTTGCACGGTAACAGTTTTGAGACATTTTCCTTGTTCTTTGATTTGAAGTCCTGTGAAAAGCCCTTTCCCAGTCAGTCACACAAGTTCCCAGTTGCTCTAGGCCCACAGCAGTGCCAAAAGAACAACCTCCCTGCTCCGACAAACTGAGCAGTACCTTAATGATGTCTGATAAGGGACTAAGGTAAGAGGAGCCAGTAATCTCACTGGGAACCCTTTAGACAGGCATTAATCCTGCTGTCACCAAGCCCCTCAGGAAAACCATTTCACTGACTTGATGTTCTTCAGCTGTTCTTCCCCATAATTTATATGTAGCTAATTGCCACAGTAGTGGCTCCGGATGCGAAGCAGATGCTGCTGAGGAAAGGAGCATGTTGCATCCATAAGTGATGGCTCTAATCTCTTTATTTAGAGGCAAGGCTACTTACAGTTGATGAGAGGTTCGGAGCTCTCCCTTTTCTCCTCCCTCTCTCTGCAAAGCCAGACAGACATTCATTCGTATTTTGACACATTAGCAAAAGTGCTCATCTGTGGCACTCCTCATTTGCAAGAATGGACAGTATTTCTCCACCCAGCCACCCATGAGGTCACCACTGTCCCTGCCACCAGCAAGGAGATACAGACGTATTTACAACTATCTATAAAATTCCTCTGGGATCTTTGTCTTCAGAATACTATGAAGATTCCTACTAACAAGTGGAGTGCCAGAGGAATAGAGACAAACGACATGAAAGCAAACTGGTGACTAGGATTGAGACTGGAGAATAAGCATATGTGGCAATTATTTCTCTGGAACAGAGGGAAGGAAGACACCTCCTCCTCTGTCCTCAAATGACAGCTGGCAAACCAGCCATCACCGCTATCAGCGGACAAGGGCCAGACAGCAGTGGCCAGAAGAGTCACAGGGAGGAACTGGTGGATCCCACAGAGGAAACCCAGCTGCTTGTTCGAAGACTCCACTGTGACAGTGGCCAGCTGCCGGGATGTTTGCAGATGTACCAAGAAGTTTGCTTATTTGTTTTTAAAGAAAAGTTTTCTAAGGAACCTCTTAAAAGTTGCCCTGTCAGCAGCTGCTGCTGACCAAACTCATCTATTATACCCCACCGGCCCTTCTAAACCTCCTCCATTTCCTGCATATATTTGTAAAAGGCCAAGATAGTTCTGTGAGCATTTGGCCATGGAGACAGGTCTTCCAGAGATGCTTTGTCTAGAATAACAAGAGGCTGAAGAACAGGGAGAGAGGGATGTCGAGCTGCACCCAAGGCAGCACCGAGCAGAGAAAGGCACAATGGAAACAAAGAGAATTTTAATTAAAAAAGAAACAAAAAACCAAAACACCCACCCCCAGAAACCGAAGTGGTCTCTCCCCCTGCACAGATCTGCATGTTCCCTCCAACACAGAGGGTGCAGAGACTTCAAGTGCAAGGGCTAGCACTCCCTTCTGCTCTCCCAGCAGCTCTGCCTTCTTGGAGAGACAAGAGAAACTCAAACAACAAACTGACAGCCACTGCCCCAAGACCCCATGAAGGAAGTGGTCCCTGTTTGGCACAATGTTCAGGAGATTCTTCTCCCACAATAATGGTGTCTTAGCCAGCCAGATTGATCCTTGCCCCTTTCTGATCTTCAGTCAGCACGCTCTCCTTTTCCAGCACAGTCTGGCCTGCTACATCACCTCTTTGATCCTCCAGCACATGGACTGAAATACACTGTCTTCTTACAGGGCTTCAATGCAGCTGAATGAGTCCAGTTAAATTAATTCCTCTGGAAGTAGAGCTCCCAGAACCACATGTTCATATCATGGCCTCCATGTGCAGAACTTTCAAGGCCTCTGAAATCTGAGAGCTGGTGTCGATCTGGCCATACATCCCCACCAGGAAGGCCCTGTGCAGTAACACTGCTGCGTGCTCTGTGAAAGGGAAAGACAGCATGAGGACTGACCCAAGAGCTCCAACATACAAGCAAGAGCAATCCACCAACAAACACCAGGATGAACGTTTGCAGCTGTGCAAGAAATTCTCTCCTTCCATAAGAACATGGCACAAACCACGCTCTAATAGCTCTGTACGCATGTGATCACGTGAGGGCTCACAAAGCAGAGAAAATCCTAAGGGAGCAACTCTACTTCAAGGAAGCCTCCCTTGTCTCTATGACAGATCTGCCCTGTGATGCTCAGACCAAAGCTACTATTGATATAGATCACCTGAGTGTCTGATGGCCTGGTCTAGGCAACACTGACCCTTGGCAGCATCCCAGGGAGGCTGTTCCTAGCACAGGAGCCCAGCTTTGACCCTTGTGAGGCCAAGCATGCACCAGAGGTGACAAGTATCAACTTACCTTGGCAAAGGAGGGTGTATTCAGGCAGGTTCCTCAGTGCTGTCTGCACCACCTCAAAGTCTCGGCTGCCAAGACAGTACATGAAGGTGGGAAGGAAGTCTGCAGCAATGCTGGGAGCAAAACATGATAGTGTCAGTACAGTCCAGATCACCATCAACAGGGATGCAAGATAGGCATCCAGTGCCCATCAGTGACTCAGGATAGCCTAAGTTCCAGTGGTCCTTACCTGGGGTTGTTCTGAATGGAGCGCAAAGCCAGGCTAAAGGCCAGATTTCGGCATGACTCCTCTGATGAACTCATCAGCTTCTGTAGGTTTGTCTGAAAGAAGATGCACAAATTAGGATCGCAGAGCCATCTAGGGAGCACAAACTCCTCAGACTTGCATTACTACCTCTCCAGCACCAATCCAGCCCAACACACATCCAGCAGGTACTGGCTGAGCCAGGAAATCCCTTTCTGTAAGAAGGATTATCCTGGTTTTGAATACTTTAAAGCACCCTTCTGTAATCTTAGCCCACATGGGACAGCTGAGTTTTCCCCGGGCTCCAGTGTTTGACAGAGCTGTTCTGCTCTCTCCTTGCCCCAATACTGGGAAGAAGACAGAGGGTTAATTCTTCCTCTGACACAAAAAGAAGTTGAAGTGGATGATGGCAGACCCAGTATGCAATGGAGAGAAGATGGTAGGGAAGTAAATACCACCTGCTGTCAGAAGGCCTAACTGAAGATAAATTTCTCCTAAGATGCTGCAATAACCACCCAAAAAGCAGAGGAAGGGCAGTATTTAAGCTGGCTGTGCAACACAGACTCTGGTGAAAAGAATCTCTTCCTTCCAGTGGCAGTTTGAGACACTAATACTCACAGCAAAAAAGGAGAGAATTTCTGGCCTCCGTCTGGACATCTCATCAATGTCTGTCAGCACCTCCAGGATGTCTGATGGAAGACACAGATTGAAAGGGGTGACTGAAATTCACTGATCCAGCAAAGGATCTTTTTCCCTACAAATCCAATCTCCCAAGCAGTCAAGTTTTCCCACCTGCACACAGAGCTAGAGTAATAAAGGCATTCTTCAAAAAGGAAGAGAGCAGATGGGTCACGTGTTAGATCAGCACACCCCAACCTGCCCAGGCAGAGGCCACCAGCACTATCATGCCTCAGACAGGAGAAGGAGTGGAGTGGGGTGTGAGGTTTTGATGCCAGAACACCTCCTTCTGTAACTGAAAGATCTTCACAGAAAGCCTCTTTTAAAAACAGTGTCCAGGCAGGATTTCTTCCCCCTGTTTCTAGTGTGGCAGTAAAACTGTCACCCCAATACCACAACTTTGGTCTGAACACTGGACACCTGTGATTTCAGAAGACCTTCGGAGAAGAAGCATCTTGTTCCCATATGCCAGATCAACACAATTTTCTTCCACAAAGGACATTTGGGGATTTCTAAAAAAATCCTGCTCCTCATCAGTTTAGGATTTTTATATCATTAAAAAAATGGCACTCCTATCAGCACTCCAGACCTGGCTCAACATGAACAGCAGCACTCCTTGAATTACTCATACTATCTCCCAGAGCACTTACAAGATCTTTGAAGAGCCCCAAAGCAGAGGCAGTTGCAGCACTGCTGAGCTAAGTGGTAATAGCATCATAGGAAGCCTCTGTCACAGAATCACAGAAAGTTATGGACAAGTTAATCCAAAACAAAGCTACATCCTAACTGCTGGAGACTTCCAAACACAAGACTGAAACAGGAAACTAGCCTGTAGCTGACAGATAAGTAATAGGGTTGGCATCTGTCTGCATTTGTCCTGTGTCTTTGTACAGCTCTGCAGGTCCTCACTTACCCTCAACCGTTTGGCCTCTAGAGAGTCTCTTCATATATGGGGCCATTTCAGCTGGCGTGAGAGGAGTGAAGAGAGACACGCTGACAAGGGGGAGAGAGCCAGCTGCTGCTTCATCTGGTGGGGAGAGCGAGCGAGACAACAGGTCACTCCTGACCTGTCTATGTAGTTTTAACAGGTCCGGTATTCCCTGCCAGTATAGCGGTGTATCATGAGCCAGCCAACAATACTGCAATACAATTCCTGGCTCTCAAATGTCTCTAGCCTCACTGCATCTTCTGGTACTCCTCAGCTGATGCAAAGAGAAGGAAACTTCTTGAGCTATTTTAGTACTGAAAAATTTTCCCATGCAAGTTGTAAAGAAAACAGTGGAGAAGTGGATGTACCCCTAGGGTCTCCTGACAGGTCAATCCTTAAGTGTGGCTGAGGAACGCAAAATCCACAACAATGAAACTCGCTGGTGCTAAGAGCTGTTCTTCTGCTCCAGTAGTGATATCACTGACAGGAAAACAAGTTAACCCATCCCAGATATTGGTTCCAAACTGCTGTGTATTCAACTGCCATTCACCACCCTAAGTACCCTTTCGCTGGGCTGTTATGAGAAGAACAAGCACAGCATGCAGCCCATAAAAGCATCTGTGCTCCAAAATGTACTGCAGGTTCACCAGCTGGGATAACTCTTCCCCCCACTCAGACTCACCATCCTTCTCTTCATCAGAGCCCCTGTCCAGGATGCCACTCTTACTAGGCAGACTCAGCCCAGCCAGGAGGGACTTCAGCATTGCTAGGTCACTGTTGTCTGATGACAGGTCACTGGGGGAAGAGATGGCATATTTAGCTTTCGACAGCAGTAAGATCATGAGGACAAGTAAGAGCACATATACGTACACTAAAATGAATAGTTTCTCAGAACCAGAAACAAGATTTTTCCATTCATCATAACTGGAACTCAAATGCATTTTTCCCCATATCTGCCGGTGGGACCCTGCAGCCATCGCTCAGGGAAAAGACTCTCCTGCTGGCCCTCTGGAAATGACTGCAGGGCACTACAATGCCTCAATAGGGTGTTTAGGCCATTAAGTGAGTTGAAATCATCATCTGACTTCCTTAGGCTCAGTTTTCACTTATAAAAAGGGATATGCTGCTCATCTCAATAGAGACTTAAGGGAGCTAAGGGTGAAAAAGTGCCATATTAATAGCTATTTTGTCACATCCTCTTGCTGTCTTCTGTCTGACTGTGCAAGCTCTCCATGAGCCAAGCATGGGCTAACTGGAGTAAGGAAGCTTACTGGAGTGGATCCGAGTGCTTCTGCAAGAAGGAGACAGCTGCCTGGGCATTGCATGTGATGTACTTGTGGATAAACTGGACAAACTTGCTGATGAAGGCAGCCAGGTGCCGTGAGGATTTTCTGTAGTTCTGAGAAAGGATCAAGAAGATGAGAGTTAAAAAAAAAAAAAAAAAAAAAAGCAGTGATGTACTGCCCCATCCTGCACCTCTGGGGATGAGGGAGTAGCTTCTTGATCTCCTGCCTCCTCTTTCAAGCTCTCCAAGGTACTTGATACACTTTTTTGTTCTTAGGTATATGAAGGTTTTCCCTTCAAATGGAAGAGAGCTGGGCTGGCCCTGCGTTATGAGCTTCTCCATCTAGTGGCTGGCAGCCCGCGCATGGAGGGGGAACAAGGACTTTCTTACCAGCAGCAGACGGATGAAGGACAGGAGACAGTCCCATAGTGCCGCCTGGTGCTCGTTCTGGAAGACCTGCGGCTGGAGCAGCTCCAGGATCCCCAGGACATGGAGGAAGAAGGTCAAGTGGTTCTGCTGCCTGAACTCCTGGAAATTGAGGTGAACACGGCCGTGCAGCAGTGCTGCAATCATTGGCAAGTGCCTGAAACGCCAAACAAAAGAAAATCCAGATCTAGCCTCTTCCTAGAAAGTTACCTGTTGTTACACCTCAGTTCCTGGAAGGAAGCGTCCCTTATCCTCTCCCAGGATTCTGGATTTGATCCCTGTATCCAAAGAATCAGCAAGCCCCATTTCCCACCTATATTCTGTTCTCTAGTCTCCAACTCCAAGAGGACTGTTTCCAGACAGACACGGAGCCAAAAGAGGTGCTGCCTCATTAAAAGAGATATGACTTTGCTGCCCTTTGTCTTGACTTTTGCACACGAATGCAGTTTCTGTCACAGCCATCATGATTGCTGCAAGTTCGGTCCCCTTCTAGGACAAGAGTGGATGCTTTTCAATGAACGCTAGCCACGCAGAGAGAGAGGGGAGAGTGGTACCTGAGAAGCAGGATGGGATGGGCCACAGCGAGCTTCCTGCAGGCCATATTGGCATCCCACACACGGCTTTCTGATGACTTGGAGTCACTGGTGTCTGCGAGGAGGTTAATGAATCTGTGAACCAGGGCATCGAGCTAGAAGAAACGTAATGAGTAAACAGTTAAGAAGTTTAAAGCACAATCAAGCCCCTGCCTCTTCAGCAGCGTTTCCTAATTCCTTTCCAACTACAGTGGGGGTTAACAGAAATTATTTTCATGTAGAATCTGCGAGCAGATGCAACATTCCAGCTGGCACATGATCTGAAGTCCACAGTCCCTACAGACATCAAAGCAGGAGCAGACAGACACCTGCCCACTTGTGCTTTACGGAAGCCTTTGGCACACAGAAGCTTGTGGAGCTTATACTATTTTATAGAAGGACACTGCAAAATAAACCACACCTGAACTCTCTGCTCCTGAGAAGGGGCAACAGAAGAGCAAGGTAAAGAAAACAAGTGACCCAGGAAGCTTTTGCCAGTCCTCTCCTTTTAGACTGGGCATCAAGGTAGCATCCACTCTGGGTGCACAACTAGAAAGGGGCTTTCCTATGCCTCTAACTTTACCTTGCAAGTGCTGCTGTCTCTGGCTCCTTCACTGGTGAGAAGCATCTCGGGCATAGGCACAAGGAGCTCAGGTAGTTGCAGGTATATCTGAAGCAGAAGGTCCTGGCAGCACTTTCCCACAGAGCTGAAGGAAAGACAGAGAGGTCAGCCACTGGTTACTACGTTAGTTCAACCAGCAAACATCCCAGACCCATCAGATTAGTAACAGCCTTCCTGCATATGGCAAACAGACCATGTAAAAGAGCAGCCACTGCTAATATGAATCAGTGTTTTGTCAGTCTTTGCTTCTTTTGAAGTACTCAAATCATTCAGAGTCTACAGGGATGCATCATTAGGCCATTTAGAGTTAGAAAACTGCAGTTACAAAGGGGCACAGGACAAGAAAGCTCTGTTTACATCTCCAGTGAAGAGTTCCTGTACATGGTACTCATGGTCATCCCCATCCCAGCTGGAAGAGTAGTCAGAAACACAACTATTCAGACTAGACAGCCTGTTTTCTACACACCTGCCCTCCACAGATCCTTGGCATAGTCTGTACTGGGAGGCAGTACAATGCAATGGCAACTGAGATTACTCAGTATCTTTTCTAACACCCCCATAAGCGAGGTTAGGATTATGTCAGTTTGTTTCACTGCCACAAATACACCATCTTCCTGTTCTTCCCACAGTGCTAGCATAGCTGTTAGGAAACAATCTAGTCTCCATTCAGCTTTGAGAGCAATCATAATGGTCAGAAGCAGGATGCGTTATGAGCAGTGATTCAAGGGATGAGTAGACAAGAAATCCCATGTTAGGAACTGGTAATTAAAAATAACCATTGACTTTAAAAACCCAAACCAAAACAAAAAAAAAACCCAAACCCCAAAACCATGACAAAAAACATGGCAAGCATTTTGTTCTGAAGTCCTAAAAGCAAAAGGACCTTGAAATGTAACTTTAAAAGTCACCTTCCTGGTCCAAGTACCACTTAAAATGACAAGTAACTACAATTAGAGTAGACAGTGCTCCCCATTTGCAACCCCACCTGCTTCCCCACTGCTGGATGCAGCTGGTCAGATACTCAGTTACTTTTTTGATGCTCTCAAGGTCCCCATGAGAACAACTGAGCAACAAAGGCAGTCGAGACTGGATGAGTGTGCAGGAGGCCTCTTCTGTGTTCTGGTATCTGGTTTCTGCTTCAGCCAGGATCAGCTCCACCATGCTGATCAATTCTGATGCCTTTAGGTGGAGCACAAATTCCTCACGGCGTTTCTGTAATGCAAGAGAACACCCAAAATGAATCCAAACTGAATCCCTAGATCCTTAGTTCCTTCTAGTCACACTTTCCCCAACTGGAATAGAACATCTCTTAGGACTAGACTTAAGAATGGCCCCATATCTAGGGCTCTGAAAGCATGCATCACAGCCCCAGATGAAATCTCTTTACCCCTTTTCTACTTCTGAACTCATTTACTTTCAACTCAGCATGTGTGATGTGACAGAAACCGTAATTCAGTCACCAAACCAAAGAAATTCCTCTGTGGAGAAGAGATGCAACCCCCTTTTCTTGGTGAAATGGGAATTATCCCACACTGGGTTTTAGCTTGCTCACCACTGTAGCCTTGTGCCTAGATGTTTAACAGATATTGTGGCAACTGGTGCAGCAGCTACAGAGGAAATGCCAAGCAAGCAAACTTATGTGTGTTCATATCAGCTTTTTGGACTCAAAATTGCCACTGTAATATGTAACATAGCAGAGCAGCTAAGTAACCAGCTGAGGTACAGGCAGCAAACTTGGCATGCTGCACCTGTATCACTCCAGCCACCTCTTGGGCCATGGAAAAATCAGGCATTGTGAAAGCATTGCCTCACTCCATCCAGAGAGGAATCCTGGAAGAACTGAACCACTACCTGAGGAGTTCTTTGGTCCCTTCCCTGCCAGATCCGAGGGATGTGAATACAAGCCCACAAGAAATCCAAGGATGCAGTTGGGTCAAACCTGCCAGAAGACAAAAGAAGACAGATTTGTAATTAGAGTCAACGCAGCCCTCGGGCAGCACACAAACACATGGTAGTGTCTCTAAACATCATGAGTACTGTGAAGAAAGAAACATCTGCAACTGTAAAAATAGGATCCATTAAGTCCTGAGAAGGGGTTTGGTTCTGTTCCCAGATTATGACTAAATATTTGTTGCAATAAGCACAGCACAGGGTACGGAGCTGAACAAATGGCATTCAGCAAGAGTGTGGCAGCTACACGGAGTCTTGCACCACAAGGCCAGAAGCTGGTCATCAGCACAAACAATTGGTACAATCAGACCAGTGACCCTGCTGTCCCAGTGTACGGAACATCCTATCCTGGCTGTTATCCTGGATTGCAGAAATTAATAAAATTGTTAGTGAGCAAGAGATCAATAATAAAATAATAAACAAACTGAAATGCTGACAGCTTTAGAAGTATTGCTGGTTTAGTCATGTCCTGAATTACTACTATTAGGTGTTAGCATTTCCTGGTCCATAAGCATACAAGTTTAAGCAAGGTACTGCTACAGTGGCACTTCAGTATTTGAGAGCAATGTGTAGAAGCTGAGAGCTAGGGCTGCTCCAGAGATCAGAACTGGGAGCCTGATGCCAGGAAGGGGGTTAGAGAAAGACTGGTAAAGGAGTTTAGTACAACCAAAAGATCCAGCAGAGCCTGCCAAGGTACAGAGACTGCCATCAGTCTGCTATCCAAGCCATCTTTCAAACCCCATGTTCATAAAGATTATCAACAAGGGCAATGCTAGATCGATTACTCAGTGATTAGCACTTCCTGTTTAGAACACAGCCAAATCTTTATGTACTGCTTCCATCAAACAGCAGGTAATATTTATATCAAGGTACACAAATCAGCATGACTAAAATCAGCATCCTTCTTATAAAGCTTATTTTTGGCTGGGTTACATCTCCTGGCAGACGCACTGTGGAACGTGGCAGCTCTTGTTCTCAGCTTCTGTTTGTTCTCTCTCAGACGCAATGACTTGCCCAACTCAAAACTCCTTGTTAGGCCCAAAAAACAAGACTCACCTTTGCTCCCGGTTTCTGGAAAGCAGAAGCCTGATGCATTGGTGCAGGGTAGTCCAGCTGGACTGGTGAGTGAGAAGAGCCAAGAGATACGGGTGGAAGGAGGGCACCTGGGACCCTGCCTGAAAGGACCAAACAAGGAAGGATGTAATAAACAGATCCTTGCTGCGAGGTGGATGTAGGAGATACTATGTATATTACAGAAGGATGAGGAGGCAGGCAAGCAGACAACACAGAAGACAACACGTGGATTTAGGATTTGAACTGCAGTACTTTCTAACAGAACACAGCATCAGCCATGAAATTCAGTTTTAGTCTTAGCTTCAGCATAGCACTTCTGGGCAAGCTATTTATCTGTCTGCAACAATACCACAGCTGGCTGGGCTGTTATGGGACTATGTTGTGTCTGTTATGCACTTCAAAGTCCTGAAAAGAACACAGCTGAAAAATACCAAGATAAGATGAAACATAAGCCTTGCACCGAGAAGGTTGCACCAGAATCCCCCTCCTAGTCAGCCTGTACTGCTTTGGAACTGGTGTAGCAACATGTGGCAAAACACAGAACTACCCCTTGCCCTGTTTCCAGGTGCAGGTCAGTAGCCCAGAAAGGCGGTTTCAGCACAGTAGTCCCTCTACTCAACAACTCTTACTTTGTTCCAGGAGAACAGTAGCTTCTGCTGGAGATCAGGGCAGCTGCTGATCACCTCTGGGTCCAGCATCTCCAGCCAGTCATTAAGAAGACCGGAGGAGGGCCCTAGCCAAGCTGCTTCAGTACTGAGGAGAAAACAAAGCCAGTATGAGTGGTGATGTCATGAACCCAGACCTATCAGTGATTTCCCATCATTGCCTAGGCTCACCTGCAACTGTCCAGCTCCTTCTTCACTGGTGTTTCTTCTTTGTCCTGGAGCAATAAGGAGCTCACCACAGCAATTGGTTTCATGGCAGGAAACCTGGCAGTGGTCTCAACAGTAGCTGAGAAGAGGACAGTCAGGAGTTCCTCCAAGTATGGAGAGTGAGTTTCAATCAGACCTTGAAGGACTAGCAGAGGGAGAAAAGATGTCACTCATTAACTTCAGGATGTGGTGAAAGCTATGGAACCTTGTAAGAGTATCATGAAGGCAATCGGTCCAGCATTCCCGAGAGCCTGGCTCAGTAAGGAAGAGGGAAGCCATTTTTATCTGGGATAGTAGGCTTCCATTTCTGATTTTGTTAGTGGAAACCAACAGTTTGCCGAGAGACTGCCGAGAGACATCCCAGCCCCAGATCACAGTTTATAAACCCACATACCAGTGCAGGGGAAGGAGTTGATACAAGATAGGACCAAGTTTAGATCAGTTCACATTTTCTGATCCAGGCAGAAGGCAGCTTCCCACAGCCTGCACACTAGGCACTCCCTTGCTGGGCTGGCAGTTCAACCTGCTGCTGCAACAGGGAAGGAGAGCAGGAGGACAGCCATACCTTTGCTGATGAGCTCCGGCTCCACATTACACTTCTCTCCTGATTTCAGGGTCGCAATGATGGCACGTACCGTGGAGCTGATCAAGTCAGGGTCACGACGGAAAGTCAGAGCTTCTGTGAGGTGCAAGAAGCCACCTCGAACTGCAAAGAAATCACAGCATTGGCATCACAGGGCCAGGCCAGCCCCCACATCAGGCTTCCCTTCTACAGAAGGGAACCACCCAATGTGGTTCCAGGGTACAACTACTCAAACATACAAACACACTATAATCTACTGCAATTTTACTCCCACCAAAACCCTTGACAGTTCTTCTGCATGTTACAGGGACATGTGGCTAAGAGAAAACTCTGTAACCACAAATCCACTTCCATGCCTAAGCTTTTGGTTATAGACTCCTCCTCCCAACGGGTGGCGATGATAAATAGCTCTACAAGTCATGATGTGACCTTGTTCCAGAGGCATTCTTGCACGCCTATCTTTCAGGACTACAGCTAGCACAGAATTCCTGGCCCATGCAATTGGAAGTTTTCCCTGAAAGATCTGCTGTGCTTGGTGGGATGCTACCAGGTGTCTACTGCAAACTCCCAGAGCTAAATCACTTGTCTGCATCCTCATGGAGTTTATATAGCACAGTACAAAACCTCTTCGCTACTCCTAAGTGCACCTCTCTAAAAGGCAGCCCATCCCACTTTCTGCTCTGGGTGCAGTTTTGTTTCTGTTCCTTTCTTGTCCCACTCTTGAGTCCCATAAGCTGCACAATGCCAGTACCATCACTGATCCTGTGCCTTGAGGAGTACTGCACAGCAAAGGCCTTCAGCTGAGCACGCAGAGGACCATCTTCCACTGCAGGGTTCTCCAACCACTGCAGCATCTGCATGAGGACTTTGAAGAAGAGCGAGGAGAAGGCAGTGTCTTGTGGCATGCAGCGCTGGGGAGAACAGCAAAAGAGACTTGCTTATACACACTTCAAGCATACAACAAAGATATCAGGAAAGATGCAGACTGTGACACATGCTGCCAGGAATACACAGAGCACACTTATTCTGTTGGACTGGAGCTCACTCAAATCAAGGCATCAGCTTCTAGTGTACAAATGCAAGGCAGAAGACTCAGTCACACACACACACATATTACCTCTCCCAGCATAAATAGGGGTAACTTCATGCCTTCTTTCATCACGATGAAAGGAATGAAATATTTCATTGAATAACTTGCAGCCTGCTCTGAAGATTTCTTTAAGGAATTAGACACTTCAGCTTTCAAGTTGTCTGCAAATGCCCTGGCTTGCAAGACATGTCCATGCTACAAAACAGCAGACTAGAGATCCCAAACCCAGCAGAGACCCACAGCTGCAAACCCACAGTGCTGCACAGTTACCAGACTAGGTAGGGCACACCTAACCCTGCATGTAAGCCCCAGTTCTCAGCAGTGGTAGGCTAGTGTGGCCAGCCTGCATCCAGATGCCTATGTCCAGGCAACTTGAGTCCCTCTGTGTCATGCTCCCTAGGCTTCCTTTCCAGCATTACACGGGTAGCGGGTCTGCACACAGCAGAGCAGATGCATTGCAGACTTTCTGTTTCCTCCTCACCTCTCTTTGTTAAATGCTACAAAGATTCTCATCTTACACCGCTCACCTGATACTGGTACAACTGGCGCATCAGTGGGCAGGAGATGAAGTGGTTACGATGCATTGCCATCACCAATGCGCCGCTGTGCGGCGAGTTCATCAGTGCAGCTACTGCCTGGAGAAGTCGTGCTGTGATCCCGGTCACCTGTGTGTTCCCTTGGCGGATGCGAGCCAGTTCCTGCCCCAGGGCCTGCTGTAACGCCAGGGCAAGCGGGCGCAGGTTTGAATTCTGCCATCGTGGGTCTGGATTTAGTGGGAAAAGCTGGTAGGATACAGAAGGAAATACGTTTATGAGAGCAAATGGAAGGACTTGCTATACAATAAACATCCTGAGGCAGAGGACTGATTTACCTTGTACAATCATACTGACTGTGGGCTAACTGGAACCTTCTGATACAGCTTTTTCAATATTTTAGTGCCTGGTACAGGAACAGGTGCAGCATCTATGCGACCCCAACGTGACTATCAATACTGACACCGTGGGGGAACCACCATATTACCAAAATACAGGCAACTAACTTGGCCAATTAATTCCCTGTAGGCTCTTTCTGGAGTCAGTGGAGAGAAGCAGGCTCTGCAAGCAGACAAGCCAGAGTACAAATGCTGTTTACACACAGCTTTGCCACCAAGGCCCTGCGAGCATTTCACAAATCCTCCGCCCGCTGCTGAGAGGAAAGGCACTATACACAGAACAAACAAGGTGCAGAGACAGTAACATGCTAGTAGGCACTGACAATATTAGGCATGATAAAAAGCCACATCATGTTCAAACTACAAGAAAAAAAAAATCCTTCCAGTATCAATTCCACAAGGCTGTAATGGCACTGCCTCATTGCCTGCAAACACTGCAGGAGGAAGGGGGTCAGAAGATGGAAGTGTAAGAGAAACAGGTTTCATAAAGCTTCTGCAGGGAAGTAGCTAATCAGCTAGAGATTATACCAGTACCTGCAGAAAGATGCCTGCTAGATCATCTTCTGGGCCCAGAACCCGGACCTGGCTTAAGGCCCGGATTCGGCTCTGGCCTTGAGAGTTCTCAGGACTAGATTTTGACCTTGCAGTCTCAGCGCTGTCTGCAAGATGCATAAAAGAAAAAAAAAAAAAAATGCTGTTATGGTAGCTAGCATCTGGAGTCCCACCCTGGATCACCTTCAACTTTACAGTCTCTAACTACCAAGGAATTCAGTAGCTTTTCTCTCAAGGACAAGCAAAACCTATTTTTCCATACCACTCAGAACAACTCATTGTAGTAAACTCCAAGAATACTGGAATTTCCCCCTTCACCAGGAGCAAAAAACTCTAGCAAGGACTGGTGTCTAACTGTAGTTTTCTGATATATTGCAACACAACCCCTTTTGAAGACAGCTCTTCCTGTCCCTCTCAACAGCAATGGAGGAAGGAAGTCTGGGCTTTGATCTCTGGAAGTTTAGGCTATCCCAGGCAGTACCTCGGCGGGCTGGTAAGGATGCAGTGAGCAGGGAGTGGAAAGTCTGGCCTCCTGTCGCTCCTCTCTCATGTTGAACCTCCACGAGGTGAGCCATGTAGTCTGAAGAAGAAGATACAAACACATCATCATCTTGCCTTCTCTATTAAATCAGGACAGAATTGGTTGCTGTTTGTACAGCACCCACAGTGAAGGGAATTTGCTGTTCCTGTGGACTTTGTAAACATGATGCTTTTAAGCCTTGTTTTTTTTTACAAGTTAGCCTCCAAATTATTTTTTAGACTGTACAATCCAATCCAGAAAATCAGCCAAGGGCCATCCAAACAAACCCTAGGGAGGTGTCTACAGTGACAACAGGCTGCCAAAGCAGCCTGTGCACAGAGTTTACTGAACTAGTTTGGATTGTTCCAAGGAAGTCACAGGAGATACTTGTGAAAACTGTTCAAGAAAAAGTAAAATGTGTAGTCAGCCTCATATGAAGCTCTTACTCTTGTCCATGATGTTCTGCTCTAGCGTCTGTGGGTCATGAGATACTGCCTGATCCAGGTACTGCAGAAGTTTGCTCATGCTGGAAACTGGGATTCCAAAGGACTGAACAAAGAGAAGCAGCTGCTGTGGCTCGAGGTCCTGCAGGGCTGAAATACACAAACACTGAGTCCTCAGAACTCTGAATTGCTCAGAGAGCATCATCGTTATTACCTGATCTTTGTGCTTTTGGCTGGACCAAGTGACATGTTAATGACAGGGCTGCAGAGAGCCCAAAGCCAGAGGTCTGACAGCTGTCTACTATGTTTTCTTTGCTCTGCAAATCATTGCCTTCTTATTGCATCTTCCAGTTAATTCACTCACTGGCTAATTTGATCTTCTGTTTAATTTGATCAAAACCTCAGGAACCCAATCATTCGTATTAAAAAATAACTTCCACCCTATCTGTTGATGGCTGCAGGCAGGAATTATTGAATAATTCAATCACTGGCTACAGAGAGCTGTCATTTAATTAGTAAGAAAGGGACGAAAGCGCTGAATACCAAGAAGAAAAGAGCACTGACAAGCCATGCAAGGACAAAAGTAACTACAGGTGTAGCTTACATCCTTCAGACACTGCTCTCCACATTGCAAGCACACCATGTCCTATGGAAGCAGTGCTGTGCCTGTTGTCTGGTGACTGTGTAGCTTAATTCAATCTGAATTGTTCTAACAAAGATGGGATCCAATTCAAAGTCCCCCAATTCCTTTAAAATACACAGAAAGTGCAACAGTCATACAGATTTCTCCCCCTTACTTCTAAAGTAATAGTCTTTGCCTATAAAAGCCAGCAAGATTCAGCACTTGGATCAGAGTAGGAGGAACTGCCTTCCACAGTGGCAGGAGCTCTACCAAAGGCACTGACCTCCTCTTCAGTCTCAGCTTTCACCAGGTTCTGCTCTTAATGCTGTGGGGATTAACCTGTGAGGTCTGATGATTAGTAAGGTTGTATCCGTTCTCAAACCCTTGGTACATGAACTACACATCATGGCTAAGCAGGGGTCATGCTGGGACATCCCATAACGTTCCCTGGCCAGAACCAGCTCATACTCTGTACATCTGTTTGACAGCCCTAAGGGACGTAGCAAAGAATCGACTGTATGTTTACATTGCAACTGTCACAAAATCCAGAGACACGCTGCTTTCTAAATCCAAGCTCCCTGCTCAGCTGCAGCATCTGCAGTGACTGATGGCCCCACCCAAAGGCATCCAGGTAGGATGGCTGGGCACACAGAGGACTTGAGCAGGGAAGCCTCTCCCTTTCCATTCAGCAGGGCCGGAAACACCAACAAACATCGCACAGGCTCACCTGCATCCACAAGGCGCGGGACCTCAGAGCGGATCATACGCAGCTTTAGCCAGTCGGGGAGCAGCAGAGCCTCCTCTGAGGTGTCAACCAGAAAAGCAGTAGGAAGGGGCTTTTTCTCCGGGAACCATATATCCAGTAAGGTATAAAAATCACCGTCCCCTGCTTAAAAGTGGATACAAAATTATCTCCGACGTTCATAGGCACTTAGAATGCTCTACCCTTCTCTATACAAATCAATACACCAGAACATTTTCTTGTACAAAGGTCAGAAACAACTTGAGAATAAACATTATCAAGTGGAAATGTGAACTACATATCTGAGTGCCCAGTTCTCACTACAATAAGTCTCTGAGTCCTTCTTGTTTAGCAGGGAGTGACACACCATCATTTTAATATTTCCTGCTGTCTGCCTAAGGCAAAAAAAATAAGCCTGCAAATCCTTCACTCTGTGCAGCAACATTTTGATAGATCTTACAGCTACAAACAAATATTGCAAGGGCCAAGTCAGTGAGTAGAAAGATTAACACCAGCCTGACCTGTTAGGAAATGGCAGACAGAGGAAAGGCTCTCTGTACTGTCCATGACCCCTTGAATAAATCTGAGCACACTTCACTAACCTTGAGGTGGCCCTAGCGTCAGGAGAATAACCATGGCATGAACCACAAGGATGTGCATAGTGGCTGTTTCCCCACTAGTCCAACGAAGGAACACCTGATCCTGGGACTCTGACTGGAAAAAGGCAGAAAAAAACAGGATGAACAAAGGTAGGGAGAGAAAGGAGAATGAGGTCTGTGAGATGCAGATGAAAGGAGAACATGAGAATGGATAAATTTGGTCAGACCAAAGTTCCATCTAGCCCAACATCTCCAACAGTCGCCACAAAAGATATCCAAGGAAAAATTAAAAAAGCTTTTTATGTACACATACACTTGGCTCTGATATTATGCCAACCTCCAACTATTTTCAGATCAGAGAATTCTTGAACCAGACATGGTTTCTACATACTCAGTAACCCACAATGAGCTTCTCTTTTGTTAACTTGTCCAGTTTCTTCTACCTGCTTAAGAAGGGCAGGGAGGCACTCACCCAGCTGTACACCTCCTCGCCCTCCTTACTCTGGCGCATGCGCTTGATGTAGCGAGAAAAGATGGAGAGAAGAGCAACAAGCACTGCATCTGATTCAGCACAGTACGAGAGCTTGGAGAAGAGGTGAGACATGATGGTAGAGCGCTCCACTATGAGTCGGGCTACATCCTGCAAGGGGAAAAGACCCATGAGGTCTCTACTGAACAACACAGCCAGGCCCTCCTGCTTCATTGCATCACATACTCCAGTTTCCATCATCAGCCCAGTTAACACCACTCTGGAGACCAACACATAGAGTCAAGAGTTGAACCATCACAACAGGGAAAACACCAGTGCTTTGCATGCATCTTGTGATACCTTACAGTGTCCCCAGTTGTAGCTGCATTCTGATGCATCCCATTACAAAGTGAGCATTTACCTAGTAAAAATCTGCATTTCTCTGAAGAAACAGATCTACTGACTCCTATTGACTCCTATCATTTAACATTCTCCACATATCTAAACAGATCTATGTAGGCAGAAAGAACACATGAGCCTCTAGATCCGTGCATCTATCTCCAAAAGACTGTCACAAAGGATGTAGTTCAATGGACTTAAAAGCAATTAAAAGCAGCACCCAGAGGTAGAACAAGGCAGGGGGCAAGCATAAAAGTCCAACATTAAAAAAAAAAAAAACAAAACCCAAACAAAAAAACAAAAAAACAACAAAATCGCCAAAACCTTTAGAAAAAAAACTATCAGAAATCCAGAAGGCCAATTTTGCTTATAGGAGAGTATGTATTCCACCACTAAGGTTCCTGACTTGCCATTCTCTCCCCAGATATATGTGACTGCAGGTTTAGTACCTGCTTACTTGTGAAACACTACCAGGTGGTGGGATCTCCTTCAAATCACTATCCACTCTTGCATCCCCCATAGCACATGAGATGGGCTGCTGGACTGGTGGTTATTGCTCCGATATCATTTCATGATATGAAACTGAAGACACAGGTTGCCTTCCAACACATACGCAGAAACACAAACACACAGTTATCAGATTCACATGCTCCCAAGAACCTCATCTCCTGAGAGAACCACTCTCCTGAGACACGCCAGGGCTCCCCCGTGCAATCCCTCTGCCCTAGCAACCCGGCCTCTCACCAGAGCGAGGTCATTGTGCTGTCCCTGCTCCTCCACTGGGGCATGCTGGGAGAGGTACACCAGGTAAGCACTGATGGTCTGGGGATCTGTCTCCATGTGGATGGCCTAGAATGAGAATTCCTCTCGTTAGAAATGAGGTATTTGATGAAAACAAGCACCAGCATAAGAAAAACTCTTCTGCAAGCATATAAATATGTTGATAATGCACCCACACGCAGTTTGCTCAGATTCGTTTTAGCATGAGTAGGACAAAGAATAAGCTGGTCACTTATCCCTTCCAGCTACTAACACCTACCTGTTGCAAGGCAAGAGCTGTTGTTGCTCTAACACTGTCAAACAGCGGCAGCCTCGGGAGGTCTCTCAGCAGCCACTGATATCCCTGCAGCAGTTCGGAATCGCCAGAGTCTTCTTCCATGGGGTGATCTTTCTCCTCTCCATCACGCAGTCCCCCTTCTGACAGCACCAAGGACAGGCCCTGCAGAAGTCACATGGACACAGCTGTTGCACTTGAAGCCACAGCTGGACCACTAGTTTCATACTAGTGAATATAATAGAAACAAACTTCAAACATCATGGAACGATCCAAATGCATCACACAACAGATTTCGTATCTCGTATAATGTGTTCACTTGACAGCTACCCTGCTTGAAGTTTCAGTCCTCTGTAAGCATAATCTTCTTGAGCTTTCTGCAATTCTGCTTGCCTTGACTATGCTCTAGAGCACCCGGCACTCACTTATTTACATTCCCCACAGACAACAGCTGCTGCCAATTACTCCATGTAGCACATGATCTGCTGAGTCTACACCTGAACTTCACAGGAAACATAGCAAAATCCAGCTCTATCTTAAGAAAAGTACTACTTGGCTGTTGAACAAAGAAGGCTTCTGAGCGGCAGGGAGTAGAAGTGCACTTGATGGGCTTTGGAGATTGAGACAAGTTACTGAAGGATGACATGAAACAATTTCACTGTGCTGGCTCTGGACTCACGAGAATCTAGGACTCTGCCCTCAGCTTCTGACAAATCCTAGTCAAGAAGATTTTCATTTTGCTCACCTTCATGGCTAAGACCCGTGAGGCCACCTGGGAGGAACTCAGGCGTCGTAGGAAATAGTCAAGCACCTCACAGGTTGTCTGTTCATCTGCTTTGGGACCCAACAGCAAGTCTTGCAACCGTCCAAGCAACTGCCTTTGTTTCTGTTGTCTCTGTGGAGCAAGAAATTTGCCTTTCCAATGAAATCAAATCTGGGATGCACAGAAAGTAGGTAACAGAACTGATCTCCAGGACGCTACTAACCTGGCGTTTCTTGGCACGCTGCTCCTTACTCTCACCCTCCTCTTCTTCCTCACCTGAGGTCGACTCATCAGCAGCATCATGAAGCAGGAACTCACAAAGGCACTGCACAGGTAGGACATCCAAGGAGCCCTCGCTGGACTGAACCAGATCTGCCAGCCATGGCATTGACTGTGATGAGGCCTAGGAAGCAGGAGAATAACAATGCAAGATCAGCAGAACATAGATGCAGAACACTCCTGAGCAGCAAACCACCTTCCCGTGCATCTTACTTAGCTTCCTTTTGCCCCTCACTCTGCTCAAGTTTCAGAGATGAGGAATCAGATCCCAACACTGCCAAGACATCGAGGGAGCCCACCTGTCTTTGAATGATGTTGAGAAGAAAGTCAGGATGACGACTGCGACACAGGAGGTGGCCCAAGCGAAGCGACTGGTTCAGGCTTTTCACCTGCTCCAGGACATGTGGTGGAGGTCTGCGTGGGGGGCCCCTGCCAGAGAAACGAGTTGTTATCCACAGGCAGACATATTTTCATTCTGGTGTTGATGAGGATCAGTCAGTTCAGTAGTGCATGAAGGCCACATGCAGGTGGCAACAGAAAGACAAGAACCAAATGCGACACATATCCCACAGGCTACTAAGTCTCAGGTCTCTTCTTGCCCACATCAACCACCCTATGAGCAGTAGGGTTTCCTGACTAGCATCAACTGGGATTTCATTATGGCACCAGACCACAGAAGGCTACTTACTGAGGGTCCAGACTTGTCAGCTGGGACAGCAAGAGGCTACTGCTCTCTGTAATTGTTTGTTTTGTGGATGCAGCAGCCAGATGACCCTCAAATGCAAGAATCTCCTGTTTTTCTCTCTGGGAAATTTGAAGTTCACGATTAATCATCTCTGTGCGCGTCTCCTCGTCCGTCAAGGTACATTGAGGATAGGAATAATTACTGAGAAAACAAGTTAAAAAAGAAAATAGTTATCTTGACCTATTCAAAACTCATGAACCACAGTCAGAAAGTCCCCAGGACCTCAGCTCCATCAGGCAACACCGAAAAAGCAAGGCAGCTTCCCAGTGGGGCCAGGGAGACTGAGATCTTTCATGCAAGGCACATCACAGTCATCCCTCCCTTTTTCTCAGCTTTATTCTCTTGCTTATAATATTTCTGTTGGGGGCAGGCACCTTTCCCACTCAAACTGCAGTGTTGCTGCCAGCCAGCTTATTCTACACCAGTCCCACTGGAAACGAAGGAGCCAGGCACAAACTTCACTCAGAAATACGTGTTTTCAGTGGCCTATTTGATTTATGTAGGGATTTAAGCATACTAACTTGGTCATGACCATTTCCATGAGCATCTTTAGAGAGGGGTACTCCTCCCATGCAGCCAGACCTGCAGCAAAGAAGGGCAATCAGGGATACAGGACAAAAAGTGAGGGTCTTTATATATCTTCTAACACACTCCAAGGTGGGGAGACACACAACAAACTCACTTTGGAACAACTCATCACACTTAAAGCACAGACAACGTGATTCCAGCCACATGCTGGTCCAAACCCCCACACTGTGTTTTTCTACACTTGGGGAATACACAGTTAGTTAACTACGGTTCTCTCACCAACCCAGCACATGCCTTGAACACAGGCAACCAGACTTCAGCAGACAGCACCTTGGCCAATTTTTGCAGCAGAACTAGTATGGCGAGAAATGTCCACACTCACCAATGTTTTCAGGATTGAATGCAGCCACTACAAGCAGGAGAGGCCAGGCTTTCCAGTAGAGGGTAGAAATAGCTAGATTTGGAGGCTGGTATCTGGAAAAGCCATCAAGAGATACAAGTGGTTGGATTTGGTTACTTAAGCCCATCTCAAGACTGCTCTTCTCCTTAATCATGCACTGTTTAGATTCAGCCACATCAGTTCAGTGGCTTTCAAAAACAAGAAGCCTCTCTCAGAAGGGACAGCAGGGTTCAGATGAAAATTTCTAGAGCAGAAAGGTCAGAGTGCTTGCAGAAGAAGTCCATTTCATGACTGCAGTCTTCCTTGCCCTGGAAAATTTCCCACCTGAACGTGACATTGAAAAGGTTTCCTTATGATTTTGTTAGTAGAAATTGTAATAGGGAAAAGCATCTTAAAATCTGCGAGCTAGTATTGTTAGTCACAAGGTGAAAATAAGCTAGATCACAAGACTGTCTATGTGATAAGCCTTACCCTGGGGGCAGCTGGATATTCTCTGGATGGTGATAAGTGCACAGATTTAAGACTGCATCGATCAGCTGGATTCTTTCTACCCTCAGGACCTCGACATCTGGAGAAAGAGAAGAAAAGACTAAGCAAGTTATTGACCTGTCTACCTGGCTGAAAGTCCTTCAAGAAAAGCGTCACAGTATAACAAAAATCTTACTTCAAGCAACTATGTTATTGTGCGTTTGTTCTTATGATATTACAGGAACAAAAAACCAACAACAGTTAAGAAGCAGCAACACTTAAAAAAGCTACAAGTCAATATATAGGGATATTGAGCTTTTCAGCTGCAATTTGGTTTAAGTTCTTCATAACGGCAGTTTTTTTCCCCAAATGCATCCAATGTGATACCTGTATCTTTTTCAGAACTCAAAGATGCTCCTTCAGGTAAGCAGTGAATCTGGTCAGAACTTCTGGGGCTCAGAGGAACTAAAACTTAATTTCAACTTCGTTGCAAGTTTTCAGACTCACTCTAACTTAACTCTGAGACTTCCAGTACTTGAAATGGAGCAGCATTTAAAATGCTATACTGAGAGGCTGGACACATTTTCACAGGATATTCAACAACAAAGTCTAGCTCATTCCACTTGCACTGACCAGATCTGGATTAGACTTTGCTATTAACCAGTCAGCACTAAGAGCACATAAGATGCTTTAGAATCAAACTCTAACAACCCCCTCAACTCTGACACAAACACATATAGCTCAACTGAACAGACATACCCTTCAAGGATGCAGGAATTCAGGACAAACGTTGAATGAATTCATAAAAGGGGTAAGAATTAAGGCTGGTTTTGTAACTGACATTCTGTAATAGTGTTTGAATAATGGAATTGCGAGGAGCATACAATACATGGGTTAATTACTTTAACTTCCAACGCTTTCATTTTCTGATGGCCTAAAACTTTATGTTCATTTTATGGTCTGTATAAAGGACTAAACTGAATTTAAAAATGCTAACTCAAAACTTTGGGTGGCTATTCACAGTCCCTTATCCTCAACACAACCAATAATTTCCCAAGGACTCCATGATAGAAAATTAGTAACAGGGAGAAATAGTAGGCAAAAATAAGAAGCTTCTCTAGTGCGAAAGTAACAGCAATATGTGTCTGGCTTTGAGCCAAATGCTGAGCCATCATGACTAAAACATGCTTTAAGCGATGCAAAGGTTCTTTGGTACATGGTAGGAACCACCTCAGCCCCGGGTGGCAATAAGAGGACATGTAGACACAAGTAACCACTTGCTGGCTGGAGCTTTGTGCAGTCTTACCATCTGCTTGCACAGCCGCAGCCCGCTTCACCAAGTGGTCAGCAAGCTCCATGGCATCTGCAGGGCCAAGAGGAAGGTCCCGTGACAAACCAATCACAAGGATCCGCATCAGTGTGTCTTCAAGGATAGGCACCTCGGAGCAGAGCCGAAGGAAGAAGCTGCGTGAGACATGAGACATCAATCATGCTTCTTTTGACAGCAGCACGAGGGCTGCTGAAACACTCCACAGACCCTAAAGCTCATGTGAGCAGAAGATAAATCACAGCTTAGTTTACAACCCCTCCCCTGGTCTCCAGCTCCAAATGCAACTACCTGAAACAAATTGTTTTATGGAATGTTGCTTGCGTTGCCTTGTACCTCTGCACTTCAGCCTGCTCGACTCTGAGCTCCCTAACATTACCCCAGTACAAACGAGTGCAGGGCTGCCCTTTGTACAATTACAGCATCAAGACACAGAACAGCTTGGCACAGGGAACAGGAATGAAGGAGGAAGACAAACAGATGGAGAATAGAGCAACATCCCTCAATTTTAAGGCTATGTAAGAGATGGAGAAAATCTAAGCACAGTTCCAAGCCTTTCGAACCCAGAGCTATATAAGGAACATGAGAAAACACCAATGCCTCTGCCTCCAGCTACAGCAGCTCCGTGCCTGTACCCAGCTATGGGTGGGGCGCACACTCACTTGCGGTCACTCTCGGGGGGCCAGTTGTCCCATTTGTAGTAGGTTTCTGGCTGTTCTGTGAAGAGCACCTTGTGGAGACTGTGGAGATGAAGAAGACAGTGAAGACCATCTGTGCGAGGCTCAAGAACACATTCACCAGCTCAGTCTCCCCAGACTCCTGCTAATGGTTCCCATCCTACACAGGAAGGAGCCCCCTCAGATAAGCTGGTCTAGCAAAAGTAACAACTCAAATCACAGCAGAGAGGACTATACTGTATGGGCACTGGGTGTTTACGCTTCCAGTGAATACATCTCAGATACTATTAATTCTGGCTTGACCTGCCTCAGTAATGCCTCAGTAATGCCTCAGTAATGACCCCAGGATACAGCCAGAAGCAGGCAGAGAAGACAGCACTATCTATGGAGCCCTCAACTGTACAGCCTGAAAAAGCACATCAGGCAAAAGAACATCAAGGGGTCCACAGGGATCATGCTTTGTCAGGTAACTGGAAATTCCCTACTGGGTGGACCCAAATAATACAAATGAGAAATATTTTCCATTATCATGTATTTCTGGTAAAATGATGCATCTGCAGGAATTCCTGAGAGGGAAACAGTCCCAGCCTGAATCCTGCTCAAACACTGTTTCTGCTCACCGTCTGATAAGGGGAGAGAGATCTAACCAAACCCTGGCATATGCATAGTTTTTCATAATGTCATGCACTGCTGGGAAAGCAACTGGTTATGCACAGCAGATTACCAGGCTGACTCTCTTACCAGTGCACATAGTCCTTTGGAGCCAGCTTGCTGATAGATGGAACGACCGTGTGAAGCCACCATACAGCATCTCGTTGGATAGCGGCAATTTGGTTCTGGAAAGAGCGCAGCACTTCCAGGTCTGAAAAACAGTAAGGTTACAAACTACACACTTATCAGAGCCCCATCAGGAGCCAAGCAGGAGAGGGTAGCTGTTTCAAGAGCAGATAGTAACCAGGGCTCCAAAGCATCAACAGTAAACTGGGGAGAGGTATATCGGACAGCCTTAAGCATCCCAGCACTGACAGCACATGTGCTTGGCTTTCTGATGCACACTGCAACAAAACCCCAAGATGTAGCATGGATGAATTAGCATTGTGAGACGACAACACCTGGGCAGTCACTTCAGTGCCACCCCAAAGGCCTGTCTTCTCAGCATTAGGTACTTGATAATCCTTGTGGCTGCCCCTCCAGGTGTAACCCAGTTCCTCAGTCCCCTCCATACACAGTCCCCTTTTCCCAGCCTCTCAACCACTGCTTCCATAGATATGAAAAGCACCCGTGTATTCACCCAGCCATGCAAATGCCACATCTGCCAGCTCTGTCAGCCTCAGGATGACAGCAAGCACTCCTGTCCCTCTATTCAGAATGGAGGCTTACACCCCTTCCTAATTCTTGCCGCAATGCTCCCCCAACCCCAGCACTGCCAGGAGATATCTACCAAGCTGCCCATCTTCAGAGGGAACCAAGGTTGCTCTGCTTACTCTTTTTCTCTCCTTTGTCCCAAGCAATTCCAGCCTCCTTCACCTGGGCTGTGATACCAAGCATCATGGAAACAGCTAGCAGATCAGTTATGTGGATGACAAACCGCTCCTTACAAAAAAAAAAAAGAAAAAAAAAAGTGAGTTGAATCAGCAATACCCAAAGCTGCCTTCTGGAAAAGCATTTCATCATGACAGTTGTAGATGTTTGGAAATGGGATATGGAGCACTGCTATGAAATGTGAGACAGAAATACTGACTCACTCAGATAACAAAGAGCAAAAGAAAGAATGGCCAGAAAAAGAGATATAGAAGTGCCCAGTACACCACTGGTACATTCAGCAGCACAAGGGTCAAAGAAAGCGGTACCTTGAATTCCATTTCTGCGTACTGGGCCTCCTTCCGTTCCTGCATAAGACCCAGACAGAAGGCCTGGAAGTTGATCTCATGTTTCGTCTGCTTTATGATCTCTCGCAGCAGAGCCCGTGAAGCCCGCAGGTAATCATCCTTAGTAGTCAAAAGATCCTGGAACACCATTGCTAGGTACTGAGGCCATACAGAAAGAGAAAAAAAAAACTTTCAGTGTATTGTAATATATCTGCATCCACAAAACAAAAAGACACAAGGAAACAATGCTGGTGGTATGCCTGTCCTTCAGACCCCCGGGGACCTATAACAACGTTTCTCTCATGAAACTTCATTGCCACAAGGTTGGTCACCTAGAACGTGGGAGTTAGAAAACGCCCATGCACATTTATTCCCAACAAGTGCAATAATATAATTTCAAAACAGTATGATACAGATCACACAGTTGTCTGTGGAAAGATTTCATTTGAGCCTCAATTCAACAAAATCTCTCGGGTGGAGTTCTAGGATCACCAGCCGTCACACAAGACACTACACCTACCTTCGGAGCTTGCTCTGAGCTATGCTGAAGCACAGTATACAGGATCTGCATGTTGTTGGGATTTCTTGCATTTGACAGTTCATTGAAAATCACAAACTTAATTGTGGTGCCCAGGTTATCCCTGTGTGCATTCAGCAGCTCTCTGCAAGGGAAGACCAGAGGTATCAGAGCTGAGGTTTCACTGCAGCTAGTTTTGATTTCTCTTTGAAATATTTAACACACAAAAGTGAAGAGGATGGAGCAGCACATATGTCTGGCAATATCAAAGGATTACTGAAAGACTTCCAGGCCAATGAAATTCATTTAAATGTTACACAGAACACCCCATGGTCCAAGCTGATATTTAAAAACACTGTGCAGAAATACTAAGACTGTCAAGGCCCTGGACGCATCTTCCAGAGGGCTTTCTCTTCCCATCACAGACACAGTCCCTCACTCACCTGACACACAGCATGTAGTGGTTGAGAAGGACTTTTGGCTTGAGACGAATTTTGATCAGGTTGGAGATTACTTCCATGTCCTCTGAGCTGTGGGTGTTGCAGTTCATACAGACTGACATCAGCAAGTCCTGAGCTGGCTTGGTCAACTGCAGAGGAAAAACAGAAGGGCTACAGCCACCTGCCATCACAGATCAGAAATGTAACTGGGACACAGCATGCGGCCCTCCTGGCTGGATTCCAGACCAGGTCCAGAAGAGTTGTGCTTCAACAGCTTCTGTCCTTACCTTTGGATTCTGCAGCCACATCTCCAGCCTCTGCACAGCCATCTGCCGCACCTCTTTGTAGCCACAGGTTGCTGTCAGCAGTCGAAGGAGGTTCCTGGAGACATTGTCCATTGGCTGGCGTCGGTTGAGTTGGTCCCGCAACATGTCTAGGACATATTCCTCCACACTCTCTGCAAGGTCATCATACCTGGGCCACACAAATGGCATTTTATTCACTTCCACACAAGCCAGCTTGGTCACACTTTGCTGTGTCCAGAGATCAGCATCCTTTCTTGTTCACGGCATGTGTTACAAACAACAACCAACCTACTTTTTTCTCCTAAAACCAGTTGTATCTGATGCTCAACATCCTCTGGCAAGTGCCACAGGATAGCTAGTGCAGAGAGGAAGCTCCCTGCTGCAGCACTGCAAGGGTAGGTGAGCACAGACAGATCTCCCACATGGCTACATCAGGAGAAGAGGCATCACTGTACCTGGGCATGAGCTGGCCCTCCTGCTCTGGGCTCATTTTCTCCTCTGCAATCAGCAGCTCACTCTGGCTGTCTTCCTCCTCTGTCATGGAAGGGTGTGGACTACTCCCTAGGAGAGACCAGCATGCAGCACGCTTCGTCAGACAGCTCTTCTTTCTAGAGATCACTCATTCACGCTCTTACGGGCTCAGCTTCTTTCAAGGATCCCCTTCAGCAACACTGAAGGAGGCCACAACTAGTCACCTCGTCACACTATCACATACAGGCACACTGTCCAAGCCCCTTTCACCGCCTGCCCTCAAACATCCCCTAGAAATGGAAGAGCCCCAAAGAGAGCAAAAGCAATGCCTGGAACTCAAAGTCTGGTCTATGCGACTCCATCCAGTAACAAACTATTCTCACCAGCCAATAAGCTCACCAGGCTCCATCCTCTCCCTATCCCCTTGTTCCCGCTTCCTAAACCTCTTCTTACCAGCGCTAAGGTCCCCTCCGCTACGTCCAACTTCCCCATGCAAGAGCATGCTCTTAGGAGGCATCTTTGTGTTAAAAGCTGTTTGGATGTTATCCACAAATGTCTTGCAGTGAGGGCTGTCCACCCAGATGCGTTCCCCAAGGGAGTCCTCAATGTAAACCTACAGGATAGAAAGCAGAAGAGAACACAAACCATGCTCAAGCCTTTTCTGTACTGGTTAATCTCAAGTATTTATCAGCTTCCCAAAGTTTCTATTTGTTTTCAAAATACAGCTGTTAAGTAGGAAAGTAGCATAACCATTGCATGGATGAAAAACGGAGACCAGATGACTGCAGGCAAGTCACATAAGAGCAAAAAACCAAACCATTGCACCCCAAGCTCTGCTGGGTACCAACCCTCTCAAGCAGCAGAGCTGCTTAAGCTTTAGCAAAGACTTTACAACAACTTCTACTGCCAAAATATAGAAGCTGGTATTTTAAAAGCTTAAACTTTTTAAATCAACCAGTTGTGTTAATCCCTATAGACAAACTAAAGAGTAAGAAGTCTCTGAAACAGTTATATCATACAGATTGTCAAAGGCATCCCAGAAAAGAGTAGAGATAAGGCAACAAAAGGCAAAGGAGACCACAGCATTTCATCAACCAGTGGAGATTTTCCTTTAAAAAAACAAGGGCTCTGGTTTTCTCCCTTGTCAATACAGTATAAGCCCAGTCTCCAATTTCTGCCTCCTCCGGCTGCATTCCCCACACTGGGCAACAGGCCACTGGATACCCCCTTCCCTTGCAACGGGAAAAAAAAAATCCTCTGCTTCTGTCCTGCCCCCAACACATCCAGCCTTCCCAACCCTGGCCAGTTTTACCCAGTCTGCCCACATTCTGGCAGAAGCCCCCTTGGTTCAACAACCTTGACAAAGATCTCTGGCCAGTTCTCATCCTCTTCATAAGCTGCCATGAGAAGGTTGCAGGCCAAGACAGACACAAGGCTATTCCCTTTGGCCTTGAAATTGATAGAGGCATCTCTTCGGAGCAGGCTGCACAGTGCCTGGAATATCATCCACAAAAAATAAATTAAAAAAAAAAAAATATCAAGGCAACTCACAGGAAGGTATACAGAAAAGCTTTAGAAAAAGAAATACAAATTGCAGCAGCTTGCCGCAGAGCTATGGTATTTACAAAGACATGCAGAACACACTTTGGCTTGAGAGCAACTGCAACTACACTTGCAATATGGCAGCAAAGATATGTCAGTAAGCCCAAAAGTCCCAACATGGCACAGCCCTCACCTCGATAACCCCTTCAGTGGCAAATATGTTTGGTTTGATTTTTGCCAGGTACATGAGGCTCAGGTACAGCGTGGTATCAGGTTTGGCTCTGTTCATTTTCAGCTGCTTCACGGCTCCACACAGCACCCCCTCAATACGGTCGTCATTGCCTTCTGCTTCTGCTGCCTCAATTTCATCCAGCAGCACCGTGGGGACAACTGCAATCACCAACCCACAGGCATCAGTATTTACTATCATGCAAAATAACCTGCCCCGAGACCCTGACAGGGCCAGTTACCAGGAAAGCAAAGTGTGAACTTGCTCACCTTTAGCCCTGCAATGGCTTTTCCCTACCCAATTGCTATTAGAAGTTCTGTTTCACACCTGACAACACCCCTTGATTATTTTTCGGTTGGTCCATGCTAGAATACTTCTCTGCAAATGTAGCAAACACCAGGAAATGGAATGACACTTCAAAACACAAACAATATTCAGCTCCAGAGCCTACTAAAGAAATATATGAACAAAAAGCCACAATCCAGACTGAAAGATTTCCTCAGGAAGTCTGTCAAATGCTGCTATTAAACAGCTGTCAGACAGGATGAACACAACCCAATGCAAACAGGAAAGGAGACAAAACTGTGACTTCAGCCCTATATCCAGCAGGGGAAACCCTTGAGAACAGTGCATTAACGTTAGTGTACGGGCTTAGAGGAAGGCTCCTGGGCTGAAGCTCTAGGGAAAGGTAAGCTGAAGTTTGCATCCTTGCCTGCCTGTCACGGCAGAAGCGCAGCAAGGCCTCACCTTCAATCGGGATGACAGACGGCTCCTTGATGGAGGGTGAAATGGCTCGCTTCTCCGCCACGGCCGCCTCTGCCAGGCGTCCCAGGGCGCTGAGAGGAGGCGTGGAGGAGAGCTTGGGGCGCTTGGTCAAGCCGGTCAGCCCCGCCGGGCCCGCTAAGGCGGCGGCCGCGTCCCGCTTGCGCTCGGAAGGCAGCCCGGGGGGCGCCGGCTTCAGCAGGGTGACGGCGGCTTTGCCCTCGCCGCTCTGCCCCTTGGAGCCCAGCGCGATGAAGTCTCCCGGCGGCGGGTGCGCTGCAAGGGGACAGGGGGCAGACGTGACAGCACCGGCCCACGGCCACCGGGGCCCCACGGCCACCGGGGCCCCACGGCCACCGGGGCCCCCTCCCCGGGCGAGGCGGCCGCAGCCCGCCGAGACTCACCGGAGGGCTTGGGCACGGCGCTGGGCCGCCGCACGGCGGCCGCCTTCGGCCGGTTCATGGCTCCGCCGAGCACAGGCCGCTGCCGACGGGCCGCCACCCGGAAGCGGAAGTGCCGCACCGCGCGCCGCTCCCGCACTGCTGACCCGGGGGGCGGGGCCTCCCGCCCCGCTCTAGGGACAGCGCCGCCTGCTGGCGGGAGGGCGCGGTGCGGGGGGCAGCGACGCCCCCCAGCGGGATGGAGCGTGAACTGCAGCCCGGGGTGGGAGCAGGGGAGATGGGGGAAGATGGCGGGGCGTTGGAACCATAGAATCATGGAATCGTTTAGGTTGGAAAAGACCTTTAAGATCATCCAGTCCAATCATTAACCTACACTACCAAGTCCACCAATTAAGGGGAGAGTAGCAATTTCATGTTTCCTGGCTTGGTGGCTGGATTATTTTTTAGTGAAAGAAAAAACTAGGAATCACTAAGTTTGGAAAGGATCTCTAAAATCATCAGTCCACCCATCAACCCAACACCACCATGCCCACTAAACCATGTCCCCAAGTGCCACATCTACCCATTTTTTGAACACTTCCAGGGATGGTGACTCCACCACCTCTCTGGGCAGCCTGTTCCAATGCTTGACTACTCTTTCCGTGAAGAAATTTTCCCTAATATCCAATCTAAATCTCCCCTGACACAGCTTGAGCCCATTTCCTCTCGTCCTATCGCTTGTTCCTTGGGAGAAGAGCCCAACACCCACCCCACTACACCCTCCTTTCAGGCAGTTGTAGAGAGCGATCAGGTCTCCCCTCAGCCTCCTCTTCTCCAGGCTGAACACCCCCAGCTCCCTCAGCCGCTCCCCACCATCCCTGTGCTCCAGACCCTTCCCCAGCTTCGCTGCCCTTTGCGGGAGGCTGAGGCCACAGAGGGACTGGGATAGGCGGGGTGGGGGGCTGGAGGGGCTGAGATCGGGGGGCTGTTTGGTGGCGCTGCGATGGGGGGGAGTCTGGGAACAGAGAGGGGAGTCAAGGGGCTGGGATGGGATGGTTGGAATGTGGGGGAATTATGGGAAGAAACTGAGGATGGGATTGAGGGGCTGAGATTAGGGACTGAAACTGGGGGGGTTGGGATAGGGGGGCTGGAATCAGGGGCTGAAATTTGAGGGGGGCTGAGATTAGGGGCTGGAATTGGTGGGGTTTGGATTGGGGCTGGAATTGGCGGGGCGGGGCTTGGATTGGGGCTGAAACTGAGCAGCTGAGATTGGGGGGGGATGGAATTGGGAGGACCGAGATCAGGGACTAAACCTGGGGGGCCCTGCAGCAACTGGCTGCCCCCCCACACCACCGCCCCTGTCCCCACGTCACGCTCCCAGGACAAGCTCTCCACGTGCCTTTATTGCAGCAGGGACCACGGGCACCCACACCTCAGCCCACACCGCCCACCCCGGATCACACGGGGGCACCCGGCAGCCAAGCCCCGACCCCACGCCCCCCGGCTCCAGCCGTGCTGGAGGGGGCTGCAGGGCAGCAGGTGACAGTCCCCACCGCCTCCTCCATGGCGGCTTCCCGGCCTCAAGGGCTGGAGCATCAAGCATCTCCCGGACAGGTGGTCTCGTCCCCCCGCTCACAGCCACTGCAGAGAGAAGCCCTGGCTGAGGCTGAGGCCGAGGTCGCTCACGGTGAGAACCTGCGGGAGGAGACATTTTGGGGTACAGACGGACATGGAGCATCCTTTCCCCTACCCAGCTTGGCTGAGCTCCACTCCCCCTGAACCCCGACACGGCAGGAGAGCCACCCCAGAGTCCTAACCCACCTCCTCGGCCACCAACCCTGTGACAAGGGCTGGGGGAGGAGGGATGGAGATCCCCAGGATGGGGACACCCAGGACAGGGCACCCTGAGATGGGGCCATACCTGGTTGTCCAGGTAAGAGAAGGGCTTCTCCTGGCCATTCAGGAGGACCTTGCTGGGTGGCTCCCGCACCCCAAAGATGCTCAGTGTGCCAATGGTGACCTCGGTGGCCTCGGTGCTGGCGTGGAGCACGGTGGAGGTGAAGATGTTCTGCAGGAGGGGACAGCATAAGCTCAAGGTGGCCAGGTGCCACGGGACCCCCACTCCTGCCCTCCCCCCCGTGTCCCACCTGCGTGACGTTGAACACTAGGTAGGAGTAGCTGCCCCGCTCAAAGGTGTCCAGGCTCTCACCATCGTCCCAGAAGAGGTCCCCCCAGGCAGTGGCACTCGAGGACAAGGCCACGATGAGGTGCAGGGGATTCCCTCGGGTCGCCTCACTGGTGATCCCTGGTTTCTGGGGTTCAAAGACATGGGTGCTGTAGGCTTGCGAGCACCCAGGATGGGGATCTGGGAGCTGAGGTGCTGGTGGGAACACACATGCTGTGGACAGCTCCTGGGGAGGTGACAGGTGGGTGCTCACCTGGGTGGGCAGGATGGAACCCTCCCGGACATGCAGGTTGAGGTGCTCCAGGGGGGCTGACATCTTCAGCATCTCCCCGCTGCTGTTCACTGAGGAGCCCTGGGCAGGCAGCAAGAGACATGGGTGTGAGGGGGCCAGGGGCACAGTGGTGGGCTCAGGCATGGGTCTGGGGAGCAGCCATCCCCACCCCTTCCTCCATCGGGGCTTGCTGGGCTCAGCTGCGTCTTCCCACCCGCAGCCCCAAGATGGTTGAGCAGGGACCACCCGGCCCCCGGCCAAGCCCCGCGGTGCTCCTCACCGTGTAGAAGTCGTACCACACGCCTCGGGGGACGTAGCCTGTGACCGAGTCCACCCCAGGCTCCAGCACCGGCGTCACCAGCAGGCTCCGGCCCCACAGGAACTGCCTGTCCAGACCCAAGGTGGCCACATCCCGGGGGAACCTGCGGCAGGATGGAGATGCCGCTTGGATCGGCTGCTTCTCCGTGATCCAGCCTAAGCATCTCCCCAGCTCCTGGTGGGGATGCTCTTACTCAAAGAACAAGGGCCGGGCGACGGTGTCCCCTTGCAGGTGAGCACGGTGGAACAGGGTGTAGAGGAAGGGCAGGAGGGAGTAGCGAGTCAGCAACACATCCTTCATGGCCGTCCTTGCCGTGGGGCTGAACACCGTCGGGTCCTGGGCCTGGGGGAGATGTGGGGAGTCAGTGGCTGCCCCATCCCTGCCGGGCATCCCCACTGCCCTTGCCCTCCCACATCCCGCATCCCACATCCCGCACCCCGCACCCCGCACCCCACCCCTGGGATGCCTCCCACCGGGCACGCTGCCCTCGACCTTCTCGTTCTGGGTGTTGTGGTTGCGGGCGAAGGGGTAGAAGGCGCCGAGCTGCATCCAGCGGGTGCACAGCTCCTCTGAGGTGCTGCCGGAGAAGCCACAGATGTCCGCCCCAACCAGTGGGATGCCAAAGAGGCTGAAGCTCAGCAACCCTGAGGGCAGGGATGGTCAGCAGGGCGCAGGGAGTTTTGGAGATGTCTCCAAACAAGCAGAAAGCTCGATGGAGCTGGGAGTGCTGGTAAGGGGGTTCTGCATGCAGTCCGTGCCACCCACCTGGGATGGAGTAATACATGTCCTTCCACTGGCTCTGGTTGTCACCCAGCCAGTGCCCCGAGTACCGGCCCTGGCTGGGGAAGGTGGAGCGGGAGATGACGAAGGGGCGCTTCCCCCGGATCCTGATCAACGCGCTGGAAGATAATGGGGAGAGCCAGGGGCAGGAGGTGAGAGCAGCCCACCAGGAGTTCGCCTTATCCCTCAGGAGTGGAGGGAGACGTCTGGCCCCACCACAGGCCTGCAGTGCCTGAGAGTTGGCCCGAGCGGTTCGGGGAAGGCTCAGCGCCAGGACCGGCCTCGTCCACCCATCCCTCCCGGAGTAGCACTGGCTCCACTCCTCTGCTGGGTTATTCCCATACTGGAGGCTGTGAGCAGCCAGAGTACCCCCGCTTTGCGTCGGGCACTCGGTTCCGTGCCCTTTTCCTACACAGCCCTGAGCAGCAGGATTTTGTCCCATCCCATCCCCAGGCCGGCAGGAAGCAGGATGCTCGGGTACCTCGCCGTGGCTTTGGCTTCCATCAGCCCATAGAGGTTGTGGAGGTTGTAGTGTACTGAGGCTTTCTGCTTCGCCGAGGCACACACCGTCTTCGCAGAGAGAGAATCGCCCAGCACGGCTGCCAGGAGGGAGAGCCCCCATTGGCACGTGGCTGGGGGGGAGTGCAGGGGACGTGGACCCCCCCCGACACGCTTGCTGGCTCTGGGCCAGCCCTCCTGCACACAGAAGCCAGCCATTGCTGCCAACCCAGCACCCCAAGCTCACGCAGATGGTCCCACCCTGCACCCTGACATGGCCCTGACAAGCGTGCAAGGCTTGGGCATGGATACTGGCACACACAAGTAGGAAGGGAGATGTCCAGGGTGTAAAATGGAGACACGATGTCTCTTAAAAATGGTTTTCTCCCATAGCACTCAGCTGCCAGCGATCTCAAAGCACGTGGTACCTATGAGCCCAGCCTTGTATTTCATCTCCTTCCTTACCCGGGGTGTATGGTGGGCTGTCGAGCTCTCCTGGGGGGCAGCCGTCTTCAGACCCATCCATGAAGTTGGATGGTTCATTCATGTCCTAAGGAAAGAAAATCGCGGGAGGTTTTGGGCATTAGTTGATAGACCAGGAAAAGCTGCATTTGAGGGACAGATGACCCTGCCAGGGCCAGCGAGAGACATGCACCAGGCGTGAGCTGAGCTGCCAGCAGGGAGTGACCGGAGGGCAAGGAGGGACTTACGATCCAGAGGCCGTCGAAGGGCACATGGGCATGGAAGCGCTGCAGGTTCTCCAGCCACCACTGGTGCGTGTCCGGGTTGGAGAAGTCTGCAAAGGCAGTGAAGCCGGGCCAGACCTGCAGGGAGACCACAAAACTGTGGGTTCGGTGGGCAGGCAGCTCATGGGGGGCTGGCTGTGGCAAACAGGGTGCCAGGGGCTGTGGGCATGCCAAAGGACCGGGGGGGTGAGTGCTTTGAGTCCTGGATGCTGCACATACAACATCCCTCCTGCTTCCGTGGTACCCAGGAGCCTCGGGGTGCTGGGGACACCCCCGCAGCCGGGCGAGGGGCACAGGGCCAGGCGGGCAGCAGTGGCTTACGGAGCAGCTGCTCTGCCTACGCTTGCACAAGCCCTGACACCACCCAGGCCAGGGCACATCAGGGAAGAGCCATGATTTCTCCACACCCTGCCTCACTCCAGGAATTTTAGCAGATTCATTTTTCCCCATGTTTTCAGGCTACATTAAAAGCCCCCTCCTTGTAGATGGCAAGGGAGAGCCGGCGGGAGCAAACGGCTGGGAAAGGAGGGGACAAACTGGGAGGGAACTGCTGTGGAGCAGATCTGGAGGCATGTGTCCATTGTGGACAACCTCCCCTCACCCCAGAAACAGGAAGGCAAAGAAATCAGATGACCGGCCTCGAGTGGCACCACCGACCCCGTTAAGCTCATATGACTTCCACGGGTGCTTCTGCCGGGGCATGGGCTGGCTCCTGGGGCTGGTGGAGATGCCAGGAGGTGACACGTGAGGCTGAGGGCTGAGCCAGGCTCTGGCAATCATCCCAGAGAGGTCCTATGGCTGCTCAGCTTTCCCTCCGGTGTGAGGGATGAAATCCCGACCCTGCTATTGCCCAACCCCACAGGACTGGGATTTCCCCCCGGAGCTCCTCACCTGCCCGATGAGCGGCTGCCCTTGGGTGGTGTTTAGGAACAAGCCCCGTCTCAAGCCTTCATCGAAAGGCCAGTAGGAGCCATTAGGGTTGGTGCTGCTGATGCCGGGATCCTGGGGACGGAGCAGAGGGTTAGCGCCTTTCGCAGCAGACGGCGGCCCCTTCCCCCTGCCAGGCCGGTGTGATTCAGAGAAGATGACAACCCAGACGGGGTCAGCCAGAGCCCACACACGGCGGCTGTTTCCCCCAAGGGGAACAGAAACTTGCTTCAACACTTCCAGGCGTGTTTTCTAAAATGCCACTTCTGCAAGTCCCCAGGACCCGTTAAGGCATTTTGGGGAGGGGGGGACAAATATAAGAAGTTTTGCACTTATGCAAGAAACATCAGGTCATGGCCGGGCTTGGACTACAACGGGGAGTTCAATGGAGAGGGAACCCAACCTTTTCTTCCCCAGGACCCCCTGGTCCCCACTGCCCCCAGCAAGCAGAACCTGCACCCCCTTTCCTCGCAGAGGGAAAAAGAGAGATCACAGCCGGGTCATGAGATCCCAGCACTCGTGGGGATGTGGGAGCACCCAAGCCAAGCACCCACGAGTTAAACAGCCTGACCCACAGTTCCTTCATGGTTTCACCCATGGGGGACAGGGGCATCCTTGTACTCCCGCAGCAGACAGGAGCACAGCACGAGAACCTGGCCTGTGTCTCCGCTGTCTCTGCATTAGGGGGATTTCCAGCAGCAGTTTACAGCTGCCTGCCCAGCACTGGGGACCGACCTCGGATAAAAATCCCCAGGGCCGGGGATGACCAGTTGGGACCACGAGCATCCCTTACGCCTCAGCCTTGCATCCTGGCTCTGCAGCAAAGACAGCACAGGGGGAGAGGAAGGGGAGTACCAAGATCATAACGTAGTGCTGCCCGTGTTTGTGGAGGTCTTCCACCAGCGAGGGGAGGGAGGCGAATTTCCATGGATCGAAGGTGAAATCCCGGTACCCGTCCATGTAATCGATGTCATTCCACTGTGTATCCTGCGGGACAGAGGCTCAGGGATGGGTGACAGAGTCCGGACCCTGTCTCCACAGGTCTGGGGGGTTACCTGGGGGATCTGGTAGTTCCTCATGGCTCTCACGGTCTGCCAGGTCTCATTGCTGGATCCGTAGCCCCAGCGGCAGAGGTGAAAGCCGAGCGCCCAGAGGGGTGGCATGGCTGGGAAACCTGCAGCGAGAGAGCAGAAGCACGGATGGGTTGCCCTGAGACAACAGGAGCATCTCAAAAGGATGGGAGGGGAAGGGGAGAAGGCAGAAAGGAGGTGACGGCAGACCCCTGATGTGCTGGGAGGGCTAGGGATGGTGGTGAAACTGGGGTGAGACAGGGACGGGGGTGCGGGGAAGGTGCCCACAGATGGCCACGTCAGGGTGCAGGCACTTACCTATCACCTGCTGGTACTGCTGGATGACCATGTTGGGATCAGGCCCCAGGAAGATGTAAAAATCCAGCACCCCCCCGATAGTCCTCCAGGTCAGGCCTGGAGCAGGCTGCAGGGCCACCTCTTTGTAGAAGGGGGAAGAGAAAAACCAGTGAGAATTGGGGAGCAACCCCCAGACCCCGACCACCATGGCATGGACCAGGCCACACCACATGCAACGCTCAACCTCCGGCAGGGAAACGGGGAAATCCCTGCCTTTCGCTCAGCGGATGCTAAATGGGCATCTGGAGGCTTAAATCATTGCAGCCCAGGGAGATCGCTGGTTTATGCAGGGAGAAAGCTCACTACCTTAAAAATTTGCTCTTTAAGCCCAAAGCTGCACCGTTCTCCTGGCTTCCACTTAAAGACCAAGCACGTGCATGGCTGTCCTTCACGTCCTCCCCCCAGATCCCCTCCTAAGTGAATTGAGAGCTACTTGTACAAGCGAGTATGTGGGAGCAAGGGCTTTCCTGGGAAGAGCTTTTCACATGAACAAGCCCTCGAACCTCAGCTCAGGTGGTTGCATCTCCCGCAAGCTTCCACTCAGGAGCATCGCTCCAATAAAGCAGAGCGCAGCTGGAGCTACGAGAGCCCCGGCGCGTGCTGCATCAGCCCAGCTGGCTACAAGCAGCGGCTGCTGGGAGGGACGGGTGGTCACCCGTGCCGTCCACGACACAGCAGGAACCCGCGGGAGCTGCTGTGCCATCAGCTGGCACACACAGGAGGATCCCATGGCGCAGCCAGCGGAGCACAGCTGGGAAGAGCGCGGGTGGCAGACGGCATCCCCGGCTGCGCCCCAGCCGTGCCATGCCGCCGGGCCTGGGGGCAAGGCTGTTTTGGGCGGAGAGGGAACGGGCACAGACCCGCACGCGAGGGACTTGCTTTTCTGACGGCAACTTGGCAGCTGGGCGTGTGGTTAAACTGCTCGGCAGTTGCTAAAGAGCCTCGCTGTAGCCAGGAAACAGATGGCTACGCTCAATAACGAAGCCATCAAACCACATCTTTCCCGTTTATGGCTTCCTCTCGCCCCAAGTTCCCAAACTGGCAGCTCCCATCTGTCCCCACCTGCCAGGTCATCCTCCAGGGACAAGCCAGCCGGCATCCCCTGGGACACCTACCCATTGCGTTGCTGTTGAGGAGGAAAACCCCATGAGCATCTCCACCCTCCTCCATCAGCAGGTAGAAGGGGTGAGCGCCGTAGAGGTTGAATGATTCCTGCAAGAAGAGGTGCTGGGTGAGAGAGCAGCTCCTGGGCAGAGTGGCAGAGCCCCGTCTCACCGGGGGCCAATAAATGGCCCCGAGTTGCATCTGCTGCCACCACCTAAACAGGCATCTGTCATCCCCTGTGGAGGACACAGAGAGGGATGAGGATGGTTTCGGAGCTGGTGCTGAAGGCCATGGGAGGCTGCTTCTTCCTTACAGCTTGGGGGCTGCTACTGAGCTGGGCTGGGCAAGGGGGAAACCTCCTGCCTCGCCACAACCTGTTGCACGAGCGGCAGGGTGGAGCGGAAAACACCCGGGGCCCTCGGAGTGCCAAGAGCGTTTTGCAATTGCTCTGAAATCCTCCCCAGCACATTTCTGCCCATTGGCTTCGACCACCCCCTGCCTCTCCCAGTGCTGCTGCCCACCCCCCTGCCATGTTTTCCCAGGGCTTGTCCAATGCACTGGAGAGCGGCACCCCCATCCTTGCCCCCCGCAGCACCACGGGGAGGGGGGAGACGGTACCGTGGGAGAGACGTCGCGTGCCCACAGCGTGAGGGTGCTCCAGTCCAGGCTGTGCAGGAGGGTGCCACGGTGCTCCCCCAGCCCGTAGAGGAACCTGGATGGGAGCGATGTGGCTATCTGCAGAAACTGGTCAGCAAAGATCAAAGGGGCCACGGTGGTGTTGAGCCTGCCGGGGTGACACCGAGGGAGAGTCAAGAAGGGATGCTGGGATCCATCTGGATCCATTTGCCCACCAACAACTGACCCCTTCCCTCTTGAAGCATCCCAAAGGCCAGCAGGGCAGCATCCCACCTTGCATCCAGCCCCAACACTTTGGTCCAGGTGGCAAATTTGGGTCCGGTTGGATACAAGGCACAGCCCAAGCCTGAACCAGCCTGACCCAGTGCGGCACAGCCTTGCCTTTGACACCACAAGTTTCCACCCAGGTTATTATTAACCACCGAGGCATGCAGCGGTTGGGTTTCTCAGCCTGTCGTTGCTGATAAGCAGCTCCCAAGTAAAGTATGGACCACAGGCGCCAGCAAACGAGGAGGAGGAAAGGATGGGGTCTCAAAACACCCTGGCCAGGCCATACATTGACCAGCCCCTGGTGCGCACCAACAGCTTAGTGCACAGAGCCATGGAGGTGACTGACAGCAGTGCAGCAAAGCCACCTGCAGTCCTTTTCCACAAAAAGCCTGGAGCTGGGGGTGTCCCTGCAGTTTGGACAGCCAGGGAAACCAAAAAGCAGGGTGAAACAGGCAAAGCCACAACCCTTCAGTGGCCGTTTCCCCGAGCCACCAGGTCGCTTATCGGTGACATTCCAGGGACCTGCACACTGTTTGGCTGCTGCAGGACCTGGCAAGGAATTTGGGCACTGGGAGGTTTTTGGAGAGGTGCTGATCCCACCCAGCCCTGCCACGGTCACATCAAGCACGTGGCCAGCCCACGGGGCTGGTAAGCCACGTGCTGCCGCATCCCCATGTAAGCACTGCTGGAAAGATGAAGACAAAGAGTAATTATTGGCTGGAGATCCCGCAGTGTGGTTTTCCCTAAGAAAAAAATTCCAGGAAGCGTGCTGGAGCCTGCCTAGGGTGGGATGAGCTTTCCCCCACCCACTGTGGGATGCAGAAGAGGTGGGTTCTTACAGCACTGTCCCTGTCGCCCTGCGCCGCAGCACCACCCCAAAGGGGTCCCAGGAGAAGTCCAGGCTGTAGATGGGGTTTTCTGCTCTCTTCATCACCCGGGGAACCTCGAGGGGAACCTCATACCGCGGGCTGGCCACATCCGTTATCTGCAAAAGGGAGAAAACACGCTTTAAAGACCAGCAAAGCAAGGGGGCAAAGGGTTAGAGGTGCTCATTGAGGCCACATACAGCCATGCCTGGAGCACGGTAGCTTCCAGACTCGGTCTGAGCAGGGGACGGTCACCTATGGGATGGAGGGTGCAGGGGTGCAGCAGCGTGGCCACGAGCTCTGGAGGGCAGCCAGTGGGGAGCTCACCTTGATGTGCAGCCGCGTGTCTGTCTCAAACTCCACGTCCAGCCTCAGCATCTCGATGTCCCGGGGGTAATAGGCCTTCTTCCTCCGCACCAGCAACCCCACCATGCCCAGTGCCGTCTGGTTGAGGCTCTCCAGGGTGTAGCTGGGGAAGTCAGGGGGGTAGAAGCACCAGGGTACCCCCCGCTTGCCCCCTGCTGGCAGGGGGCTCTCGATGAAGCAGCACCCCCGGCTTTCGCAGAGCTCCTGGGTCACCACCACGTGCCGCTCTGGGTAGCAGTCAAAGCGGTGGCTTTCGGGTACCAGGAGACATTTGGGGGGCAGCGCAGGTCTGGGCCAGCCCCCTGATACTTGCCGCAGCACCCAGACAGTGATGGTGCTCAGCAGCACGGTGGCCACGAGCAGCCCGCTGCCCACCCACCACGGGGCCAGCTTCCCACGGCCGGCGGGTATCGGTGCGGCCCCTTCCTCCTCCCCCCGGCATGCCGCTGGCTGTGGCACGGCCGTCGTCAGCTTCTGGTACGACTTCATCGTCCTGGTGCTGGAGCAAAGGGGAGATGGAGGCAGATGTGAAGGAGTTGGAGCGGGAGAGCTCACCCGAGCCTCGAGGACAGCTTCCCCGCTCCTGACGCCTGTGGTTCAGGCAGAGCCTGACCGCCTCTGCCCGCCTCTGCACCTTGCACCGTGATGTCTGTGGCCTCAGCTAAGATGCATGCAGCAAACTCTGCAAAGGATGGCTTTGCCAGGGTCAGGTGGTCCTGACCCTGCTGGAGCGGGAAGAGATGCTGCCAACAACTCTCCGGCAGCCCCAAGGGTCAAAGCGTCGTCCGCCTGAACCCCACCTGCTGTCTGGGGGTGGCAGAGCGACCCCTCAAGGAGTTTTTCCCAGCTCTGAATTTATAGGCTGCAGTGTTTCTGGAAGCTGCAAGCAAAACCAAGCTCGCTCTGCCCATCGGAGCAGAGCCGTGGTGCTGGGAACTGTGGCTCTGAGGTGCAGAGCATCCTCTACTTCGAGCATCCTCTGTCAGCGCCCAAAACCCTGAGTCAGAGGTTTTAGCCCTGGGGAGAGCTGGGTGAGGGATGGCAGGGAATGTGCCGTAAGTCTTTGCCTCTCACTGATGAAATCTGATTTTAACGACCTCTCCGGCAAGCATCTCCCGGACTGTAAGCAAAGGAGACCCCCACGCTCCTTCTGAGTGCAGG
Source organism: Pelecanus crispus (assembly GCF_030463565.1). Classification (NCBI taxonomy): domain Eukaryota; kingdom Metazoa; phylum Chordata; class Aves; order Pelecaniformes; family Pelecanidae; genus Pelecanus; species Pelecanus crispus. The sequence continues at coordinate 6,638,935 of NC_134653.1, read as the reverse complement.
GAGCAATCTCTGCACCTTAAATAAGAGACAGAACTTTCTTCTCGCCATCTCCTGCCCGAGCCATAGGCACTCAGACCCTGCTCGCCTCCGCCCTGCAACCTGCAAAAGCTCGGCAAAACGGCTCTCCCCCAAAAGCAGATTTTATTCCCTGGCAGCCCTCCCCCCAGCTCCGGCACCAAAATGGCTCAACCTGCCAGGGCCTGGCTCCGAAGCCACCCCTGAGCGGCAGCGCCTGCCCCATGCAGCGCCTCAGCCTTATGCAAGCGCCGGTGGCTTCCCCACGCGTGGGTGGCACTGGGGGCAGCAGCACCCACCCACCGCGGCCAGCCAGCACCGTCGCACCCGGTATGCGTTCCCCGAGGACCTCGGCATGCCACCGGCCCATGCACCCATGCTCATGCCAGGCCGCCCCGCGATGTCACCCTGCAGCGGTGGCACTGGGGGGGGGTCCCCAGCCTGGCACAGGGAGGCATCGCACCCCAGGACCCCCCTGCTCGGCCTGCCTGGGCCCCGCTCCGGCCATGCCAGGCGCTTACATACACGTGTCTCCTCTTGACATTGTGGCTGCGGGCAGGCAGCAGGCAGCGGGCAGGCAGCAGGCAGCAGGCAGGGCTCAGGCAGGGCTCCCAGCCGCTGCAGCTCTGCCTGCTCCACCGTAAAAACCCTACAAGGCGCCCGGCTCCTACCGCTCCTCTCTAGTAGCTGCGCCTCCACACACGCCTCACCGGTGGCTCCTCAGCCGCTCGCTTCTCTGGTTCGTGTGCTTTGGGTTGGTTTTTTTTAAATATATGTATCTACATGCAATGCCGTTCAATAGCCCCGAGGTGGAGAATATGGGAGATCAGCGATTTTTTAGATTTTCCCCAGCCTGAATGCACGCAGGGGCTCAAAACTCAGTGTATTAATTCCTCTACCCTCCTTTTAGGGCGACAGCACTTTTCCCAAAGCAGCAGGGAAGAGGTGCCTGTGCTGAATCCTGCACCATGGCTTCAGGGAATCGTGATGCCGGGTGTCTTTTGAGCCCATAGCGTGTGGGCTAGCCCCACAAAACCCCACACTTCCCAAAACAAAGCTCTTTTTCCATCCAGGTTTTCACCAGAGGTCCTTTCTCCCATGCACTCCTGTTCATCTGGTTAGCGAGTGTAGGCAACTGCACGCTCCCTGCCCAGGCTTTCCCACTCTTGGGGGAGAGCTGCTCGCTGCTTGCTGTCGAAGGCCCCTACAGTCTAAAGGTCAGCAGCAAAGGACAACAGACCTTTGGAACACAGTTGCTTTCCGCAGGGAATGAAAACAAAAAGTAAGAGCTGTTGGGAACAGGGCGATTTACCCAGAAATCGAATTCAAGGCACCATGACCCTCCCTATGCCATGCGTGATCCATCAAGCTCATGTTGTTGCAAAGACTGGGGAAAATACCTGAATTCTGCTGAGCCCCATGCGTGGGGCTGTCACCAGGGAGGGTGAGACCCCCCACTTAGGACACAGCCAGCCCATCCCTCCTGCCCTGGGGGACCGCCATCTTATGGGCATCTCAGGGAGAAGCCCTGGATGATGCAGGACAGCTCTGGCCACTCCTGGTTATTACCACCCGGAGAAGGCAGCGGGGCAGGTGGCCATGCTGGGGACATCGGTGGCCCCAAGGCTCCCACGACCAGCACCCCTCTCCTTGTTTGTCTTGGCTCTCTGAGGCACCAGAACCCTCCATGAATGTAAAGGAGATCCAGAGACAAACCTCAGAGGCACCAGCGGGGACCAGAGGGATGGGTGAAACCTGCCTTCCAAACCTGAGCTCACCTGGCCCCAGCGCCTGGGGCAGGTTTTCAACCAGAGCCTGCAAATCTGGGAGAGGTGAAGGCCAACGCTGTTGCAGTCACACCAGGCGCCAGCTTTGTGCCATCGCCTGGGAGCTTTAACCAACCTCATTAGCCCAGATCCAATAAAAAACAGGGGTTTCTTAATAGCGGGGTGGTGCATCTGCCCAAACCCTGCCTCAGCCCAGGCTCGCTCCGGCCGCGCGGACCCGGGGGGCTATGCCAGGCGTGGGGCTCTCTGCGTTTTGCAGCTCATGTTGTGCAAAGGGAGCAGCGAAAGATGGGATCTTACTCAAAGCCTCAACTATGGCCCTTAGATCTGCCCCAACGAGGATATTTGGCCCCAAGGCTGGAAAGCACAAATTGCACGGGGCCGACTCAGACTTTCTAATATAGTTACAAATGCAAAAAAATCAAAGGGAGCCCAGTTTCGATGGAGGCAGTTGGGTTTGGTCAACCAGCCCTGTTATTACGTTTTTTGGACGCATTTTCATCATCGTTGGATGTTCCCAGGGTCCGAAACGCTGCTCACGCCGTTGGGGTCAGGGCGCTGTCTTAGCACCTCTCGCAATCGCGCAAGCAAAGAGCGAGGACTGGGCGCAGGACCTGGCGCTGGGGCAGGATTTGGGCCTGTGGCAGCCCTCGGGGGGGGGTCTGGGACCTGGCGGCGGCGGGGCCAAGGCCGGTCCGGTGGCCGGTGGAGGAGGGCGAGCCCCGCCAGTGGCCACCTCACGGAGCCCGGGGCCCACAGTCGCCACCGGTCACCCCCGCGATCCTCAAGGTGTCCGGGACGCGCTCCCCCGCCGCCGCCTGCCCCGGCTCACTGCAAACCCACCCGCCCGCGGGGGTGCCGAACCCCACGGCCACGCCGCGCCCCCTCCACCCGCGCTGTCCCGGGCCAGCGGGAGCCTTCGGCGAGGGGCCCGCGGGGGGCGGGGCGGGGGGGGCCGGGGCGCGATGCTCGGCGCCGCAGGCCTCGGGGGGGGGGGGGGGGGCGGGGGTGGTGGCTACGTGCCGCCGGCGGCGCCCCGCCCCCCTCCCCGCGCCCTTCCCCATGAATGAACCGCGCGCGGGCGTGGCCGCGGCGGGGTGACGCGTCGCCGGCGGGGCGGGGCCGTCAGGGGTGACGCGCGGCGTGACGCGCCATGCCGGAAGCGGCGGGGGCGCTGGTTGGTCGGCGGCGCGGCGGGGGGGAGGGGGCCGCCCCGCGCTTGTTGTTGTCCGCGGGACTCGCTGGCAGGGAGGGAGGGAGCCGCGCAGCGCCCCCGCCGCCGCCCCCGCCGCCCCCGCCGCCGCCCCCCGCCGCCGCCCCCGCCCCGGGCGCGCGCGCGCGCTCCCGCCGGCACGCAGGTGAGGAGGCGCCGGGGCGCGGCGGGGCGGGGGCGGGGGGGGGTGTTGGAGCTGCGGGGAGGGGGGAGCCGCGCGCTGCCGCCGATTGGCGGGGGGGGGTGGGGGGTGTTGGCGGGAGCGGCTCGGTCCGGCCCGGCTCGGTCCGGTCGGGTCCGGTTGGGCGCGGGCGGGCGGGGCGGCGGAGGTAAAAGTGCTGAGTCACCACCGCGCCGGGCACGTGGTGCCGCCGCCCCTCGCACCGGGCCGGGCCGGGCGGCGCGCACGTGGGCCCCGGCGAAGGGGGGGGGGGCGGCGGCCCCGCCGCGGGGGAGCGGGGAGCGGGGAGCGCTGCCCCCGGAGCGCTGCCCCCAAGCGCCCGGGGGAGCCGGGGCGGGGGCTCGGCGGGCGCCGGGGAGCAGCGGTGCCGCCTTCCCCGCCGCCTCAAACCCAGCGCGGGGCCCGCGTTGCTCGGTCGCCGGCGGGACGGGGCGGGCGGCTCCCCCCGCCCCCCTGGGGACGCGGGGCTCGGGGAGCCCTCGGGAGGGGGCGGCGGGTGTGCGCCCGGGTGATGCTTTCCGCTCGCCTGTTATTATTTTCATTCCCCCCCCCCCCCCCCCGCCCCGAGGACGAGCGCGCAGCCTGCCTCTGCCTTTGAATGGTTCTTAAAATACACGCGAGGAAACCTGTTGTGACGCCGCACGCTGCGCAGTCTAAAAATAGCTGCTTTTGTAGTACGGAGGGAACCGGGGCGCAGCCGGTGCCGGGCAGCGTGGCAGCGGCGTGCGGCGGCGACCGGGCGTGGCGGGCGCCTCGGTGAGCCCCGGCCGCCCCGCCTTATCGGGCGGGAGCAGCCGGTGCCGCTGGGGAGCGCCGGCCGGGCTGCTCGCTCCCCGTCGGATGGGCTGGGGGGGTCAGGGCTGTGGTGGGGAGCGGGGGGCTTATCTCCCCCGAGCACCGCTTCTTTTTGGGGTGAGAGGGGGGGAGACCCGTGGTGCGCTCGGGCTGGTCCCGGAGCCTGTCGGGAGGGATGCTTGTGCAGGAGGGGGAAGCCCCGAAAACGGGGCGCTCCGCGGCCTCCCGGGGCACGCCGGCGGGAGGCGAGGGGACGGCGACGTTCTGGGAGCGGGCAGCGGCGTGTGGCTGTCCGGTGGGCGCGGGACGGCTTGGGGATTTAGCCAGAAACGGGGCGGGTGGGGGAACCCTCTTCCCAGCTCCCGCTGAAGGCGGTGGCACAAGCTGGGGAAGCGTCCAGGCCGCGAGCGAGGGGAGCTGGGATCTCCGAACTCTCACGGTGTGCCGGGCTCTGTTTGAGAAAGGCCTCCTCCTCTTCCTCAGGCTGAGAACCCGCTCCCCTCCCTCGTGGGCTGCTCCGCGGAGGATTTATTTTACAGATTCCGCCGAAAGCAGGCCATGAGGTCTCAAATTAGGAACGAGCCCCCTTTGGGCAAAGTTGTTACAGAAAAGGGAAAGGCCTCCATTTTCGCTTTCACCTGGCCGCCCCCTCCTTTGCCAGCGCAGTCCTAGAGCTGAGCTGGGCCTGTGGAGGCGGGGGGAGCCGGTAAGAGGAAAGTGTTTCCCCGGAAAGCTGCACGCCTTTTTCTTGAACTTTCAGTCTTTGTAAGCTCTGTCCATGGAGAAGCGCAGCCCTGCACCCTAGCCGGCACGCTGCGCCGTGGTGCTGTCAGGGTTTTAGCAGCAAACGATTTTACCTTGTGATTTTTCTCACTGATGAAACGGGCGCGCGTTCCTCCGCTTTTCCCCCTCTCCTTCCGTGTGTACGCGGTGCTGCCTGCGGAGAAGCCTTCCTCGTGCAGTCACTTCCTAGAGGTGATGGACGCCGTGGTTGCCCAATGGCAGCGCGCAGGACTGCGCGGCACCGGAGTTAACTCTGCTCCTACCCGCCGAGGTGCCGGACGGCTGTCCGGCGGCGACGGGGCGATTGCCGCAAGATCAGGGCGTGCGGTGACTCTCGCCGTCAGGACACCCTGCCCGCTTCTGCGGGCTCTGAGCTTGTCAGGGCTTTGTACCTGAGCCGTGTTAGATGTTCCTAGCTGTATTACGCCAGGCTCGTACCCTGCTTTGCAAGTGTTTCTGAACCAGAGGCAGAAATGTGTTCGCTTTTTTTTTTTTTTTCTCTTTTGCTTGCCTGTCAAGGACAGTGTGCTTTGTCATGTTTTATCTCATTTCTGCGCCGTCGCCCGTCTCGGCAATCTGTTGCGGCAAGGAGTTTGGTACCGCTGTGTGCCTCCTGAAAGGGAAAAATACAGATCAGCTTGATGCACTCTTGTTTTCATCAACATTGGAAAATGATTAATGGCGTGGAATGCACTGCAGAACTTGGTATTGAAAACCTCTAGCTGCGTGAGATGTTTGGGAAGCAAAGAAAGGACAGCTGGGAGCACTGGCCCCCGCGGCAGTCGGGGTTTGTGGGATAAGCTCTCTCACTGATTATTTTTGTAAACATCCAGCTGTGAAATACTTGAGCAGCGCTAGCACTTTCAATTATTGGGAAGTTTCAGGCTCAGCACCCTATAGAGATGAACAGGCAGTTTCCACTTCTGTCCGAGCTATTGTTTCAGGCTATCTTCAAACTCAGGCAGAGTAGCCTTCCAAGCATGAAACAAGCAGAAAGCGATGCAGCGCCGCGTGACCATCAACACAAGAGCTGAGGGGGCAAAGGCAGTAGTGAGAGCGATTGCCCTGCCGCTAAGCTCCCGAGCGGAGGGACGGGTTGTGTAGTGAATCCCACTGCTTTGCAATATTGCAGGACCCTGAATAGCGATGCCGTTGTGTTCCATTATTAGCAGTCCGTGAAGATGTCTGACTTGGTGGCTGACACGTGGGGTCAGGAGCGGTGAAGCTAGGAATCCCAGCTCTGCCCCAGGATCCGTCTGTGCGTCCAAGCAAGTTATTTGTTGCTCGGTGGCTCAGCTTGGCTGTCTGGGGCAGATGCATCTCTGGGCTGGTGATGCTGAAGTGTAATTCTCGTGTACCTCTGTCACTGCGTTTTATAAGCGCATGATGGAAGAAGTACTGTATGCTTGTCAGTACCGGGGCTGTCTGCTGCATACCCTTCCCCTTCAGCCACCTCCTCTGTGAATTTTCTGAGGTGACACGCAAGTGTACCATCCTGGTACTCTGTATCCTCTGCTCCTAACCACAGGCTCTCTGCAGCATCTGACTAGGTTGTTTACCAAACCACTGAAGACTGTCTGATCCGTGTCCAGGCTTCCCCAGAGAGCGCCTCAGAGAGCCGTGTCCTGGCAGCTTTCAAATGCGCTCTGAAGGTTCCTGAATCTCCTCTTTGCCGTTGGATGCTGGTTCCGATCCATAAGGGAAATGGAAAGCTGGCCAGCTGGGCGAGGGCTGCATGGAGCTCCTCTAGAACAGTAAACAGTGACTCACCCCCTCCTTGTGTCTTCTCTCTCTTCATGTCAAATATATTGCCTCGCATATGCTTCTACTCTCTGATTCACACCATCAGCCCATCCCTCCCCGCTCTCATTACAAATGAGTGACAAGCGTCAGTCTGCCTTACAGGATGTGTGAAGACTGTCAGAGCAGGAGAATGGCTTTTTGAATGATGGGGAGAGGGATGGTGCTCTGTCTACCATGCTGCAATGTGCTGGGAATCCGTGTCGTGCCTCCGAGCGGCAGAGGCACGGTGACGAAGATTTAAGCATCTGTAGTTCCCTTCACCTGTCAGCTCTCATGTTATCCTTGGTAGGCACATCTGTTTGGCTACCATTCTGGAGCTGGGAATAACTTGCGGATAAATGAGAAATTCAGATAACTTTAGTAAAACGGCTGCCTGGGAATTAAATCACCACATTTGGGAATGAGTAGAGTATTCCCTGCATAGCTGTCGGTGCTGAATTGAGATGTGATGGCAGAGATCCCCATCGCTGCTTGAACCTTACGCTGGTTTTCTGCCCTCTGGAAGTCATCGCTGGCCTGGCTGAAGGTGAGGGTTGCATGTTTTCAGTTTGCTGTATGTGTCTGAGGATGGAAGCTAAACACCAGCAGGGCTGTCTGCCAGGCACTCGTGTTGTGGCCGCGCTTTGTCTTTCGGTGTAGAAAGACTTTTAAAATTCGAGTTCATCTGCAGTTGTCGGGTGTCGGCAGCGACTTTATAGTAATTCCTTAATGAGTAACGTGCTTTGAAAGCCCTGTAGCGTGGAAAGTCTGAAATCTCATTCTGGCATGTTTTTTTTCTTAATTTGCAAGCCTTGTGTGGAAAACTCTGTCCTACCTCTGCCCGAGTCAGGCTTTCTGCCGTCTTCCCCTTTCAAAGCAAAGGAACAGGGGATGTCTAGATGGTCCAAGCAGAGACCATCAGGCTTGGGATGTCAGCTGGAGACCTCCAGTTTTTTGGGAGGATGCTGCAAGAGGCGTAGGAGTCGTCTGAGAGAGGGAGAGGGCGTTGGCAAGGCTATCAATGGGTAACTTTATTGCAGGATTACAAGGGCTCTTTATGTAACCCACAGTCAAAACACTTGGTTTAAATACAAACGTGGAGCTGCACTGGAAAAGCCTTTGCCCCTTACAGTTGGTGTATTACTACTCGCCGCTTTATTTATGTAGCGTTCAAAGTGTGTCGCGCTGCTTACAGAATAGAGATGTAATGTGGTCCTTGTTCCAAAAAGCTGAGCTCCTAATTTTAGACGTGATGCAGCAAATGCAATTAAGGAAAGAAGGGCAGGAATAGGGTAAAGACTAAAAGGGTTCTAGTAATCAAATCGCGGGCAGGGTCCCCGAAGACCCCTGTGCGGCATGTTTAGGGAACGCTGCTGGATGTGCCATGTTTGCACGATGGTTTATGATTTTTGTCATGGGGGTTTTGCCTTCTAACTGTGGGAGATGCTGTGCTGGTTTTAGTTGCTTGTGGTTGGTAGCTGAATAGTCCCAAATAGTCCTGATGGGAAGAGTTTTGTAGGTGGCGAGATGGAGGCAGAGCCCAAGGCCCTGGAGGCCTGTCGGTGAGGGTTGCGAGTGTTGTTGTATCGGTTTCGAGTAGAGCCCAGACCACACCTGTGAGTTCATCTGGTGCAGCGATAAGACTCGTGCTGGCGCTCGTGTCTGAGCGCGAGACTTGAGCTTGTTTGAGCGTTTCTACTTGCGCTACCAAATCCTGCCCTTATGGTCAGGGCAGACCCCCATCTCCCACCCTTGTTTGAGGGGGGGCCCGGCGTCGCGATTCCTGACGGTGCCCCGAACCTCCTTGCTCATCTCTGTGCCAGCAGCAGCGTTGGCACATCGCCCCTGGTGCAATAGGATGGATCGCAGCCCATCTCGGAGGGATGCCGGCCCATCCGGGGCGCTTTGGTGTGCAGCGGTGACAGGCGTGTGGCACAAGACCCCGTGCCGAGCGTGAAGGCGTCCGTGCCGTCCGCCGAGGAATGCGCGGGGTAAGGAGATGTTGCTTTGGCGACACGGAGCAACAGGTGACCAGAAGGGGTTTTGTCACGTGGAGCCGGAGCATTGCTCGGGGTGGCAGGCGAGCCCACGCGCTGACCCCCGCTGGAAGGCAGCCTCACCCCTCGGCTCTTGTTTTCCGCGACACTTTACATTTCTTTCCATCTCCACGCAGCCAAGCGGCCCTGTTCAGTTTTTCCATCGGCTGGCGTAGAAAGCGCTTTGAAGACGCGCTGGGTGAGGATCAAAAGGGTTTTTGTGTAATCGGTGGGTGTGACGGGTCTGTCGTCGGCCTCCCCCTCCTTTTTGACTTTCCTTTTCCGGTTTTAGCAGCGCGGAGTGCCGCCAGTGGGACGGCAGCGTGCCCCTTTCCTTGTAGGGATGGGGGCGGCGAGGGAGGGGGGGATGCCGAGGGAAGGAAGAGTTTCTGATGCTGTGGGAATGTGAGCTCTCAAACTCTGTAAACAGCTGGTGACTCACTGCATAACTATGGCACCAACTGCCTGCGCGGCCCGCGGCGCTCTGCGTCTGCAGGGAGGGGGCTGCCGGACGTTTCCTCTACGCACTGGCAGCGCCTCTGCTCTCCTGAACTCGCCGGGACCGTTTGGCCGGGACGAGGAACTTTTTCCTTCCTCCTCCGTGCTAGCGCCTACGTCTGCGCCTCTGGCCTGGAGGTAGGGGTGGGCGGCGAACGCCCGGCACAGAGGGGAAGCGATGGACGGCGAATGGGCTGGGGTCTGAAGAGGCGCCCGTGCTCGCGGGAGACCCTGCCTGCAGTCAGCCCCCGCGCGAAACGCGCAGCGTGGCAGCAGCCGGAGGTTGGGCGCATCCCCGTCCCTCGGAGGCGGCTGCTGGGGACTGGGACTCGCTCCCCTGCCCCGTGCCCGGCCCGTTCCGGCAGCCCCGGTGAGGCAGGGGCTGCTGGAGGTGTGCCCAGGGTGGGGTTCGGTGCCGGAGGAGAGGAGGAAGGGACTCGGTGATGCTCTAGAAAACGCAGCGCACACCAGTTGCTGTAAGTGGTCCATTCATCACGGAGCATCTTGGCTTGTGCGCTGTGCGGCTGTCCTTGTCCCTCCTCCAGACATGGAGAGCTGTGCTGTCTCAGGCTTAAAAATAGAGGAGGCGCCTAAATACGCTCCCTAATATCTAGGATAGTATCTCGCAGCTTTGCGATACAGGTTTATTCCCCCCCCGCCCCCACCCCGCTCTTCATCTTGATTTTTTACGTAAGTCGTGTGACGGTGAGGTGTCTGGACTGATAAAATTCAAGTGACAGCAGCGCGGGCTGAGCCAGCACCTTCACCCACACAGCTCCCGCTGGTCCCTGCACCCCACCTTTGTGCCCCCCCCCCGAATCCCGCCACCCCCTGTTTGCAGATATGAATGAGTTTGTTTACTCTCCGACGACCTCGTGATGTCTTTGCACAGACATGACCTGAAGTCATTGCTTTTGGGCTTCTCTGTTTCCATGGCGACTGTCTCCGGGTTGGCTACTTTCCCAAGGTCACCATGGCAACTATCAGAAGGGAATCATGCTTGGGATGCTTTGGCTGGATTTTTCATGAATGATTAGGATGTGTGACACGATGCAGACGTGGAAACGGGGAGGGTTTGGGCTGGGCTGGAGAGCGGGGGGGGGGAAGAGAGAGGACTCCCCCCAGACAGGCTGTGCGCTCTGCGGTGCCGCTGGGCGTGCAGCCCTGGAAGCCGCCGTGCGTCGGGGGGGGGACCGGCACCTCGCGCCCTCCCCGCTGGGGGAGCGATAGGCAGAGGCTGTGATGGTGGCACGGCTGCGGTCGCCTCTCTCGCGGTAGGTACCCGACGGACCGCCGTGCTGCCGTCACCGCGGGGCGAAGGTTTTGGGTGGAGGTGCGGGCAGGTGGATTTTCTGCAAGGCGCTGATCGAAGGGGTGTAGTCGCCGGCTAAGGTGAGAGTGAAGGGCAGCGTCTCGGCAGGGGATGGTCTCTGTCGGTGGACATGCCTCCACGTCACTAGAAATATCAGGCAGGTCGGCTCTCACAGCCTGGAGAGGCCAAGAGCGTTGGGAAGCAACAGTCTTGGTGCGTTGGGAGAGGCGAACTCCTGCCTTGCTTTGTTATCGGGGGGCTTTTGTTTCTGTTGCTTGGGCTTTCTGGTAGTGTCTCCTTTGGGTGGGGACGGCACTGAAAGCAGGTTACAAACCAGGCAGCTTCTTTCTGGGTTGCTGATTCAATTTCGAGCCGGGGTAATAATAAGCAAAATAAGAATGAAGGGAGTTGTTGTCTTGTGGCTTTTCAGTGCCTTTTATGAGCGGAGGTAACTCTTAATTCAGTCCCTAATAGGCCATTCTGAGCGTCTGGGATTCCTCCGGAGGGAGGTGAGCAGGTGACTGGGCCTGGGCGGCCGCACTCTGCGCTCCCCGTGAGAAGGGATGGCGTATCGCAAGGCGGTGTATGGTGGTTAGGGTCACTGTTGTTTACAGACGGGAGCCGGTGTCCTTTCCCCCCTCCCTGCCCTGTCTTCGTTGCTTAATCTTAGTATAGTTAATAGCAAAGTATGAGGTCTTTAGTGTTAAACAGCAATGCGCTTATCAACACAGATTTCTCTTTCTTGTATCTGATGAGTGGGGTAAACTGATCTCTGAATCCATCGCAGTGTTTTAAACAACTGTGTGGTTATTTCTTTTAATGGTGGTTGAGTTGGAGGTTTGGACTGTGTGTTGGGTATCTTCTTCCTACCTTCATCTCCGAGATTACTGTAACCTGAAAATCTTGTTTTGTTTTTCCAGTTGCAATTTCTGAGCGGTTTTGTCCAGAAGACTGTGCTCAGGTTATGACGACTAATCCCAAACCGAACAAGGCATTAAAGGTAGGGAAGAAGGCCAAGTGGGTGACGCTGGGTGGCGGGGGGGGCTGTTGCAAAACCATGCTCCATGCGACGTCGGTCGTACATGACTGTTCTTTTTCATTCTGAGAGACTCTTATAAATGGGTACCAATACAATTTCCCGCTATCTACAGAAAAGGTTAGGGTAGAAGAATACCGGTGATACCCAGAAAGAAGTCTAAAGTCTCTGGGATGGTGTGGAGACTAGAGTATCCCAGTTGCTATCACGAGACTTTTGACTGTAGCAGGTATTGGCAGCATCCTGAAACCAGTGCTCCCAGGCCTGTCAATGAAGTACTTCTACTCTAAGGACCGGGAGGCACCAGGGAAAGGTTGTGTTCAGCTGGTGTCTCTCAGATCTGTGAGACAGTAAATGCCTCGGACGTACCAGCTTGGTGGCGGTCGGCGCATGGGTTGTGCATGCGTTGTTGCAGTTTCTTTCCAGTGTCTTAGCTCTTCATTCCAGATCTGCAGTTTCTGAAGAGACAAAAGGATGATGGCTCAAAGGTTCTGTACTCAATGATCTTAAAGGTCTTTTCCAACCTAAATGATTCTATGATTCTGAAAATAATTGTGGCAGCAAACCTGCTTGCGAAAAAGGCACAAGGCCTTGGTGTCTTTCTCGTGTAACTTCAGAGTCTGGCCCGTGCACAAGGAGACCCAAATCAGGCTGTGGTCCTTGAAGCCAAGCAGGGTTGGTTTTGTTTACTACTTGGATGAGCAGTCTTCAATGAAAAGCCACAAAATGTTGATTAAACCCTGCATACAAGTGGCTGTTCTGCTTTTGAGATGCTGTACTGGTGTCCCAGCATAATGCTGGGAAAAGGTGTCATCTTTAGCGTTCAGTATGAATTCTGGGTCCTGGCAAAGGAATGCAAAGGGCTTCAGTCTGCTTTACATTTATCTCCTTAAAAATCTTGCTGTTCAGTTCATCCTGGGTGTGTAAGGCTCACTGTTTTCTCCGACTTAAGAGGGTTACCCAAACCCAGACAACAGCAGTGCTCAGATCTCTGTCATGTTTTATCCAGATGTCTTAGTGGAGCATGTGCTCCCTACCGTGCTTCGGGGGTGTTTTCCAGGTAGGGGTGTCACGTTGCTGTGGGGTGGCCTGTCTCTTTTCACTGTCCAGAACAGCAGTTTGCGTAAGGGTTGCTGCTACCCCTGTGCTGTTGGTATTTGCAGGTAAAGGAGGAGTCAGGAGAGAATGCCCCAGTGCTGAGTGATGATGAACTCGTGTCAATGTCCGTACGGGAGCTGAACCAGCACCTGAGGGGTCTCACCAAAGAGGAGGTCATCCGTCTGAAGCAGCGGAGGCGCACGCTGAAGAACCGGGGCTACGCTGCCAGCTGCCGCATCAAGCGCGTGACTCAGAAAGAGGAGCTCGAGAGGCAGCGGGTTGAGCTGCAGCAAGAAGTGGAGAAGCTGGCCAGAGAAAACAGCAGCATGAAGCTAGAGCTGGACGCCTTGCGCTCCAAGTACGAAGCACTCCAGACCTTTGCTCGTACTGTGGCGCGAGGGCCTATTACCCCGACCAAAGTTGCCACCACCAGTGTCATCACCATTGTGAAATCAGCCGAAATCTCATCCAGTTCTGTGCCGTTTTCAGCAGCGTCCTAGTGCCCTCGGTGGGGGGAACTAGCAGCCTTTCAGAAGGGAGGGGAAAAGGCTCTTATGCATTGTTCCGGAATCCTTGGTCACGTCAAGAATTGGCATTTTAACAATTCTCTTCCAAAAGTGCAAAAAATAGAAAAAAAGAAAAAAAAACAAACAAACAAACCCAAACCTACAAAGGGAACTTAACTGGCTGCTTCTGTCTGGACTCGGTGGCTCCATCAACCTCTCGTGTCCAGGATTTGAGCTCTGTATGCAGTACAAATTGCAAGATCTGCTTCCTTCTTCCCCCTGCCTCCCCAAACCCCTCTCAGCTGTGGGCAGTTTTCCAGCTGGGAGAAGATACTTGAGGAGCCTCCGGAGTCTTTGTGAATGATGCTCAAGAGCCAGGAAACAGATGGACCGTAGAAATCATCACGTGAGATGAATGTATGGCAAAAAGAGTTTCCTTTAGTGGCATCCTACTCCCTTTAAGAAGGGTCTCCCCTACCTTCCCCACTTCCATCTGATATTACGAGGGCAGGGATATAGGCTTTTTCGATTAGATTTCATCCTGCTATGAGTGGGTGGGAGCGGGAGGACGATGGAGACTAATGCTTGGGTCTGACCACACCCATTAGGAATAACCCTTTTGTTTTCAATCCATGCTGTTAAAATATGGAAAAATACATATATTTTACATATTTTAATATGCCCCATTACCTGTGTGGCCTATAAAAACCTACATTGCAGCCTCCTGTATTCCAAGCCCAAGTTTCCTGATAGCTCCTTCCCTAAGGTGTGCCTGTGAATTGGGTATATTTATGCAGTTTATTTCTTCCAAATGATCCGCGGTCTTGAAGTAGTGGCTCTTTTTTTTTTTTTTTTTTTTTTTTTTTTTCCTGGATTCCCTGAAGCTGAAGGGAGGGGGGCACAGTAAATGCTGTGAAGAGCTGTGTGATGGGGAGGAGAAGGGGAGATGAGGAGGAAAAATGCTGCAAGTATTACCAGGTGGAGGCAGAACTGGCTGTGAGGAGGTGGGACAGTTCTGCTGGGATCAGCACTATGAGAAGGGGTTTGTGCAGAGTATTTCAGAAAGATGTTTTTAAAGCACTGAAGTGTAACTAGAGGGCAATGGTGTTCAGACGGGAGGAGAGAAGTTACAGAGCCTCCTCTTTGACAAAAGCATTGGTAGGTTAGCAGTGAACATCCCAGCTGGAGAGCTGGGCTCACCAGTCTTTGACCGGAGAAGGGCTATGGAGAGGTCGGATGGGAGCTGGAAAAGTCTTTTCCTCTCCGCAGTATGTCAGGCGCTGAAGTTGGGATCCAAAGAGTACAGTGTACAACCCTCAGTGTTCAGACAACCTGTGTGAATGTGACCCTGAAACTTGATGCTTTCTCTTGGGAATGGGTGAATTATCCCAAGAGGCCCACAGAGGGCAGGATGGAAAATCAGTGTGTGTGTGTGTGTGTGTAGGGGATGGAAGAATTGGGACCGAGAAGTCGTTCGTATGGCTCTGAGCAATGGTTTGGGAGAGGGATTTCTGGCTCGGCAATGGGCAGAAGGTGAGAAGCCGAAAGGAGAGATTCTGCTGTTGCGCAGCAGCGCTGAAAAGACGAATGTTTCCAGGTCACTGTAAAAAAAACAAAAAAACAAAAAAAAATTAGCTATGTTGGTGTTTGTGTGTTTTGTTGTTGTTTTGTTTTTCTTTTTGGAGTAGGAAAGAAAAGGGACTGTGAGTTTTGCAGGGCAGGTCAGAGACTTGTGGAATGGACGATGCCTGTTGTCACGCAGGTGAGAAGAGAATGAGATTGCTGAAGTTTAAGTTGAGGAGAAGAGCTTAAAGGATTTGGGCTCCACAACAGAAAACAAAGATCACGGAGAATTCACGAGTGTTTTGGACTGAAAGAGAATAATCAAGTGCCACCGTTTTTGCAAAGGGGACAGTGAACAGGCACCCAGTATAATTTGTTGTTTGAGGCTTTGTCTTGCCTTGAATGGCAGTAAGTTTGTAGAAATTTAGTGAAGCCCTACTTGTCTTTGGAAGAAGTTGTTAGCTTGCTTTTTCTTTTTTTTTTCACCTTGTCATCAGAGTCTCTGGATTTCCCAGGAGGGTCCTTTGTGAAATAGGTTAATGAAAAGAGAAACCTCAGACTTGGTTCTCGTTCAGTCCTCAACATCGACATCCGTGACCTTACTGAGCCAGAAAGGGTGTAAGTGAAACGCTTCCTGAAGGCTCGTTACCCCTGCCAGATCCACGTGTTATGGAGGGGAGCAGGGAGTTTCCTTCAAGTGATTTTCCAACACGTAGAGTTTGGATGACACTTAGCGTTACCTCATTTCTCCTCCACTCCCTCCCTATCTCCGAACAGGCAGATCGATGTCCTGTGTATCAGTACCAGTTATTGACTCCCACAGCAGAAGCTGAGGAAGAGAAAGATGTTACTGTCATTTCCTGGTCCTCTCATGTTCTCCAGCTCACAGACATTGGAAACTTTCCCAGACCTTACAGGTGCCTCCGAAAACAGGCAAAATGGAGACTCCTGGCACTGTTGGGGCTTTAAATGAAAACTTTAATGAAAAAGGCCAGTTGACTTGAAAATGCCCAAATGCTTCCAGTCTTTAAAACAGCTCCAGAGCTCCATAACATTCCTGGCTAGATAGGAACACCCTCTGGCTGTCCTTGACCCTCCCCCCCCGCCGGGGAAATCAGACCAGTCGCACCGAGGGGGAAAGAGGTCGAACTTTGTTCCATGGGGTCTTCTTGCTGTTGGAATGAGTTGAGAAACATATCTTTACGTGGCACTTCCCTTGCGGCCAAGTATTCCTTTTTTTCCAGTTCTTGGAAGGGTGCCAAAGGCTTGTCCAAGTGATTGCTAGTTTAGTGCTGGTAGGCACTTAAATCTCTGGTCACTCGATAAAGAACAAGAGGCCTGGGTGTTGTTAAAGCTGTTGATACCATAGCCATGGTAGGTAATCCATATTGGATATCCATAAGGACCACGTGGAAATATTTAAAGAGAGAGAAATATATATATAAATATATAATTATATACATTTTATCGTACAGATTTTTCGTAAAAAAAAAAAAAAAATAATTTTTTTTCCAAGTTTGATACTGTAAATCTTTATTAAAAGAAATTGCCAGTCCAGGGCTCCCTGGGTGGTGACCTGGAGGGGAATGAAATGTCCTGGCTAAACTTCCACAGAGGGATCAGAATTGCAAGGTAACGTGGAGGGAGGAATGACCCGAAAGCTGTTGACTGCATTGGAGACCCAGCTCCTCCACCCTCCGCCCCGGAGGGCCCTCCAGCTTGGGGTTGTCGCATTGCATTCCTCTGGGGTTTGGTTTGTTTCTGTTGGGTTTTTTTTTTGTTTTGTTTTGTTTTTCTCTCCGTCCTGCACTTGCAAGCCTGACACCCAGGGCGAGCGCTGCGTGGGGAGCTGGCTGCTGCCCGCAGAGTCGCCCAGGCGGCTCCGGCGCTCCCCCGCAGCCGTACCTCTCGCTTGTCTCTTTGCTGCAGTAGTTTGGATGCCGGGGCTCCCTTCTCTGCCCCTCTTAATTTGTCCTCCCCCGCCCCGCTGAGGAGCGGGGGCTCTGGATTTGAGTGCTGGGATCCTCTCCCCTGGGCCTGGCCTTTCTTTGGCTGCTCCCCATCCGCAGCGTGAGGTGGGAACTGCGGGCTGGCGGGAGGCAGGAGAAGACGAAAGCGTTGGGCCCGGACCGGGAGGGCCATCTCTTGTTCTTGTAGACGTGTTTGCTGTGCTCTCTGTTGGGAGCGGGGAACCTTTCCCTCCAGGGCAGCTCCAGATCCCTTTGAAGCAAGTCAGCGTCTCTTGCTCTTGCCCAACTCTGCTGTCTGCCGGAGGAGACCGCAAAGCGCAAGCTTAGAGACCTGGGTGACACCGCAGCTCCGGGGACGGCTGGGGAGGGGACGAGGTGCTGGCGGGCGAGCCGGCGCGGAGGCGAGCTGTGGCAGGGCCGGGCGCGATGCCACGGGAGCGCCGAGCGCTCAGGCCACTGGACGGCTCGGACCCGGGGAGGAGGAGAAGGTGGCATTTTTTTCTCTCTCGAATCATTTAAACTTCATTGTCCTGATTGTTTTTATTTAAAAAAAAAACAAACAAAAAAAGAAACAAAACCGAAAAACTTTTGTAACGTGGATTTGTTTTCCTTCGTCTGTATTTCAGTCTGCTGGGGTGTTTCCGTAGATGGTGGATACTTGCTTTCATTTTTTTAATGATAGAAGTCTTCTGTTTTAAGTTGTTTTTTATCACCAGCTCATTCTATCCTCTGTGGTTACTCAGTAATTTCATTTCAATATTTATTTTTGTGCTGCTTTTTTATTATAAAATAAATTATTGATATACCAAGCAATGTGGATTCCTGTTTGTAAGGCGAATAGCCCTGTGTATGTGTCCATTACTTTCTCTTGACAGCCACAACGTAATTTATTGCTGTAAATTTAGCTGCAGTGACTGGTTTTTTTGTACCTTTCCAATAAAGCATTTTCTGGTTTCAGACTTGCCCTGGTCTATGGTCAGCATTTTAGAGCTTAAATTGATCTTCAGTGGCATGGGGGTTTTTGGGGTTGGTGGGGTTGTTTTTTTTTTTTTTTTTTTTTTTTGGTTTGGCTTGGTTGTTTTTTTGGTGTGGGGTTTTCTGTTTTTGTTTGTTTGGGGTTTTTTGTTGTTGTTGGGTTTTTTTGGTGTTTTTTTGGTTGTTGTTGGGTTGGGTTTTTTTTTTTTTTTGCCTGCCCATCCCCGGTGCAGCATACAGCTGACTGTCGGCTGCCGTGCTGCCGGTGAGCGATGTGTTTTTAGGAGGCAGGCTGGCCTAAGGCGAGTGTCACTGCTGCTCCGGCTTTTGCAAGCATCTGACCCAGCCCGGCGCAGCCAGCTCACCTATCTCCCAGCATGGCTGTGGTGCTTCCCTGCTGTATTTGGAACACGCTCACGGGATAGCTCTTGTCCAAGCTGCTTGGCTGGTAGATCCTATGCTCAGACCACACATATCTGTTCTAACCCAGCTGCGCCTTTGTGTATAACCAGGGTATTTGTGGCAGCGGAAGCGGGGCCCGACAGCTCCGCGGGCACCTGCCTGCAGTCGTGATGCTGAAGCTGGCTGCACGAGGCCACTCCAGGCCTGGGGACCCTGTGCTGTGAGACAGGTCACGGTGCTGGCGAAAGGTGCTCCCCTCTCCTCCTTTGGGTTGTGAAATAATCCCTTCACCGCTTTCCTCTGCGGCTGCTTGTGAATAAACTATTTTAACCCCTTAAATCAGTGTTTCTGGTTTTCCCTTTTGGGGCTTTAAGGAGGTGGTACCTTGTGCCGGTGAGCTCCTAGGGTCTGTGTTAGCTTTAATCCCCTATTCCAAATGGTTGTTCTTTTTTTTAGGGGACAGCTGAAGGAAGAAAATACCTGGCCTGGGCTGGGTTGTGGCAACAGGTTGGAGACAGATGGGTGCGTCGGCCAAATTTGGAATTAGAGGCAGGGCAGAGGGGAGAGGAGCAGGGCTGCAAAGGCTTTGTGTGTCAGCAGGTAATGGATGGTCATTAGGTGCCAGAGGTGGGGCCAGGCAGGCTTGGCTGAGCAGGGACGGGGGTGAAGCCTGGGGGGTGATTGCAGTCACTGTGCTGAGCAAGAAAATCATCATCAGCTGCTTCAGCTCCTGCCTGGAAAGAGGGCAGCGAGCAGCCGGTGACGATGGAGAGAGGGAGGTAGGCCAGTTGTGTCTATTGGAGGGATGGAGGAGCGTTAGTTCAGGAGGAAAAGGGCATCGGGAATGGGCCAGGTGGAGGTTCAGCAGTGAAAGGAAACTCAACCTTCACCATGCTTAGGGGAGGTGAAAGTCCTAGAGCTGGGGGGAGAAGAGTCTCTGCAAACAGGGCTGCAAAAGCACGAATCCTGCTCTCCGATGTAGGTCTGGCAGTCAGCTGCCTCTCAGCAGCTGGGCCCGGGCGCTCACTGGTAGGTGCTAGCACCCAAAAAAAAGAAGGCTCTCTGCCTCCGACTGGGCGCTGCGAGGCAAGCAGCCATGCGGGAGAGCACGGGCTCTGCTGCGGCGCTCGCGGCCGCCTTCCTTCCCCTCCGCTCGGGGGACGCGTGGTCGGCCCCAGCTCTGGCGGGTGCGATGGCGGGGCGTGCCCCATGAGGATGCATCCCCGACACCAGCAGGCTGTAAACCTGCCTGACCCAAGCCCAAAAAGCACCGGGAGAAACAATAGCTGCAGCCCAGCCTTGTCCTTGGGGAAAGCCTGAGGACAAGCGACAACTGGAAAACAAATCTGCCGACCACCGGAGCCTGCTGCTGGCAGCGAGAAAAGCCTGTTCCTCCCAAGCTGCCTGCTGGCGTGGCTCCAGGCACAGCCGGGCCTCTGTGTAGGTCACCCGTGCGCTCGCCGCCAGCTTTCCCCGCGTCCTTGTTGAGGTGGAGGAGACGCATTAGCAGAGGAGCGCAGGACCGTGTCTGCTGGGGAACGCGCTCAGCCTACGATGCCGTTGGTATTTCTGTTCCCTGTGGATGCGTTTTGACAGCGTAACGGTTTGAGGGCCGTGACAGCGCCCAGCCTGAGCCGTGAGCTCTTGCCTCTCTCCGTTCTCCAAGAAAAAGGACGACCGGGAGGCCGAGCTCGCGCCTGCTGGAGAGGGGAGCGTTGCCTGCTGTTGCACGGTGCAGCAGCCAGCTGGTGTCCAGCCCAGCACGGCTCCTTCAGGCTGGTATCACACTGCTGACTTGGATGAGTCACAGCTGATCCCCCCCCCCCCGCGCCCCCTGCCTTGTTTTGCTTGCAAGAAAGACCTGTTTTACATATAATACAGTAATCAGGGCTTGACATAAATAGGCAAATGTTATTGTCTGCAGTGGGACTTGCACCTGCTGGCAAGAGCAATGAATGCAGCCCATTATGCACCGGAGTCGATCATCTGTGCAATGAAGTATAACTACGTTTCTTGCTGTGTTCTTGTGCAAGTCTTTATCTCAGCGGCTGCGAGCGCACCGACAGATGCGCCATCATCACCTTTGCAGTCTGTCCTCGCCCCGGGAGCCGGAGCAGCCTCTGTTTCTGCAGCTGTGGCCGGCCCTCTCCCAGAGGGGTGGAGGAGACCAAGATGTTCAGCTGAGAGATGTCCCTGCTTCGGTGCCGGCTGCATTACAAAGCCAGGCAGCCTCGTCCCTGAGCATCGAGGCTGCACTTTGCGGGCAGGAGGGTCCTGCTTCCAGGATGCACAGGATCCTGGATGGATGCCTGGATGCACAGAGCGTATGGCTCTTGTTTATGGACCTCATTGCGGGAAAAGTGGCAGCAGTCTCACCAGCTGAGCAGGTATGAGCAGCGGTGCTTCGGAGCAGAGGGACTTGCAACACTGGCTTAGCTATAGGCTGCTAGTGTGGAGTCTGGGCTTCCAGCACAATAAGATTTTACCAATAATAATAAATAGAGGTTGTCTTGTTGCTGCTGGAGTCTGGGCTTAGCTTGGCTAAAGTGGCTCCAGCAGCTCTGAACTGCTGCATCCACAGCTTAGGCGAGGGTTGGAAGAGGTGCAGTGCAAGGAGAGGAAGCAGGGGACACACACGCTCTTTGTGGAGTGAAAAAGATGAGCATAAATCCCATGGGAATGCCAAAATGTGCAGGATGCTGTGTGTGCAGGTATTTCTGCTGGACCAGCATTGCAGGGCAGAGAGGACGTTGAGCTTAAGAGCATCAGCATTAGAGCAGGAACAGGCAGATCGTGGGCTTTGCTTGCTGAGCTAAGTGAAAACACTTGCTCACTCCGTGGTAGAAATTGCTGTTTATTAGAAAAAAATTCATAAATAAAATAATTTCATGTTGTGATTTACATTTTGCAGCTTAAGGGTGCAGCCTAAGGGGAAAAAAAACCCTCTAGGATTTGTGTGTAGAATGGCTCTAAGCCTTACCCATTCGTTGGTTTGCCACGCGACTCTGAATCTGAGGCTGCAGATTTGCCCTTGTCCTTTCACTACCCAGCTCCCACCCTGAAACAACAGCCTGGCCAGTGCCTAAGTAAGTTCCCAGGAATCATCTGATTAATAGGGGAATAGAAATTGGACTAAAAATTGGGAAAAAAACAGAGAGGAAGTTTAACAGAAGGATGTGTGCTCTCCATCACTGATACGGGGAAAATCCCTCCACGCAGTATCTTCCTCCACCGGCGGTCCTGCCCCGAGCAGTGGAAGCCCCCAGTGCTGCTCCATCCCCGCCACCGTCACCCGGCCGGGCTCAGCTCCCACCTGCCTTCCCGCAGGTTGGGCAAAGCCCAGGGACGGTAAATAGCGAGGGGTTAGGACGAACAGACAGCTCACAATAAGCACATTCCTACCACCACCAGTCACAGTCTGGTTCCTAATAAAGGCTCTGATAAGGAAGCTGGAATCCCTTTTAACTTCTGATCCATTCAGAGATAAGTTGGTTTAGACATAAACAAGTGCTTCTGTCACCGGCAGCTCTCAGAAATGCAGCTGTGAGACCTCACGTTAGCCCCGAGTGGGACCTCACTGCTGCTCCCAGGGGAGTTACTCAGACAGCTGCATCCCCAGCTGGGGTGACAAGAGGATGACTTATTCTTCCTCCCTAGTAAAGGTCTTCTGCACAACCCCGTAGGCTTTTCTGGGAGAAGGAGAGGGGGGAAGATGTAAAAATAAGAAATTACGTCTTTCAACTGTTACCGGGTTTTGAGGTGAAGTGAAGTCACCTTCCTGGGCTGGTTTTCTCCGCGGGGCCCTTAGAGATCATTTTTTACTCAAATTGGGAGAAACTAGAGCAGAACTGTGCTGAGAAAAGCATTTGTCTCGGGCCTCAGCACTGCTTGGAGGTAAGAGGAGGGCGAGGGCGGCTGGTCCATCCCGCAGCCTGGCTTCCCTCCCTTCCTGGCATCCCCCAGCGTGGGCACAGGCACGAGGCTGGCATCGAGACACCGGCAGTGGGGCAGAAAAGCCCAGACAGCAACACAGGGCTGCTGAGTCGCAGGAGCAAAGTCAGCCCAGTCCCTAACACCAGTGGAGATGGGACAGCAGAAGCTGGCACTATTTGATTTAACCTTTCCCTGGGTTATTGCATCTTCCCTTCAAGAGACTGGCTTTTTGGGTAGAGTTCCTGGCTTCTCGATATTCCGATTAGACCAGGTTGTCTCAGCCTCAAGACAGCTCCCATTTGCATGGGTTTAAACCTCTCCAGTGTCACTGTCCCCTCTGATGTCTCCTACAGCTCCTCGTCCGACAGGATCAGCACTCTCTTCTCGATGTTTTTGCTCTTTCTGCCACTCGGTCCCTCCCCCTTGGAGGCCACGTGTCCCTTCTCCCCTGGCACTTTGTGCTCTGTCTCCTGCATCGACTGCTGGGTGTACTGCTGGTACGCAGGCGAGAAGTTGTGGATGGCATCCTGCACGATGTCCTGGGGGCTTATGGTCTCCTTCAGCCCGCTCGAGATGCTCTGCATTGGGGCAAGGTTTGCTGAAAAACAGGGAGAGCGGGAGGGTGATGGGACAGCAGTCATTGTGCCCAAGCGCTCCAAGACTGGAGTGACATTTTTCCTTAGAAATTCAAAATGAGGGCCTCATTGTCGGCCACATCAGCTTGCGGTGGTGAGCGCCAAGGAGAAGAAAGGCAACCCCAGCTCCATGTTTCAAAGAGGATGGAACCTCTCCAGCAGCATGTGCTGTAATACCATAATCCCCTAATTCTGCCCATCCGCACCAAGGTCTCTTTTCCTATCCACTCACTGTGGCTCATGGGTATCACGAGGGAAGAGGGAGAAGGAACTAATGGAGCACAGGAGAAGAAACTCTGGTGGCTTTTAGCATCCCATTGGTAATGCTATAAGGGGGGTGGGGGTGTCTCCTCTTTCCTTATTCACTGATTAAGGAAGGAAGAAGAGAGGAAAAGTTACCTGTCGAGTTTTCTTTCTTTTCTCTGTACACCTGGCAGGTGAACGCATAGCGCAGGGCAATGGAAGCAAAGAGCATCTCAATGCAGATGATGAAGTTCTGGTAGCCAGCAGCCACCGTTCCAGCTCCCACCTCCTTCCCATCGATGATCTGAACTTCAGGGATCACCCCACATTTCTCCAGGATTGCAAGCAGTGTCCCTGTGCAGGGGGAGGGAGAGGGATCAGCTCTGATCCTGCGTCCCCAGGTCAGGTGGGGATACAGGAGGAGAAGTGCGGGGCATCTGTGGTGGGACCCACCTTGCCAGAAGGAGAGGAAGATGACTGCCTTGATGGTGATGAACTTGAGGACTGGCTCAAACGGGCGCAGCAGGTCCATGGTGGCGAAGTAGAAGAGGAAGAGGGCGTAAAGTGCCAGGCTGACGGAGAAGTTGTAGATGATGGTGATGTAGAGGTAGCCGCTTTGGACGCTGCGAGGGGGGGGAGAGAGAGAGAGAGCTGCTGCCCTGGGCTGCGAGAAGCGAAGCGAGTGCAACTGGAGGCAAGGAAGGAAGAAATGGAGGGGGAGAAGTGTGTGGCTTTGCCACGGGGGAGAGCACGGCCCAGGAGGGGAAGGAGAGGCCGGGAGAAAGGGGGGAGCAGGGGGCCACTCTCAGCTTTTCCTCTGCTGCTGGGACCTCTTTTATTATGGCTCACAAGAGTTTCGTCCCTTTTCTTATTTGGGAGCAGTGACTCTCTGTTCCCCGGTGCTTTGGGCTCCCTCTGCTCTCACTACCTGTGGAGCAGCTCCCGGGGAGGGCTGGCAGGACACCCTGTCCCTTGTGATCGAGCAGGGACCCCTCCTGGCCCCTTCACCCAACCCAGCCCAACCCAGCATCCTCACTTGAAGTCCCCGTCGTGGTACTTCCCGAATGCCTGCAGGATGATGGTGACGATCGCCATGAGGGGTTTCACAATGCAGAACTGCAGCGTGGCCTGCACAGGGGAGAGACACGGTGCACCCTGGGCAGCGGGGACGTCCCACCACCCTCCCTGCAGCTCCAGCCACCCCTGGCCCCTCCACGCGAGCCAACCCCTCTGCTCCTCGGACAGAGACACAGAGGAGAGAGCAGTTCTCCATCCCAGGAGTGACCAATGCTGCACGGTGAAATATGAACCAGCTCAAGGTCTGCAGGCGGGAGGGAGCAGGGCTCCCAAAAGGCAGCTCCTGAAAGGCAGTGTAGCCACTCCGAGGGGGGGTGACCATGCGGCTGGGGACAGACCGGTGCCAGGATTTGGCCCGCAGCGCAGCCCTGGAGAGTTAGAGAGCCGTCCAGGCTAACCTGGGACTGGACAGAGATGGCAATCTCAGCTCTGCAGTGGGAGGAGACCCTGACTCAGCAGTGAGTCAGAGGCAAGAGCAGTGAGCGCGGCGCCCTGCTGCTGGCCAGGTGCTGGCGAGCTGCGTGAGCTGCCTCCCTCGGAGGAAAAAAAAAAAGCCAAAAAGAGCATCTCAGGAGAGCAGCGAAGCAGAGCCCTCTCGGCAGGGCAGCAGGGAAGGGACCTGCCACCCAGAGAGCCCTCATGGGAGGGGAGCGGAGCATTTGCCCTGTCAGGTACCCACCTGCTTGCAGAAGCGCAGGAACCCGATCGAGTAGGACATACCCTGAAGGCAGCAGGTCCCATAAAAGCAGCTGGACCTGGAAGCAGAAGCCGAGGAGATGCCGTTGGGGCTGCTGGATGGGGAAAGCGGGTGAAGGGTCGAGGAACTCATGGGATGCTGCGACTTACGCAATGGGCTTCCCTCGGATCTCTGTCATGATGGTGCTCTCCCCTCCGAGGTACTCGAAGCACAGGCTCAGGAAGCTGTAAATCACGAAAGCTGGCAAGGCAAGGGCAGACACGATCAGTGGGGCTGATGGAGATCCAGGAAGGGGGTGTTATTACATTTCACATCCCTTCCTGCTCAGGTGTCTTCTCATCCACCCCAGCACAGCATCAGAATTTGGGACACTGGTAGGTGGGAGCCCAGCAAGAGGAGGAGCAGGTCAAATCCATCTGACTTCCAAGCAGAGTCAGATGCACCGCACCATGTGCACAGGGTTCATTGTAGATGCGGCAGCTCCTCCGTGCACACAGAGACCCTGAGTGCACGTGGCAGCAGTCGGACGTCGCAACAGTGCTCGTGGAGCCGGCCCCCATGCACACCCAAACAAGCCCAGGCAGGAGTGCAATGGCCATGGACCATCTGCATGGAAGGACCTCAGAATTGCTAAGGGGAAGCACAAGTAGCTGGTGGCCAGCAAGGAGCAGGTCCTGAACAGTTTTCTTGAACATCCCCATCACTTATTTTTCATATACTCCAAACCTGAAGTAATACACATGCCCACATCCCTCTGTTCCCTAGGGGGAGAGCAACAAGATGGAAGGGCAACCTCAACCCTGATGAGCTTCCCCTGCACCTCAAAACACCCCAACTCCACAATTTCTTAGGTACATCTGCCTTCTGCTCTAGAGAAGCTGCATTGCTACCCCAAAAGCAACCAGAAAACCTCTTTCCCCAGGAACATGATGCTGGGGTCCCTCTGAGCCTGCAGGCAGGCAGCGGAAAGGCACCAGCTCGTGTCTACCCGTGGGGCATCCCCTGCCCACTGCTGATGGAGAAGGACAGGGGAAAAACCTCTGCACGGAGGAAGGGAGAGTGGGAAGTGAAAGAGAGAGAGATTTGCCACTTTGTGCAATCCAGGACACTCCAGAGACACAGGTCAGCAAGACGAGAGCCTTGCTTTGCCATCAGCCTCCCTGCCAAGGAGAGGCTGCACTCACCTTCATAGCAGTCACGCACTGAGTCGAAGTAGACGTAGTACTGGTGGCTGCCGAGGAGGAGGAGGCTGAGCCAGGAGTCAAAGGCATAGATGGGCACAATGAAGAGGATGCGGATGATGTAGCGCTGCTCCTTGGGGATGGTGTAATTCCTCAAGTGCATGTAGATCTGCAAAGTGCCCAGCATGCAGAGCTGTGGCTACCGCTGCTCAGGAGGGGAACCAGAGGTGCCCCCAGCCTGGGGGGCTGCAGGAGGCTCGTCCCATGTTGACCCTCCTCCCGGGGATGAGAGCACTGCTGGCTTTCCACCACAGACCCACCGCAGTGAACAGACACGTGAGACGGGCTCCATCCTGGTCCCCGGGGCAATCCCTTCCTCAAAAACGCGTGGAAATAGGGTCCCTTCCCTGGCACTGTGTGAGGAGCGTGCCCTCCTCCATGCAACCCCACGTGCAGCCCCGTCCCAGCGCTCGGAGGCAGCAGCTTGCCCCACCGGCTGCCTTCAGCAGCACAGATCCACGCAGCACCCAAAAACATACCCACTGGCAGTACATTTCAAGGCAGCCAGTGGCGCACACCGCAAAGGCACAGAACCCGGGGTGCCAGATGAGAAACCCCGCTGGGTGTTGCCTCCGGGCAGTGCTGATGCCCTGCAGCTTCTCCTGGGCCTGGCAGCCGCCCGGGGAGCGCATGGGCAAAGTCCACCCTCCCGAGCTGCCAGCACTGGGCTCCTGACAACAGAGATATCCCCTCTGGTCACCAACAGGAGGAAATATTTATCCGGAGCTGAGTGATTTGCAATGAACTTGAGGGCAGTCAATAGTTTCACCCTTGCATCAACCCCAGTGCTGAGCCCCGTCTTTGCTCCAGCCCGTACCTGGTGGAAGGTGACGATGAGTGCTGACCACACGAAGATGCCGGAGATGACCTGCGCCATTGTGGTGGTCAGGAAAAGCTGCTGGCCATCCTCAGAGTTGTTGTGGGCGGCCGTGAGCAGGCCGAGGGCCAAGGACGGGGGAGCCGAGGCCAGCCTGGCCGCCGTGCCGGGCCCCGGGGCACTGGGCGCCATGGGAGAGGGCAAGGCACGTGTGGCATTACTCATCTGCAGGGAAGGAGAGGCAAGGGGAGCAGTGCAGGAAGGCAGGACTGAGGTAAGCTGGTGAAGGGGAAGGCCCCAGCAGATTTCCCAGCCCACAAAGTGTGGACAAACCTCCTGTGAGGTTTGTCTCCTCCCCAAGCTTTTTCCAGGGTGTTCCTCACCCAAACCAGCCTATTCACCATGGTTGGGTCTGCTTCTCGCAGCAGGAAAATGCAAAGGTCCTTCAAGAGTGGACCCTCTTTTCTCTGAGGAGGTGTATGCAGTCCCTGTGTCCCCCAAAACACATGCTTCTCCTTCCCAGCCTTGCTACTTCTGATTTTCTCAGGGGTCACTATCCCGCTTGAAAGGGAAAGACCTGGCTGCATTTGTGCCCCTGTGAATTCACACTTGTGGCTCAGGACCCTTTTCCATCAGGAACCACAGACTTCAGGGTTAAACTCATCCCTCACCCGTGATAATAGCGAGCCCCTTACCAACGAGCCATCAAGACACTGATGTCCTCCTTGGGAGCCCAGAAAACACTGGGATTCCTGTGGTTCCTCCCCCAGATTTGTCTCCTTTCCTTGTGCATGGCCTGCCAGGGGCAAACACCAGGGCTGCCCAAGAAGCCAGAGGTTTGGCGTCACCCAGGGTGTTTGGCCAGCCTCGGCCATTTTGGGATCATGGGGGTCTTCCTGTGCCAGCAACGCCAATCCTGAGACCTGAAGGGTGGCCAGTGGTCCCTCCCACACCCGAATTAAGCACATGGGAGCAAGCCTGCCATGCTGCAGGCAGAGCAGGCAAAGCTGCTGCCCTTTCGGGATGCTGAAGCGCCCTGGCATCTCCCTGACAGGTCTGTGCTCCTTGAAGCCAGTCACCCAAGGCGCCAAGCATTCCCAGCGCAGAGGGTGACCAGGGCGTACGGGCACTGTGTACCCTGCGGCTCCAGACAGCAAGGACCAACCTAATAATATGCTATTATTTATAGGACAGCTTCATATCTCAAGGCCAACAGATGCATAAACGGCCATGTTTGGCCTCTCTGCTAATCTATGGAAAGCTGCTTTTTCCCAAGTATAACAATAGTGGTTTAAAAAAAAAAAAAACAAAACGAACCACCTGCGAGCAGAGCTCTAACAATATAGATGGTTCTTGGTGCATTGTTAATAAACAAAGATTTTAGCTGCTGGATAGCTATCGCCTAGGGGTAAAACCGTAAGCACAAACTGGTGAGAGGCGAGAAAATATCTGCCACAGATAAAAGTGGTAGGGAATGACCTCGGTTCAATTAAACACAGAAGCCAAAGCAGGACCTCGCCTGGCGGCTTCCTCTCCTGCCCTTTCCCCGAAACCCCAACCTCACAGGGGAGGAAACTCAGCTGGTGTCTGATCAACAGCCCTAAAAATACCTTCCCCCCCTCTGCCTGGCAGGAGCCGCCTGTAAGTGGAGATGCCCGGGGCGGCGTCGTGCTGGCGAGGTCCCAGGAGCTCACCCGGCGTACCTGCGCCCGCGAGCGGGGAAGCGGAGCCGGCGACGGCTGGAGGGAGAGCGGGGCCGATAGTGTTACGGAGGCAGCAGGGAGCCGGGTTTTCCCTCCCTGCGACCGTCCAGTGGCCCTGCCCTGGCCAGCAGGAAGCAGGATCCCGGGGAGAGCCGGGAAGGGATCTGGTCTTTGGACAGACGACGCCAGACCTGCCTTGTAAACATTAACAGGAGGCCGGAGATAGCTCACAGCGCAGGGAGGGAGGAGAGAACCCGGCTGTGCCCCGTTCCCTGCAGCTCCTTGCTCTTTCTGGGGGCTGCCCTGCCACAGGTTGGGGCCGTACAGCCAGATTTGGCCATTTTTCCCTCTGCCAGAACGTCACGATAAGGAAGGATGCGATCCAGCTCTCTTCCCAGGACACGGCGGAGAGCTGTGCTCATCGCTAGACCCATTTATTCTGTTTTCGACCCAGCGCTGTGCCACAGATGCTTGGCCCAAGACATCCCAACTCCTATTAGCTTTCCCAGCCATCGCCATACGAGCACGGTGGCACCAGCAGCCGGTCCTGGCAGGCTCCCCTACATTGTCACACTCTGAATGTGGCGGAACAAGTCATTAAAAACAAAAGCCTCGGTGCCACTTGGAGACAGGGTTCCCAGCTCCGGAGGTAATTAGATCCCGGCTGTGCAAGGTAGCCAGGCAATTCAATGCAGTAAGAGGGCTTTTTGCTTCCAAAACAAAGACAGTGAGGAGACATAGAGAATAATATTAGCTGCAAAACTCCGCTCCTTGACGGGACCACACCAGTGCCACATCCAGTCTGGCTGTTTCCAGACCTGCCGTGCAGTGCCTGCTTGTTACGCTCACTCCCTGGGATATTAGGTATGCTAAGTGAGCACCGAGAAGATAAACTGAGCAGTGAAACTTGCGTTCAGGCGGGCCACCTGCGGATGGGGTTTTTCACTTTGTCAGGGATTCCCCTCCATCTGCAGGCTGCCGGAGCCCGGACTCCCAACTCACACCTCTCCCAGTCTCCCGAAGCACCCGGGACAAATCCCTGCCTCGGCGGCAGCCCCTATGGGGCTGGGGCAGTCAGAAAGGGGAGGCGAGCCCCTGCAGCCCCCCACCAGCGTCTCTGCGGTGCTGGCTGTGTGCCCCGGTAAGGGGGGAGAGATCCCTGACCCCCTTCCCGGGGAGGGGAGCATCCAGGCTCAGCCCCACCAGCGCAGCAGACGTGCCTTTCCTGATTGCTTTTGGATAAAGCCAGGGCACGGGGGTTTTTTACCCCACCAGCCTCTCCATACCACCCCCAGGCCACCCAGGAGGAAAGACCTATAGCACACAGCTATAAATTAAGGCAGGGCAGCACGGAGCCCTCCTTAAAGCCCGTCCGGAGGAGTGGGTGACGCACACGCAGGGCTCCTGCAGCAGGCTCTGCCCTCCCAGCAGCTCCCACGGGTGCTCAGGACCGATGGCTGGGGCAACCTCTGCTCCCTGGGTTGCTGCGCACCCCCCCAGGGCCCCACTCACCCTGCGGGGCTCCTCCGGGAGCGGGCCTGGCTCCCGTGCACCTGCCTCCGCATCCCCTGCGCCCTCCTCCACCTGCACCCACGGGAGACTCCTCCTCCGGGCACTGTCCCAGCCCTGCCCGCCCGCTGGCGGCGGGCCCTGCCAGCACCCCGCTCACCCTGGCTGCACCCTGGGCCCTGCGGGAGCCGGAGCAGCAGGTTGGGCTTTGCCTCCTGCAGAAAAGCTACCAAACTTACCTTTCCAGTCCACCACGCTCTGCACCCACGC
This sequence comes from Pelecanus crispus, assembly GCF_030463565.1. Classification (NCBI taxonomy): domain Eukaryota; kingdom Metazoa; phylum Chordata; class Aves; order Pelecaniformes; family Pelecanidae; genus Pelecanus; species Pelecanus crispus. The sequence goes on along the minus strand of NC_134653.1, from coordinate 6,608,858 downwards.
CCGGAAAGCAAACATGGATGGAAAGCTGCGGTGCAGCCTGATGCCGCTGCCCACAGCCCGGCGCACGTCCTGTGGCCGTGGGTGAGAGATCTGCGTGGGCGGCAAAGGCAGGTTTTCTTGCAGTTGGGAATTAATCCTTACCCGGAGGATAGCGATGACTAAAAGGCAGGCAGATGGTGGTACCGGCAGACCTGTGAATGTTTTTTGGGGCAGGCCTTCCCCCTGGTTTACTGCAGAGCAGAGATGAGCAAAGACGAAGGACCAGTTGCTCGTGGTCTGATTTATTGCCTGTGGAAAGGCAGCAAAGTAAGTCTGTCCTGGCTCTTGGCATCAAATGGGAGAGATCTCCATGTCCTTTCTTTACCCGCCACCCTGTGCAGACCTGGCGGCACACAGAGCCAGGAAATTAAGGTGGTTAACTCATGGTTGGCTTTTAGGTGGTAACACTCAGGTCTTTGGGGCATAGCGGTGGCATGCCACCATATCACCGTGGTGGAGGATGTGATTTGCGTTCAATTTGCTAATTAATGTATGGTTTCCACAAGTTGCTGGAGCTATGGACACTATAAGAGCACCAGGATTTGAGAAATACATTGAATTTTGTGTCGGGAAAGAATCCCGACTAGCAAACCAGGATCAACATTAACAAATTCCACATGCCTCTCTCAGCCCTCCTAGACAAAAAAAAATAAAGTGTAAAAGAGGGAATATTTGGAGTTCTGACAGATGCAAATCTTTGATTCTTGGAAGCAGAGTTCGGAAAATTATTTTTAGATGAAATTTCTTGTCAAGGGCAGCTGCAAGCCTGCACTGTTTGGATGTACTTTAAAAAAAAAAAGTTTCATTTCTCATAATCCTTTAAATACTGTAAATAACCCTTACTTCAGAGAAAAGAAGTCCTTTCGAAATGCATTTTCTGCTTTTCTACTTTTAGGGGGTTTTTTTAGCAACAGAAATGACCCAGCAACATCTACACGGGGCAGGCACAGGCTCTGTGCTGATACTGCTGATACCAGCAGGTCTTAATGCAGCACAAGTCTTCCCTGCCCAGAATGCAAGACCTGACCTCTGTCTGCTCAGTCAAGTTCACCTGTGACAAAAGTGTGTAACAGCTCACTTCAAAATTTACTACTTGGTGTTTCTTGTTACAAGAGGTAAAACCAAATGTGCTTTACAAGCAAATGGCAAAAGTTTGGCTATTACGCATTGCATCAACTGGTGTAACTTCACCCAATGCTTTTTTTCCAACAGACTCAGAAGAAAAACCCCTGTGTAGCCCCCCCAAACCCTTCTGTCCCCACATCTGCTACGACAGGTGCCTCAGGAGAGGGACAACTCATTGCAGGTGGTCCAAGCTATGTACGTGCTGCCTCTCCAATGTGCTGCTGGTACCATGTAATCCATAAGCTGTTATTTTGTCTTTTTCTCACCACTAATTTGGGTTCCTGTCTTCCACCCTGACGTCAGCTTTCATGAAATTTGCAGAGCATAATTATCTGCCTCTCTTTAAAATCGGAGTGAAAGTGGAAAATGGATTCAGACTACATCAAGAAAGGGTCTGACATAAGGACAAAAGCAGTCATATAGGACTCATTTCCTTAAAAACAGGCAAGAAAATCTTTCCTATTATGCAATTGCTGTTGATTTGCTACCAACGCTCGTATTTCAATTGAAGTGATTTTCACAGAGCAAAAAAGAAAACAGGTAACATTAGATTCGTCAATGTTTCTTTTATTCAGTCTGCACTGGGTGTTCCCCCTTTGTGGTACAGCGTAGCTACAGAGCTTGGCATCTATCGCTCCTCAGGACACAAACGCAGAGCCATGCCGTTTCCCAAATATACATCCCACCCAATGTGATAAAAATACTCCTCCTCTTGCACATTGAGACAATTGTTCTTGTCTCATCACTGACTATATGGGCTGCAAACCTGTCACAGTAACAAACCCCACAAATGTTCTACACAGTAGAGAAAAATTCATGAAATTCCTCAGTTCGTCCAAAACCAGCACAAAGACATTCCATCATTTTCATTTCTTGTCCTTTTAAATAAGTGGTGATGAGTCATGGACTCAAGATCATTTCCTTGAATCCAGATGGCACAACTTCACCACACTTGGCAACTTCGGATCACTTCCCGTAGAGCTTGTATTCCTTCCACGGTCTTGTCCTTTAAAGCCATGGCGAGAAGAACAGGTTTGTTCCCGGCTTCCTGAGAGACGAACGCCACCAGATTTTTGGCACAAACATGGACGAGGGGCTGAAAAGCAAAGGTATACAGATGTACACTCTTACAGCTGGGAGAGCCCTCCCACACCAGTTAGGAGCGGAAGAGTCCTGCAGTGACATGGGGCACGTCGAGAGCCTGTCGATACTGGACTTGGACTGAGCGTGCAGTTTGCTAAGCGGTTCCAACGTGGCTGGGAACAGACACACAGTTTGGCTGGTCAGCAAGGCCAAGCCACGGTACGGGGAACTTTAGAAAGCACTTTCTCAATCAGCTTAAAAGGGAAGAGTTTGGACCCGTGAGTGACAGCCACCCAAACCACCCTGAAACAACTTAACAGAAGCTGCACTTGAATTGAGTTTTGCACTGGTTTGGAAAACTTGGGAAGTCGGTATGGAGAATCTTTCCTTCCGCTAATCCTCCCACCCAAACTACATCACCAAATATCAAATTATATGAATCAAAATGCCTCTATTTCCATCATAGCCAGATTTCTGAAGAAGTCTCCAAGTACAATTTTCTTTTAAAAATTTGTTGCTGAAGAGGGTATGTTCCGCTGACAAGCTCTGGAAAAAAAACTGTTATTTTTGCAATTCCTAGAGGCCCCAAAATGCTGTTATACACACAGTTTTTGCACGCCATGTGTAAAAGACATGATGGGTTTTATTTTAATAGAATAATGAAAACCAGAAATAAGCAGTGAGGCTGAAGGAGGGAAGAAAAGGGATATAATCCTCTTAATGAGGTTTCTTTAACAAGAATAGACTGGAATAGAATAGCATAGATTATTTCAGCTGGAAGGGATCTACTATGATCATCTAGTCCAACTGCCTGACCAATGCAGGGCTGACCAAGTTAAAGCATGTTATTAAGGGCATTGCCTCTTAAACACTGACAGGCTTGGGGCATCAACCACCTCTCTAGGAAGCCTGTTCCAGTGTTCGACCACTCTCTCGGTAAAGAAATGCTTCCTAATGCCCAGTCTAAACCTCCCCCAGTGCAGGTCTGAACCTAGACATTCAGCTTGTCTAGGTTTTATTTACACCCAGAGTTATGTATTTATCAGAAGGATGAGTTTGCTTGATTTTAGCTACCACTGTAGTTTGGAAGTGTGCATCATCCCAAATGGGTATGTTAACGGTGACAAGCAGGAAGGCAGCAAACTCACAAACAGTGAAAGCCTTTTCTTAAAGTTTAGATTGATTGAGTTGGTAAAATGATTTAAAAATACCAAGTGCCAGACTAAACAAAGGCACTTCCCATTTCCAAATAAAACACAAAACCAGCTTTGGGGTGGACGTGGTCAGAATTAGTAGACATCACACCAGGGAAAGCAAAGCATCTCCCATCCAGAGAACTCCGTAAGGGGAAGCTGCAGATACAATCAGGAACTTGTGTTGCTAGAGTTTTTCTAGTTAAGGTTAGCAAGTAGTATTTGATAGCTCCAACCCTGATGGAAAGCCTCATAATCTTGTAGCTCTGTAACTTTCTGTTTTAATGCTTGACTAGTTGACGCTTTGGAAATATGTTTTCTTCTGCTTTCTCTCCAGCTTTGTGAAATGGTCGATAAAAACTCATTTTGTTGAAGCAAAACAAATTAAACTTTATCAAGGGTAGGTGCTGGCAGGCACACCTGGGAGAGGGCAACAGAAGTCCATTATGGGGCTGGCATAGACTGGGGGGGTGGTGGTGAGAAAAGGGACTTGAAAAGGAAAACAAACTCACTGCAACAGAAACCCAAAAAAGGTTATCAAAGGCTGTACGTTTGATCTTGCACCCCTTAGATCAACAGGAGCTTTATCAAACCTTCCATAAACATGGCAAAGCAATCCATATCCTGTAGGACACAAAATAACGGATCCCCAAACCCACTCAGGGTTAGTTAAACTTTTGTTACGTCAAAGAGCAGATGAGCGCGCATACTTTTCTGATGAACCCCTCTCTCCTCAGAAGATATTTTTAAATTAATCTTACCACTGTGCAAACACCGCTTAACTGCTGTGATTCATCAACTCCCTGGCAACTTGCACAGCCCCACCTACTACACTTCCCCCTTATCCTTGCTGCCCGTGCACTGGGTATGCACTCTCACCTCATCCTTGCCCAGTAGCACCTTTGTGGTGAGTGACGGCCTGCCCACGTTGTCACCGACTGTGTTGGGGTCCACATAGACGATCGTCCCCATCTTGCCATACTGTGTGACTACCACGAGGACGGAGTTGGAGAAGGCCGTGCACACCACCTCTGTCGGGACCCCGCGTACCACCTCCTCTCGCTGCTTGGACGTCACGATGGGACTCGGTTCCATCGCTGCGGAAAGTAACAATAAAACAACAATAACAGTAAAGTAACATTAGATTACAAACACGGACCATGGGCTACAAAAAGCCCGAATCATTCCCTTCATTTGAAATACCCACGCTAAGTTAATTTCAGGGCACAAAAGCACCCGGAGGTGTGTGTCTGCAGGAACGACGGTCAACATCCCACATCCCTGACTGGGAGGGGAAATGTACCTGCCCCGCAGCAACGGCCTGCACTCCCCCCGCACGAACGAGCTGCCATTGATAGGGCTTCGTGCTCATCGCGGTTTAACAGTGACCGCACCTACGGAGCAGGCCGCCCCCGCGCCCGACCCGCTGCGCCGCGCCCTCCCTCGCAGCCTCCCGGTCGCTGGCACCCGTGGGGGCGACGCCCGAGCCCCGCTTCCCACCCCGCGTCCCGCAGGCCTCGGCGTTTCCTGAGGGACACGACCGTCGTGTCCCCCCCGCGCCGGGCTGAGGCTGAGCAGCGGCCCCCGCCGCTCCTACCCGCGCCGGGCCCCGCCGCTCTCCGCCCGGGCCCGCCCCGCCGCGGCGGAAGCGGCGCCTTTCCCCTCCCTCCGCCGGGCCGCGGCGCGGGGAGATGGCGCAGGCGGCCGCCGCCTCCGCGCCCCTCAGCGCTGCGCCGCCATTACCCGCGCCCGCCCGCCCGCCGCGCTCCCGCCCGGGGAGCCGCCATCTCAGCCCCCCCCCGCTCTCCTCAGGGACGTCGCCCCTCGCCGGCCCCGGGGCTGGGCCCCTTCCCCGGCCCGGCGCCCTCGGCCGCTTTCTGCCCGTTTTACAGGGGCTGTCATCGTGGCGGGGAGCGGGGAGCCACAGGGCAGGAGCCCCACCCGTGGCCGTGAGGGAGCGGCGTGTGCCCCTCCTTAGGCCCGTGAGGGGACACGGCGAACCCGGGGGCTGTGGGGAGGCTGCTAATTCTCATCTTTTATTCTTTTTTCCCCCGTTTCCAATGGGATGCGACTGCTCCCACCCAGTGGGTGGTGTTGGGCCACACTGCAAGCCCCCCAGTGTGATTTCCCATCAAAATAAGGCTGGTTTGGGGCCATTGCAGCAGCCTTGCCCTCGGCCTTGCCCTCCCCGTCACAGGCAGGCTGCCCAGCCTCGCACCTCGCTGCTGATGGGGCGAGCGGTGGCGTGTTTGTCGCCGAAATACTCTGCGCGTGTGGCCCAGCTCCTCCGTGAGCAAAGCGTGGGGCTTGAGGGAACGATGGCGGCTGCCCGATGGTGCGGCAATGGGAGATACGGCCGCCTGTGTGAAGAGTGCAAAAAGAAATGTTTATGTCCCATGAGAAATACATGCAAACATTGGTTTCTGTTAATTGCGTACAGCTAATTCAGTGCTATTTTTTTTCTTTGAAATACTAGTACTCATGAATAATAATTTTGTATACTTATTTATACAAAGCTCTGAAAATGGGGATTTCTTACAGGTTTGCACCCTTCCAGACTTCTGCAACTTCTGTGTCTAAAAGAGGCTCCAAAATACGCTCCAGACTTTCTATGTGCTAGTTCTCCTCTGCCGTCATTCCCACCACACACAAAATGTCCTGGCTATGGCTGCAGCAATAGCTACCTGAGTTGTGGGTTATCTGTTCAGGTAACGTGTCTTAAGGACCTCATGATTTTTTTTTGTTTTGTTTTGTTTTGCATTAAGAGTTTTAACAAAACTTCACTACAGTTACGGCAAGAGCTGTAACTTTGTGCTGAGTATCCTTCAAGGTACCGTTAGAGAGCAGCAGAGTTCCATGGAAAAGCTTTTAATTCAGCAGGTTAGTCTTGTGGTTAATTCAGAGAGGCTTGATACCTTTTTGGCACTCCTTCCAATCTGGCAAATAGTCTGTTTTCCAGCACTGCGAAAAACCAACGTTCCTCTTTCTTGCTTACCACAATCACTCGAGGCTTTGCCTGTTTGACAGAGATAATAACAGCTCTTGTCAGTAAAGCCTCCTGACTCACAGAGAAGTTTATTCCTGCTCTGCCTTCTCCAGAAAATAATTTTACTTCAGGAAACAGAAAGGACCGGATTCTTCCTGCCATCCTTGCCAGCCTCTGTTTTATTTTTTACAAAAGGGGACAAAGAGTCCACTCTAGTTCAGATTTACATGGAAACATTGTACTTCACTCTTTTTCATTAGTTTCGGATGAAAGGGTTATCCTTAACAGTTTCAGTCAATTGGATATCTCATTTTGGCATGGAGCTGAGCTAGGATATAGCAAACTCAAGAAGCAGACGGCAGGAGGTAACTGAGCACTTAATCTTCATCACTGAAAGTAAATATATTAAAAAAAAAATGAACTAAGGAGAAGGCTCCTATTGTCTGTGTGACGGAGGCAGGGGATGGAGATTTGAGAATACACACCGTGGCAGATAACGGGGCCTTTCCCGAGGGGTCTGTCTGCCTGTCACCTGCTTCCCAGCATTTGCTGGCTGAGAAGGATGTGTATCCATACTTACACTCCTGTTATCTATAGCACTTTTCCTCCAAAGATCCCTAATCACATTGCAAATATTATTACATTTAGCTTCATAAACTCTCTTTCGACACAAGAGATTATTAATATACCCCATTTTATGGTCCAAGGGAAAAAAAGAATCGAGACAGACAGCAGTTCAGGGCCATCAAATCCTCGGCTGGAGATTCTGCAGGATTTCAGGATCCTTTCTTCCACTTGCATGCACTCGCTGCTGAAGCAGCATAAGTCATGCATGTCACTATCTCAATTACCAGAGAAAATCAATGACTGTGCAGCCCCATACTTTGACAAGAAAAACTACCCATAATATTGCAGCTTTATACCTTTATTATTATTTATTTGCACAGTTTCTTACTACTAGTCTTTTTAAATTGCTTAAGTGCCTCTGTGTGTGTAGACTGGAAGGAGGCTGCTTTTTATAATAATCTTTGCATTTATCTGAACTGATTTTATAGAGCAAATGCGTAAGATCCACAGAGCATCAGAAATGTTTCCCACTTCTCTTGAAAACTAGACACACGGTGTTTCAGGACATCCATTAATAATCCCTGCTCTTGGGAGAGCCTAGCTATCAAAGTGCTGGGTTGGTTTATTAGTTTACAGGTTATTACTTCTCTAGTTTAGATTTCTCTCTTGTATCTTTTATGATGCAGAATATAGACTGTGAGCTGGAACCTCAGGTGCAGCTGGGCTCTGGGCTGCGCAGCCAAGGAGAGAGGAAAGGAATTAGTTTGTTCCCTGATGCGGGAGCTGCTTGGGAATTATTCTGACCCTTGTTATAAATCAGGTACGTGAAGCAGAGCAGCCTTTAAGTACATTCCTCTGGCCAGACAATATCAGTGTGCTCCTCTTCCCCATATTACTGTCACAGCAAGGTCGGGGGGATGTGGGTGGTGTGGGGTTGTGTGAGCACTCTCTCCATGGGGCCGTGGTGTCAAAGGGGCAGGAGGGATGGCAGAAACCCACCTCCTGGTGCTTTCAAGCAGTTCCCACTGCATTTAAATAGAGCCTGGCAGGGGCAGTGTTCAGAAAATACTACAGAATTGAGGCCCTTGGGGAAGCGGGTAGAGGAGCACATCTGGGGCTGTTCTCAAAGACTTTAGCCCCAGAAGTCTGGTCTCCCTGGCTGGCTCTCTCTGCAGTCAGTGGAAAGAGGCTTTGTCACTGCTTGGTGCAAAGTGGAAACACAGCTTTGAACCTGGCCATCCACAGTCAGGAGTTAAGCCTGCTGCGGCTGAAGTGGGCTGGTTTATCTCCTGGTTTCTAGATCTCAGCCTGACATAGGTATAGGCCTGCCAAACGTGACCAAAACCCAGCTGCTTCTGCACATGGACAGGAACGGGACATCAGGTTTGTCGGGAAGCCTGAGGTTAAACTGTGAGCAGCTGAGGAGTTCAGGCGTGTCCAGGCTTAGGTGACAGCTGATCAGCATTCTCCGAGTTAAAGCTCTGAGGCTCTCATTTTATGTGCTCATATTTTGAAGGAAGGTGAGGGGATTCTGGCTTTTCTGTGCATTGGTGCCTTTTCTGTGCTCCCTAAGATAACGAGTAGTGTAATTCCTTATTCTGAGAGACAAGTCTAAGAGGTTTGCTTTGTCCTTAAGTTGTCCACACGGCTCTTATTGTATGGGACATCTCTTATGTCATTCATTGCATGAGTAAGAGGAAGGCTAAGCCAACCAATCAGGCATTGCAGAACCACTCTAAGCTATTTAATTGTTGATCAAACCTTTTTTCTTTTTTCCAGTGTAGAATTCAGCTGGAAAAAACACAGTCTTTTAAGAAAAAATAAACATAAAGCTCAAAACCAAGTTGTTGCTTTTCTGTGTCAGCTGCACTCAGCTGCACATCTGAAATGGAAGTGCCGGGTGTCTGCATGCCTGAGACTGTCAGGTCATGCTATTGTTTTGTTTTCTTGCATTTGCAACTTAGTAAGGAAACAATATGTAAGTGTTCATTAATGTTTATGTAAATAGTAACTGCCCACATATAAGCATTAGCATATTTTTCTGTGAAAGCTCAACGTGCAGGGTAGGATTTAAAAACATGGCAGTAAGCCAGCACACTCTGGCTGGGCCTGGAAACATCTAGGTAGCAATTTGACTGGAGCTCTTTGGAAATTTTTTTTTAGTCAGATTTAGCAACCTATAAATAGAGGAGTACTCAAGCCCTTGTAGGACTTTGTTATGCTGTGTCATTTGTGTTTTCTGAGCTGCTGTGCAGGCTGGAGAGGGAGTACTTCAGATCCATGGGGCTGAGATGAGAAAGGAGCTCCCCTGGTGCTGGGGGAGAGTTTCAGAAGGGGGCTACTGCTGAGATTGCAGAGCCTGGCAAAAGTGAGGCAAGTCACACCTACAGAAGGACGTTGCTGAAAACGCTTTCTTGGGTGCTTGATCTCGAACAGCAGTAGTTTTCATATATTCAGTACCTTTAAAACCAGCAGATCCTATATTTTGTTGCAAAAAAATATCCAGAAATCATCTCAACAACCACTGAAATTAAAATGACATTCTTGAAATGTGTGAAATACATCTCCAGGATAGCTCCAGACTACCTAAGACAGCTAAAAGAGCTCCAGCTACCTAAAAGAGTCAGGATTACATCATGCAGTCAACCTGGTGCTGTCTAATGATAATTTTATCCCCGATATTTATCATAAGAGAACAGTTGGCTGTACTGGACACTGTAGCCAGGGGGTATGGAGCAGACAGAGTCATCATGAAGCAAGATTGAGTTTGAGTACTGTTTACATAATTTTCATTTGTCAAATAACAGCCCTACATAGATCATGACCATGACAGCGCTGGTGGATGGTATCATCCGTCAACAGAGCCACCCTGTGAACAGCAGAAGCTTTGCATTATTGGAACGGCTGAAGAAATTATTTCCATGGATCAGTAAAGACAGCAGTAATTGCCATAAAGCTCACTATAGTTTATGCAGGAGTTTTTCAGCTGCTCGTGGTGGTCTGTCAGATGAAAGACAACATGCAAATGGAGTGGATCATGAAAATAATTGTAGCATAGCTTCTAAGAACAAAACTCATACCACTCTGTTCCTAAGAAGTGGGAAAGCACAGAAAATAACATCATGGCTCTTGCAGAAGCAACAAGAGAATGCCAGAGTATTAGTATGATACTAATAGTATAGTCAGTGGTATAAATCACTTAATTGTGACAGCAAATTAAATAGTGGTGTTGTCTAGAATTCACCCATAGCTAAAATGATATATCTTGATGAGACAAATGCCTTGTGTGCTGCCAGTAATAAATTAGTTCCTCTTTCAAGTGAGAAAACAATTAAAAACTTGGTTAAAAGGGCATATTTTCTCTGTGGCCACTGATCCCTCAAACTCTGGAAATAATAAAGTGTGTCTAATAGTTGTTCATTATTACACAGTTGAAAGAGGAAAAATCCATTGTCTCATTATGTTCAAGACAGTTATGAAATTGCATTGGGAATATTTGAGAATGTAAGAGGCATATAACCAAATGGTTTCAACTTTGACAATGTGTCATCATTTGCAGTTCATAATGCTGCTGTTAACTTTGGGAGATATCAGTCAGTGCACACAGTGGAAAATGAGAATAAATATTTACTTTTTGTTTACATACTGCATAAATAATAGCAGTATGCAGTAGACAGGTCATGATTCGATTTTGAGGGTTCTATAACAAAAGTTTGAGAATTACAGGAGGTATTCATTTTGCAAAACTTAAATATGTGGAAACGTTGAGGCATTTCCCAACAAAGTGGGCGGTTCTGTGTCTTGCCAATGAAACAATAACAAAACAATTTCTGGGTATTATGATTTACTCTTGAATATTAGGTGAAGATTGGCGCATCTGATTTTTAAGTTCTTCATAGAAGCTGAAGATGGAGATGGTGGAAATGCCTGGTGTCTGAATGCTTCCTCTTTCATAGTACATTAAACAAATTTTTTTGCCATCTAGTCAAAATTAAAATCCTCTCTGTTGCTGAAGCTTAACACATAAAACATTAGTTATGCTGTAAATCACAATAAAGAATCAAAGTCAAACCTGCAGAAAGACATACCATGACAAGGCAAAAGAATGTGGGCAGATACCCTTCGGTGGGCTGTAGAGGCTCTCAGATCTCGGTCTTCATCTACCTACACTAACCTGATTCACTTGCTGTCTCTGAAAAAGTGTGAGATTTTAGGAAACTGGAAGCCATATTGGAGGACTTATCTATGACAGAAGATTGGAAATACATTTATGAGGAATACTGTGATTTGAAAGATTTTGTGAGGCGTGTGCATATGCTGCAGGAATTGGTATGGAGAAGTGCTTCAAATCCTGGTTATCTCCATTTCAGAAAACTTGTAGAGTTTACTACATCCGCTCCTGTCTCTAGAGAGTAATAGAATAAATATTTTCTCTTGGAAGCAGATTTGACATTTCAAAAGCCTGCAGAATGTTGAGTCTGTTAAAGCTGAAGTTTAAAGTTAATGTTAACTGACCACATAAAGACTTTTATGAATCAACATAAAAAGGAATAAGTATTGAAATTGTTTGTTAGTGCCATTCTAAGTAATGAACTGAAGTTTGTGATAATTGAATTGTGCATTTGATGGACAGTAGAAATGTACTCTTAGGAGAAAAATACAATTATATACTGAGGAAAATGGCATTAAAGTATTGTCCCTTATTTCACAGGTGCTTATCTCCTGTTTCTGTACAAGAAACATGACAATCAAGAAAAGCAGATGTGCTATCAACTTTTTAAATTTCGTCCTGGAAATGAGGTTGGAATATTCCATAAGGAAATCAGTGTCATTTTCCTACTCTCTTCTGCCTCTGTAAGAAATGCTCTGCCTAAGTCTTTCTCTGCTCTGCACTTGCAATTCTTCTGCTTCTCTAGGCGACTCTAGGCTGAGCTCATGTTTTTGCTCTTAACTTCATGTGAGCCTCCTTTCCTATCTCTTCCAAGAGCATTTTGGAACCAGTTTGCCCTGAAACCCTGAGATCAGAGAACACTGGGGGATTAGGTTTAAACGTGTTAAACTGAATTAACACTCCTGCCACATGATTCTGGCCTGTGCCAGTCCTTCTAATCTTGTTCGGAGTTTAGGATAATCTGTTTAGTAGTGCTGATCAGCTGGAGGTTAATTCAATTGGACTTTGGTTATTTATTCATGCCCAGATTTGCTAAGTGTCACAGCAGATACATGAGGTCTCTGTTACAGTTATGAGACAGCTTCATTAGTGTGACGGAGAGTCCATCTGGATGACTTCCTTTCCTCACTGCAGTAACTGGCTGTCAGGGCGCTCTCCAGTGGAAAAAAAATCCTTATATAACATCTCCCTTTCGTTTGTGTCATAAGTGTATTGATTACAACTTAAAATGTACTTCTCTGTTCTGATTGCTGGGATTGCCAATAATCTTTCTCAGGGCTCTCAGTAGTATTTCAGCTCTACACTTTAAATTGATACAAGAATTTAAAAGAGAAGTGCAAATCTGTTTTAAAAGCCATTTGTTATTAATAATGTGTTTTCACACAGTATTTTGGTCCTGCCCACTTCAAGGTCCACTATCCCCATCAGTGAAATGCAGCCAGTGCTGGGGTGGAACACAGTCAGTCTTTTACACTGTCCAGAATTAACTACCCAGAAATGGAAGACAAAAAGGAAGACGAAAATTGCATCCTGCTGAAACCTCTGGAGGAATTTAGGTTGGCAGAACGTTGTTACTCGAACTGGAGCGTGGCCAGGACACCAGGATTAATGTTAGCACAAAATGCCACTTGATTGCAAGTGTTCAGATAACCTTGGATGAAAGTCTAATCTGAAAAGAGGCTCTTCTAATAGAATAGGGCTCCCTGATATTGGCTAGGACTTTGGTTCAGGGTTGGCTCAGAGAATTTTTGCTATTTGCTTCAGCAGTTTTTGAATGGGGCAGCTCTTGAATGGTAACAGATCTCCCCTTCACAGCCTGCAGCACAGCAGATAATTTCCCAGAGAGGATTCCATGCCATAGACTGATGTCTCTTTTTAGAGATGTTTCCTGATATATCATGCAAACATTACAAATAGGAGCATGAAGGGTTGCTTGTTGGGGAAAAGTCCTAAAGATTAGAAGGCAGGAAAAATGTTCAGCATGGAGAAGGCACTGGGCCAAGCTGAGCTTCTGCAGCCACATGAATGTGGAATAGCTACTTATGTCATGGAGTTACTCCTGAGCAAGCAAGACCAGCATTTGCCTCATTTTTGTTTTATTCTCCTTTCTGAATGTTTCTACTGTCAGTGCTCTAATACATGTTATGGGTTGGGCTGGCAGAACCAGGTGGTGCCGAGTGAAAGCCTTGATGATTAAGAGCAGCGCTAATCAAAATTTCTTCTCTTGCTCTCCGTTTTTCAATTAAATTGTAAATCTGTACTGAGGAACAACCATTAACTTCCAGGGAGCGAGAAATGTTCCCACATGTTTGGCCTTCTTCAGAAAACCCTGTCACAGTTACATACCATGAAATATGGTTTCCAACAGAACAACGTGCCCAAAACCAGCTGGGGCCTGCATTACAACTGAGCATTCTTTGCAGAAGTTTATTTGCTGTTGACTTGGAAGCCAAGTTAGAGGTTTTGAGTGGAGTTTCTACTTATCTACGCAACAATGCCACATGGGTCCCACAGCATCAGCTCCCACGGAGAATCTGGAGAGAGCAGGACTAAGAGAAAAACGTGTCAGTACCCATCTTTGCCACCAGACGAGTGACCTGCTGCGGGGTTTGATGTTTCTTGCACCGGTCCTGAGTCTTGCATGCCTGCATGGATAAAAGCAAAGCATCCAGGGACCATGTTGAGGTAGCCTGCCATAAGTTATGAAGGGGGATGTATCTGCAAAAAGCCTGTGTGTGTTCCCAAGAGACAGGATCCCTGTCTGGAGGAGAAAGAGCAGTGTGCAACTCCATCTCTGTGGGCGCTTTCCAGATACTGCAGCCCCTTCTTTACAATAAGGCAGGAGCTCTGTGCAAAGGGAACAACCCTTACAGGACTGTATGTCAGCTGCATGTGTGGTTAAGCTGTATGTGAGCATGGGACTTGCTTTGCTATTTGTTTTTGAGAGCAAAACCCATCACTGCTGTTATGTGGGGTGAATCTGGCTGAGGCTGTGTTGTAAGTGGAGCTATTTTCCATCCTACCTGAGCCCCACTGAGGTTTTCCCTTGTTTTCCTTGGGAAGACACTATTGCCCCCTCTCGCCCAGCCCAGCCTTCCCATTCCTCTCCTGCAGCAGCTCAGACTTGTATGAGAGCCAAGATATGATTCCCCTAAGAATTCACTTCATTTCATATTCCTCTTCCCTGTCTTCATTATTTTTCATTTATAGGTTAACCGGCACCTGAGATACTCAGTGCTTTCCCTAACTTTACTTTGACTAGATAAACTTTTAAATTAAACATTTTCATTCCCCCCTCCTTCTGTTTGAGGGTTACTGTATAATTCTGTATTTTAAAAAACCAGCAAACGGAGAAGTAATCACAGATGCATTTTGCTGAGAAGAGATAGATGGCCTGACATAAAGGATTGAACATACTATTCCACAGATATCTCTGCATGTGACAAAATAGGCCAAACTCATTCTTTAGGTAGCTCCACCAGGGATGAACAAGACCCAGGGGCTGTAAGGAAGACCATGTGCTGACATTTTGTTTCATCGAGTCCCTGGAACATTGAATATGCTCTTGATATGCAAGAGTAGGCTGAAATCTGCAATCAGCTCCACGAGTGTAATTGAATCTGAGTCAGGAGAAGTGACACCTGCATGATGAAGAAGGGCATTCATTATGCTCTGTTCAGGTCTGTACCATCCTGCTTGTGTGGACGGAGTTCAGCATGTACTATCTCGAGCTGAGGGATCACATAATCATGCTCCAACTACCATTTCCTATATATATTTGTACTACGTGCTGGACATCTCAGTGCTACGCTGATGAGTGCGTAAGCACACACCATCCTATCTAAATATCTGCTCTATACATGTGCGTCAGCTAACAGATGCACATTGGACTTATGAATATGAATGGCGCAAAACGTGTAGTGCAACCTTCATGTCAGGCTCACTTTCCTTCATGTGCCTGCACTTCTGATAAATCACTGCTGTCTTAGGGACATCTGTGTCAGTTCATAACAATCCCCTGTTATTGCAGGCAAACATGATACAGCTGTGAAGTCTGCAAGGGTCTATAACGTTGTGTATCTTCACACACATGCTCCCTATGGCCAACAATAATAACAAGACCTTTGTACAAAAGACTAAAAGTCTCAAAGACAGAACAGGAAGACAGAATGAGAGACCGATGCACATTGCCACTGCCTTAAAAGGAAGTATAAGAGGAGAAAATTCCTGGATGATCTCTTCATGCTATCACCAGGAATGGTCCTTTTGGGAATGGTGCAATGAAGAGCTTTTGAGAAAAATGTTGTCAAAGCAATTTTTGTTGGAAATGTTATTTTGACACATCAGGCCATATTGTTTTGATCACTCCCTTTTCAAAAGTAACTTTCAGGTTACAGTGTTCCGCTTTGATGATTTTTCAAACGAAGTTACAGTCATTTCACTTCATGTCAATTTTTCATCCACATTTTATCTTACATGGGAAAAGAGAGCAAAAGAAAACATTTGATTGACCCAAACTACCTGTGAGACATGCTGTTTTTGTGAAAAATTTCAAAATATTGCTTACTTTTTCCCCATTAGCGAGGAAATCCTAGGACCTCTCACCCTTTGGAGAAAGGAGAATGCACTCTGATGAGGACATCTGGTACAGAGGCCAAAATCAAGGTGCCATGGTACTGAATCACCCTGTTGTACATCTGAATGCAGATGGGTCTCTTGTTTAGCCTTGTATATTGGCCGTGCCACCGTGTGAGCACTGTTCCTGGGGGAAGCTGGGCTCAGTGCTTGGCAGGCAGGCCTCTGGGACAATGCACTGAAGACTTCATGCCTTCTGAAACACAACACAGGGCTCCTTGGCAGGGATCACTGGCGGGAGGAATACATCTTGGCGTTTAGCCTTCAGGGACCTGGCACTTCTCAAAATTAGCCCTCAGGGAGGGCACTCGGGTGCCTTTGACAGGTGGCTTAAATGGAGAAAGCAGCACTTCTTGGCGGGGAGCCAGAAGAAAAAGCAGCTTTGGCAGGTAGCCTTTGTGCAAGGCAAGCGCTTTGCAGTTCTCCTTTAGAGGAGGGAAGCGTGATGCAGTAGCAGATAGAGGGGTCAGAACCACTCCAGCCCCTTTGGCCTTGCACTCAAAGTTGGAGTTCCGTGTTCCCTCCCTATGTCAAGTGGGAAACACCTACCATTTCTCCACTGCTTTGAGGAATTCTTACCAAAATTCCCTCTGTATATATATGTATATACATACATGTACAAAATCAGTTACTGAAAGCAAAAGAACAAAAATATTGTGAAAGTCAGCTGGGTGCTCCAGAGAGAGAGATGCAAAATATGTATCTAATAAAGCTTTTCTGATGATACCCATAAATACAGAGCTGAAGTGCTGTCCCTGCTGTCCTCTCCAGTACCATTCCACCAGAAATGTGTAGCTCACATCCTGAGTCATCCCCAAGGAGAGCAATAGATGTTATACACTTGAAATAGTTTAATTTCTAACTGGCCCAAGCACAGTTCATCCCTCCTTCATCAGGCAAGAGGAAGATGGAGAATTTTAATATCTTCTGTTGAGATCATGAGACCTCTGAGTCCCTAGCCTTCTTCAACTCAGTTAGTGCATTTTGCCAGTTCCGTGCAAGAAACTGCAGGTGCAAAAGAAGTTAAGCTCCTAGATTGCACTGCAAGGACAGGAGAGTGATGATGCTTGTGTAGAAAGTCAGACCTTTCTGGTTACTCTGACTGAGCTGCAGTTTGTAGCATAAAGTTTGTAGCATAAGTTTGTAGCAAGGTACTCAAATGGCTTTATTTCCAGAGGCAGAGGTGATGAATTCCCACTTGAAGAAACAGTTCTGTAGGCAGATGCATTTGGTGAGGATCTAACACTTTATTTATCCTGGCAGACCTTATCTTGCTACACCCATTCCTTGCTTAGCGCCAGCCTATGTGTTTTGTGTGTAAACTGAGGTAGGGGGCTCACAGGCTCTACCATCCCCTCTGAAACAGTTGTCCCAGCATACAGAGAGGGGCTGGCTCCCAGGAACCTGCCCTCACCCCACACGGATGCCTCGGGCGAAAGTTTCCCTCGGTATGAGATAAGTGACTGATGGCTGCTATTACAGGAGGAGATCTTTGGAACAGATCCGGCCTCCTCCATGGTGGAGTTGAAGGGCAAGAAAAACCTTTCAGACAGCCTACAGCTGCAGGATGGCTTTGCTTTGAACATGAACAAGAAATACATTTTCAGACAGTATAGAATCCACAAGCAAAAAGGAAAAAAAAAAAAAGAGGAAGTCAGATGGCTGAATTACTAACACATCAGAGGCCAATAGGGACTGCGGTAATACAAGCTATATTATATTGTCAATTTGTATTGTACATTTGGAACAACAACAATCACGTTGTTTTGAAATTAAGAATAACCTGGAGGGGGCAAGTAAACTAACAGTGTACCACATAGTTGAGAGAGAGAAAGAATTTGTACTTGGCAATAATCAATACTCATGTACGTCTTCTAATTGAGTAAGCCCAGCCTTCCTCTGGGATGTGACAGTGACAACTGAACTCTTCTTCCCGTTTGATGGATTTGATTGTGCTGCAGCTGGAAATAGAGGATGCAGCAAAAAAGGCTTTGGTTTGTCCTCAGCACCCAAGCACCAGCCCTGCTTGGACCAGAGCATCAGTCATCCAGGCAGGACGTGGGCCCCGATGCTGTTTTGCCTGGGACAGTTTGAGGGTGCAGCCAAGGATAGGTCCCAAGGACCTTCCCTAGAGGAGGGCCTAATCTCCCTGGCTTTCAGCTCACTTGCAAACATATAGAGCAAGCATCTTCTTCAATCACATGACCAGTTCTGGTGGCTTTCTCAACAATTTGGTCCTTGTCCTGTCTCCTAAAATAGTCTTTTAAAAATACCTCGCTGCCAGAGGCACTGAGTGGGTTGGTTGATTAGCGTGACCCAGTGCTTGGGGATCCACAGCTGAAGCGTGTGTTGTTCTTTTTCAGTCTGAGGTCCTTGCTCATGTGCGCAAGTTTGCAATCGTCGTTGGATTCATGATTGGGAAAGAACTGTGTTTACCCGGGGCTTTCATCTGGCATATGTCCAAGGCAGACCACAGGCACCCCCGTCTCCTGTCTCCACATCTTGGCACTTCCTAACTTGTATTTCTTCCTCCGTCCCTCTGCTATGGCTGGAGGCATATCCAGATTGAAATGAAAGGCTTTCCTTTTCCCTCTTCAAATTGCTACTTGTGTTGCCGACTCAAGCTCTTCTCTTGGTTTGTGTTGGGGGATGAGTCAAAACCCTGGCCTATTCATATTTCACATCATGTGCACGTTAATTGGTACTTTACATCCCAGGGACTTCCTAAGGAAGCACCGATTTGGTCTCTTAACAATTTTACTACCAACCCATTTTCCCCTCCCTTCCTTTTCCCTTTTTGTCATAGATAAGATTCATTTTTTTCTGAACATGAATCCATTGCCTGAGGTTTCTCAAATCTCCGCTCTGGGACACTGAAATCTTATCTCTGAGGCAGAGAGGGAAAGGAAAAGTAGTACATGAGGGGAACTGTGACTCATGCAGAAATTGAAATGATGAAGCAGACGCTGCTGTTACAAAGACCCAGAGGTGTTCAAAGACCTATTGGTGGAAAGGCAAAAGCCTGGGCTTTTCAGCCTTGAAAGGTTTCTGCATATTGAAGCTTTGAGTGTTGGATGAGGGTTGCAGACTGGTGAGCTCTCCGCTTGCCTGCTAAGTCCCTTCCATGTCAGCAGCGGTGCAGCAGAGCCGAGAGCTCGACTGGAGGCAGCGTGCAGCGGATTTAAGCCTGATCAATAGAAGGTCTGTTAAAACTTGAAATGGTGCTGCTTCTTCCCCGCAACAGAAACTTTAATGATTTTTCTTTTTCCCCCTGGAGGGGCTGAATCCGAGTGAAAGAAAATGAGGAGAAAACGTGCCTGATTTTTTTGTTTCAATGAATGAGCTGAAGGAGGCATCTATGTGTCTGTCATCCTGAAAAGCTCCTTGTTTTGATGGAGCCGTATGGATTTTTCAAAAGACTCTTTGAATGCCTCCACCAGCTCTATTGGAAACAGTTGTGTTTTGAAGCTGGCACCTTGCCATGTCTATTTAT
Source organism: Pelecanus crispus (assembly GCF_030463565.1). Lineage (NCBI taxonomy): Eukaryota > Metazoa > Chordata > Aves > Pelecaniformes > Pelecanidae > Pelecanus > Pelecanus crispus. Next base: position 6,589,566 of record NC_134653.1, on the reverse strand, counting down.
GTTCAATATTGCCTTCAAAAATAGCAACACTTCTATCTTTTCCCAAAATTCAGAGCAGTATTAATACCTAGGATGATGAGCTGGCTTTGCCTCTCCCTGTGCTAGGGAAAATGCTTCAAGGGAATCCAGACCAGCTTCTCTCCTTGAGGATGAGTAAAATTCCCAAATTTCTCTTGCCACACAGATGGCATTTTAGACACCACAGAAGGGAGAAAAGACCTGTACACTGAGAAGAGAGAAAAGTTTACAGCTCTCGTGCTATTAAGTCCCTTGACATGGAGATTCCCCAGCACCCCAAGGTTATCTGCTCCAGAGGCCCTGTTAGACAGTCCGCCGTGTCTAACCTGATTTGCTCTTGCTGCAGTTTAAACCCATGACATCTTGTCCTGTCTGCCGCAGCTACGGAGAACAGGCCGTTCCCTTCCTCCTGAAGGTTATCTTTTAAAGGCCTTAAGGACTTAGCAGTTAAGATGGGGGAGGGACGAGGCTAACATCCCTCCTCTGATGCTTCTTAGGCTACATAAAGAGAGGGACCATTCGTCTTATGGTACAGAGCTGCAGGACTCCGTGCCTTCTCATAACAGACCCTTGCCCTATGTCTGCCATTATCCCAACTCCTTTCTGGAAGAATGGCCATGCCTTCATTCATTCCCACCCTGGATGTGAGCAGTCTGTGACTCCTGCTAAAGTGCAGTGCCTTGCTGTTGTCCCCAGTTGCTGTTTCACCTCAGTGTTTGGGGCCATTTCATCCAACTTGTCTGAATCATTTTGAATTCTAGCCTTGTCCCCAAAGTGTCCTTGCCATCCCTCCCTGATCACTTTTGTCTGCATGCATAATAAACCTACTCTTTCATCACTCACCCATGTCTTCAATGCAAACACAAGATGGAGCAGGAGCCAGGAGAATGCGCAGCCCAGCCACCCATACAGACACACAACTATTGGAAACAGCAGCTCCCCAGGGATCTGCCATCCCATTGTGTGCATGCCTGGGGCAACAGCCCTTTCACCACCTGCTCTTTAACCAAGGAGCCCTGAAACAAAGGGGCAGAGGCTTGTGACCCCAAAATTACAGTTACGACGCAGTACCATTACAGCACGTGGCTGAGAAGGTGTCAAGGCGAGTGGAGGGCCCTTTTCCAGGAAGATCTCCCTTCCTCTGTGAGCAGTTGGCTGCAGGATAAGTAAGGTGCCCAGTCATGTTCTGACTCCCAAGAAATCCATTATCACAAGCCATTTTTCCCTTTGAAGTGTCCTGAATTCAGTGAGCACGCAGCCTTATCTCTCCCAGTGCCAAATTCTCCTTAACGAGGTTTATCCAGCTTTTCCAGCATGGCTTAACATAGTCCATCCAGTCTGGCCAGAAAGGATCCTTTATTTTGCTGACATAATTAATAGCAATAAGCTGTCCATGGTGTGTGGCAATAGTGGTATGGATGCTGTAATGCCCCGCAGGTAGCACTTGGGAATTAGAGAAAGTTTCATTCTGTGTGCAGCATTAGCAATTTCCCCAGCTCCCTTCCTGAACAATTTCTCTTTCTATTTCACATCCTATGCTGGAATTATGCCTCCCGCTGTTTACATTAAAAATGCATTATACATGTGTTGAAAACATTGAGTTCTATGTTGCTGGCAAGGAAGGAAGCTGTTACATTTAAGAAGCACTCTCTTATATTATTATCACTTTTGTTTAATTTAGTAGGATTATTTTCTCTAATTCCAAAGCTGGGAAAAGACTCCTGTAAATATTCTTCCCACTAGCCAATTTCTTTATCATCCAAACCCACGTATAAGCTGACTTGCTTATGAACTGCCACATCACCAAGTTAAAATACTGATTTCCCTCTGCTAGTTTTCTCCTGTGCGTTGGATCAAAAATATACAAGGAAAAGGTAATGTCATTTAAAAGCATGCTAAATGGCTTGCTGCAGCACAGGGGAACTAGGATTTATGCTAGCAACATAGCGGTGCCAGGCTGGGGAGGTATTGAGGTTTCTAAACTTCCCAGAAGAGCTGCATGGACTAGGAAAATGTGGGCTTGAGCATCTCTGCACCTGTAGGGACTAGATGTTCAAATGCACTGTACCATCCTCTATAAATAAGCCTAGGAGGCATTTTCTATGGGACTCACTGCTGTCATACCTAAGCACCTTACTGTACAAACAGAATGTGGCAGGGCTGGGAGTTAAACCCATATCTCTCAGACCCAGAGCTTTAACTACATGGACATTTTTATTTGTGATAATATAACTTGATCCAAGTAAATCAGAGACCTAAACCAAAATGTAGTAATAGGGGGGGCAATAGGGCAATAGGACAGTAGGACAGAAATGATGACTGTAGGCCGAAATCAGAGCATTCAAAGGAAATGAGGTATGAAAGAAAAAGAAAGAGAAGAAGAAAGAGAAATAAAGAAAGATAAAAAAGTGGAGAAGGGAAAAGAAAAAGGAGAGGAAAAGAAAGAGGAAAAGGAAAAGAGAAAAAGGAAAAGGAAAAAAGGAGAAAAGGAGAAAAGGGAAAGGAAAAGGGAAAGGAAAAGGAAAAGGGAAAGGAAAAGGAAAAGGAAAAGGAAAAGGAAACGGAAAAGGAAAAGGAAAAGGAAAAGGAAAAGGAAAAGGAAAAGGAAAAGGAAAAGGAAAAGGAAAAGGAAGGAAAAGGGCAGGAAGTCAAGGAAGGAAAAAGGAGAGAGAGAAAGAAGGAAGGAAGGAAGGAAGGAAGGAAGGAAGGAAGGAAGGAAGGAAGGAAGGAAGGAAGGAAGGAAGGAAGGAAGGAAGGAAGGAAGGAAGGAAGGAAGAAGGGAAGGAGAAAGGGAAGGAAGGAGAAAAAGAAAGAAGAAAAGAAGGAAAAAGAATGAGAAAGAAAGAAAGAAAAAAGAAAGAAAGAGTGAGAAAGAAAGAAAAAAGAAAGAAAGAGTGAGAAAGAAACAAAGTGAGAAAAGATCCTGTGGCAGGTGATGTGCCACTTGGAGGTTCTGCATGTAAGACCCAGGAGGTGGTTTGTGTTGTGCAGCACAGGGGAGATCACAGGGGTATCCCATCCAGCTCGGGGCATGGCAATAAGGCACCAGAGTGGGAGGTTGCAGTGAGAACTTACAGGACAAAAGATTAAGGAAATTAAATCTGTGGAGGAAACTAGGGGAGATTCAGGCTGTAAGGAGCACTGCCTAAAGGAAGGAAATAAATTATTTTCCTTAATTAGTGACTGACAAAGCTGTACCTCATGGGCATGAGCTGGAAGAGAAAAAAATCAATTTACATAACCAACCCCCACTTTTTAGCAGTAAGACTGGCTGGAGTTTGGGACCCACAGTGGAAGTGGGCAGCAGATCGCTCAGTGCACAGCACTCGCTGTGCTCAGCTGGTCTCCAGCATGGGCAGGAGGGGTTGCTGCGAGTAATCGGTGGATGCTGTCGGTACAATTTGTATTCGTTCCCGCAGCACTTTGCGAAGCGATGGAGGATTTGACACCAGCATTATGAAACAGACCTCTCAGGGGGGCGAAGTGGCAGCTGTTCAATGGCAGCTGGCAACAGCGCGTTGGGAAGCCCAGCGGAACCGTGTGTCTGCACAGGTGAGCTGGGAGAGGAATGCCAAATACCAGAGGCTGGCCGGGGGACGGGTCCCTTCCTCCCTGGGACAAAGGCAGGGCTTGGGGTGACTTCCCTCAGCCAAGACCTCTGGTTTGTCTCATTCCAAACCCAGTGTGCCCAGCAGTACAGAGGCAATTAGAGACCAGCACGGGTTGTTGGTGATCCCTCAGCCTTCAGGAATGCAATAACATGTCTGTTAGATCTCCATAAGCATTCGCCAAGTCACCGCTCTATCCTAGAGGGAAATAACCTTGTGCTGAACAGTTTGATTGTCTAGTGCTAATACAACAGTAGAAAGCCTATTAAATGTTGTGCTGGAAGGATCCTTTGGGTCTGCAATAGCTTTTCTCTTTTTTCTTTCCTTTTTCCCTTTCCTTTTTCTTTCCTTTTTTTCTTTTTTCCCTTTTCCCCCTTCATTTCCCCTTCTTTCCCCTTCCTTCCCTTCCCCACAGACCAGAAGTGGACAACAGCAATGAACTGAAGGCAGGGAAGACAGCGTCTGTACGAAATGAGATTGCAAACTAGCTGGCAGCATTGCCTGCGGTTGTGCACCGTTACTGCTGGGGTCAGACCTGTGTCCTCTTTCCCTGCTCTTGCACCGCGCTGCATACTCATGAAGGCTGGCTCTCCCTCATGCCTCCCCTAGAAAACTTCTCTACCAAACATTTGAGTTCTTTCCAGCACTTGTGCAACAATCTCTTTCTTCTGCTCCTCGCTGGAGAAAGCTCTGTAGCAGGGCTGGTCCTGGATTACCTCCTGCTCTCTGTGTACCAGCAGCTGGCCAAAAAGAGCTGGCTGAGACCACCGGGCTCCCGGGCCCAGGCAGTGTCTGGCCAAGGTTCTGTGAAGATGAAGGCATCCCATCCAGTTGATGTGTTGGCCAAGATAACGCCTGGACCAGCTGTGGCTGATCACTGATCTCTACCTTGCTTCAGCAGAGGTTTCCTTGTCACACCGGCACAAGGCACTTCAAGGGGAGAGACTCAGGGCTTCTCCTCTCCTGGCACTGCTGAAACACTGGTGGCCCATCAGAAAGAGCAGGAGAGACACACATCAGACTCTACAGTGCATCTCCCATGCAGGTGTGACTGAGCACTTGCTATTAATTTTAAGAGCAGAAAAGAACAAGAAGCCTATTAATTAATCACCTAGGTGAAACGCCCAGTGGAGGAGCACCACATTGACAGAGTCCCTTTGCCCTGTGAGCTCAAGAGAGGCAGTTTTGAGGCCCATGTAACTGTTAAACCATGGACGTGCCCTGCTAATGGCCGGAGGCACCTTCCCCTGCAGTCATGCCTGGGTGCAGGGCACCCGCAGTGATCCTCTCCAAGGAACGAGGAGAGTGAGAAAGGCCATCACAGCAACCGGCTCACTGAAATGAAGGTGTATGAGTGCTTGTAGACTGTGATAGAAACCGGTGCAATCAGTGCTGGGGAAACATAAGCCGCTGTGGAGGGCACAGATCATGCAATAATGTGGTGACCTTACTGTTAAGGTGGCTTTTTAAAGAAGTGATTCCTTAAATCAGCTAATCTTCTGGGTCCCTGACTGTTCGTGGGTCTTTGCACATCTTCCAGGGCAGTGAGAGATGCCTGTTGACCTTCTGCAAGTATTACCCCTGGCTTAATCAACTTCAGCATTCTCCCAGGCTCCTTTAGATGAATGGCTCCATCTACTAATCCAGGGCAAAGGCAGCTCTTCCTGAGATGCAGTTACAGCTGAGACGAGAAGCAGATGAGAAGCAGATGTGGGACAAACCTCACACTCTTATCACAGCACATGCAAGGGAGAGCTTCATGGCTGCTGCCAAGGGGTGAGAAGCTCCTGAGACCATTTCACGGCCATGGCCTGCACCCACATCTATCCAAATCATCCAGTGCACTCTGGCAGTGACGCGGGGTGCCAGAGCCCCTGTGGGATGCTTGGCTGCAGCCGGCAGCGCTGGCAGCCTGGTCTCTGCCAGCTCCTCTGCCAGTTCATCCCACCTTGCGAGTTGCCAGGGCAGAGGCACTAGCGCTCGCTGCTCCACTTGCATAACTGTATTCTTCATGTCTCAGTGAGTTGCTCAGGGTTTGGGCAGGTGCACGTGAGCTGAGCTGCGTTTGCTGCTGGAGCCTTGAGGGGAACCAGGGACATCCATGCATGTAAAGCCATCAGCTCCGGAGTGAAACCTCTGCCTGACCCAGCAATCATTGGCAGGGGTGAGTGGAGAAACCGCTCCTGACAGGCTTTGCCAACTTAGCTTTCTGCAAGGGACGCATTCAGAGACCTCAAAGACCCAACAGCTGGGCTCTGGCTTCATATAAATCATTCTCTTCCCTTTGCTGTCATCAGGGGATGTGACAAAGCCACTGTGGTGGCTGAGCCCCAGACACCGAGTCTCATTTCATCCCATGTAAATCCTGCTGATATGCTGTGCCTCAAATCCCCAAATGGCGTTGTCCCAACCCCTGGTTTGGGCAAAAGGGACAAGAACTCCCTGTGTCTTGCCAAAGGCCCTGAAATGCTGCTTGGGTTGTTTTGGGTTGGCTTTGTGCCTGCTTCGGAGCCTGACCTTGCAGGAGGAGGGCTGCCAAGAGGATCTCCGGCTGCTGCTTCTGCAAATGTCATGCACGCAGCCTAGCTAGGACTGATGGAGGGACAGCATGGATGGGAGGAGGTACTGAATCCAGACCATCCCACTGACATCAAGGAGATGCGCTCCTGCCCACCACGCAGACAAAGGTGCTTCTCCTGTGCTGAGGTTGCTGGAGTTGAGATGTGCCCCAGGCATTGTCCCCTTCCCCATGGTGTACATGCCTGGGGACCCCTTTCAGGGCAGTTGCTGAGAAGGCTGTGGGGACAGCAGTCGGTGTCACCCTTGGCATGGACACAGCAATACCCCACCGAGTAGGCCTGTGTTGGCATCCTGTGGCCCATGTACCCTGTCACAGTCTCCCAGTGTTTCAGGGTCCCCTGGTTTCTCTGGGCACACAAAGAGCTCAGCTGGCCTCAAACATCTCAGCTCCTGTCACTCAATGCCACAAACTCTGTCAACATATAGCGTCCATACTGCCTGATTCGCTTCTGTAGGTTGGTGTTCACCATATATGCTCCTGCAGCAAGCCTGGAGTATGCCCGGGGCAGCCAGAAGAAGCAGAGCTCTTGGCTCTCATTCCGCTCCCTCCCTGAAATCAAGAGCCTTTTAACTTCAAAAGAAGCAGACTTGGGGCTTGCCGAGGAGGATTCAGTGGGAATATGTCCCAGGAGCAGGTTCTCTGGCTGCTGGAGGAGCCATAGGGCTCGTCCTAGTGCTGTTCCTTCCAGGTGCGACAGAAGCCTGGAGTGACCTGCAAACAACCCTGTCTGCTCCAGCCTGTCCCACTTTAACACCCTTGAACAGGGACAGGACAGGGGATGCTCATGCACAATTCCCCTTGAGGACTAAGCTAACCAGCCACTGGATGTCATTATTGCTCCAAACAAATACATCGAAGGCTCTATTCCAGACCTCCAAAAAATGTGACTTTTCAGCACAGAAAGCTTAAAACGTGCTTCCTGAGGACACAAAGCTGTTCACCTCTCCTCCTGCAGCTCTTGCCTTCCCCGGCACACCTCCACATGCCCAAGGACAGGGTGCCTGTGGTTCGGCACAGAGAGGACGCGATCCTGTGTGACCTCTCTGCCCTTCCCGGGAGCTCCTGAGCTACCTCCTCATCTGCAGGGATGACATCATGGCTGTTTCTGTAGCAACAGAAAGGGGCACCGCAATTACCGAGTAATGACACTGTAGCAGGATTGAGCAGCAGGGAGACGTTCCCCCAGCACTGTCCCATGGGTGCCCCTGACATGGTCCTGAGCTGGGAAGCAGAGCTGATGAGTCAGAGGGCTTTTGGCTGGTATCCGATCCAATAAATCACGGGGGAAGAATTTGGTTCAGGTACCCCCCTCTCCTCTCCCCTCGTCTTTCAGCTGGGGACCACAGCTGTCTCACTGGACCTGAATTGAAATGTTTTGCTTTATTGGACCTGTCAAAAACTTTTCCTGCCTTCTCCCTCCTTCACTTTTGAAGTGAGGTCTGGTCTTAAAAAAACTGCCCTTTGAAATCACGGTGGAAAGTTTCATTTACAAAAGGGCAACGTCTTCCCTCTGCCTCACTCCCCCAGGGATTTTCATTGCAATTTTCCAAATTCAGCCTGATTTCACCAACAATTTTGCTTCTTGGATTGTCCATTTAGTGGCTGGTTTGATATTTACTGAAAACATTGTACCCGGTTTGATTGGAGAGCTGGTGAAAGCAGGGGATCAGGGGTTCAGCCGATGCCTGACCCTCCTTTCCCTGAGCTGCTCGCAGGTCCTCTCCCAGCACTCCTGATGTAACTGTGCCATCACAGCCTCCCATGAGCTCTGCCTGTATCAAATGGGGACAGACTTTTCCCAACACACCGGGGAGTCTTGGGCATCCCATTTGCTGTGTGTATGATCAGGACTTTACAGGGGAGTGGAGAGCAACTGCAGAGGAGGACTGGCGTTAGCACCGCAGTGCAGCGTGGAGAGGAGTGGACAATCCCCGGGGAAATCCTGGCACGATGCTAGCCAGGGAGAGCTTCCATATAGCCTCACTGATCAGTACCCTTTCATCTTTATGTGCCTGCTTCTCACTTGCCCTATTTCAGTTATATCCCTTTCATTGGCTTTTCTTCTTCCACCACAGCCATAAAACAAGCTGGGGAAACACCAGCTGCTGCAAGCCTGATGTAAAGAAATAATCCTGAAACAGCGGAGCTGGATGCATGTGGGCTGTGCCTCATCTCTAGCACTACCTTGGGTCCCACAAACAGCTCCAGCCAGCATCAGCGTGTTCTGCTCCCACTGCAAAACATTACAAGGAGCCACAGCCCAAGGGGAAAAAAATAATAAATCATTCTGCTCAGCCTTGCTGTTAAGCTTTTGCAAAGAAGAGCTCAGGGTAGGCCTTGGGCGCGTGTCAGCAGAAGGGAAGCCATCTCACAGCCCTGGTAATAGCGCTCAGGGTATGCCTGCGCTCCCTGCTTGTTTTGACTTGCGTGGGAATCTTTGCAATCAAAATGATATGACAATTCCAATCACTGTTGATCGCTTTAGGCAGGTGTATTTCAAGCTCTGGCTGCAGACGGTTGTCATTTAATTAACAAAGAAAGAGCCAAAATTCTGTGTAAGACTGGGGAAGGCAAAGAGAAGAGCCTAAGGGGGACTTGTGATAATAGAGAGCAGAGGATGCCAGCAGACTTACTCAGAGTTTAGCTGTTCACACAACCGGGTAACACCGACATTATTCCCTGCGTCACAGGCAGAGACATGTGCTCGGCAAGCTGTGGTAGGCAACACAGTTATCCACTTATTTCAGTCCAAATCATGGGGAATGACTTGAGGACAACACAGAGGGAAGCCCTGTGCAAATCTCTGCTTGGTATTGTTACCAGCTCTAGGAATTCACAGGCTCTTAACCCTCTTATCTCTTCTCTTGCTGTTTTACCGCTTTGATTTCCTTCCCGGCCCAAGCAGCACTTGCTCTCAGCCTTCTGGGACCAAGCTCAGCCAGGGTGCAAACGGCTGCAGCTCTCTTTGGTCAGTGGAACAGTGCTGACCCTCTGACGGGGCAGAATTTGTCCCTGTCACGCTCCCTTTGCAGCTGCTGACTTGCCAAGGGTGGTATTTCTTTGCAGTTGGCTGTGTACCATGTGTGCCTCTGCTTTCCCCGCTTCTGACCCAGATTTCAATTTTCTACATCTAAAATGAAATTAATAGGTCCTGTTACTGCAGCGGGGGAAGTGGTAGGCAGTGAAGGAATTGCTTCAGTCCCACTTATTGTGGGCAAATTGAGCATGTTTTGAAACCATTTTCGGTATCTTGTGTCCTGATGTTGCAATGCTTCTCCTGCGGCAGCTGCTGTGCAAAGCTCTCCATCTTCTTGGTCACCAAGAGACCTCAGCACCTGGCTGTGGGATGTGTGTCCAGAGCTCACCCTCATGGAAGGGAAACTGAGGCACGCGCCTGGCAAATACCATGTGCGAGGCCACTGGGTGGAGGTGAGCTCAGAGCTCAGCTCTGAGCTGTTTCAGCCCTTGGGCCATCCCATTATGGAATAACTAAGCCAAAGGGAAAAGTCAATCTGTAAATACCGAGGTAAGCCAGGTCACCTGGAGAGGTACTGGAAGAATTTTGTGTCCCTGCTCCAGTAACTGTGGCAACATCCCTTCGCTCACACAATCTCTATGCCCAGGATCCTGCCAGCTGCTGCAGCAGCCCATGCTGCCATGCCCAGATGCTGCCATACTCAAGTGAGGGACCAAGGGAAAGACCTCCTGTGCTGGGAGGTGCTGACAGAGGGATTTCCAGTTGCAGAGATGCCAAGGAATGTCACTCTGTTGTCCTTTGGCCTGTGGGAGAGCCCATGTGCATTGGTACAACCTTGCACATGCGTGACTCGGAGCGTGCATCATGCAGGACCTAATCCAGCTCAAGAAAATCCCCCTTGGTGTCCCAGTTGGAGTGCTGGCTGCTGGTTTGCAGTCTCTGAGCTGCCAGGATGGTAGGACCTTGTAGTCTTTTAATTTAGTCCTGTCTCAGCAAATGGCTGAGAAACTAAGAACCAAATTTTGGAGAGAAGGGAGATGAAAATCCAGAGGAAATTGCTGGCTTCCCGCAGTGCTGACTCTGAGCTGTTTGATATTCTCTCTTTTTTAAGGTTTGCTTGTTTTAAAGCAACATTAATTGGAAAGATGCTGGAGTGTCAACTAGAAACCACTCCCTGAATAACCTTGCTAATGAGCATGTTATTAAAGCAGGGTTAGGAGCTCCCTAGAGGGCTCTCGCTGGATAGGATTAAATTAAAAAAAAAAAAAAAAAAAAAAAAAAAATCTAAACTAGAGAGAAAATCTCTGTTAGTCTGCAGTGATGAATATAGAAAAGTCCAATGAAAAATGGCTTTGAAAGGTTTAAGTGTATGTCTTCCTATCTGGCACTAGTCTTCTCCATCCCTCAGGGCTTGCTCAGGCAGGGAAGAAGGTTTTAATGAAGCAGAGGGTGGAGAAGTTGCAGCTCAGAGCCTGGCAAGCCCACTCTCCAGGAGGTCACATCTCCATGCCCCCGGCACTTGCCCATGTAGGTCAGCAAGGTCAGTCCCTGCATGCCACCAGGATGGACAGCATCTCTGCTCAAGCATCGTCGGTTGTAGCAGGTAAGGGCTGGTGGAGACAGCTGCTGAGACCTTGTGTCAGGAGACGAGAGGGTGCCTGTCCTCTCTGCAAAGTGTAGCTTTAATCTAAAAGGTTTGCACTCACTCCACTGCAGGGTTTTCCAATAAAGCTCCGCAGTGCTCTGACCACCTTGATCCTTTGAGATAACGACATCTGTGGCTCCCCGTTCATCTGCCTCTCCCGTAGGTCTAGAAGCATCTGCAAGAGCAAGGAGACAGCAGTAGTTCTGGGGCAGATGGGGTCATACATCCACCCTCCCCTGATGGCAGCGTGGGGATACTGGTCCCCACCCCACCTCTGCATTCAGGCAGCCACGAGCACTGGTTGCTGGGGCAGCTTTGGGGAGGGATAGGGAAGGAGAGGCTTCATGGTCCCCAGTTCCTTCCCTCCTGCTGGAAAGGATGTGGGAGGATTTAGGGCAGGAAAACTGTTCTCATACCATCTGAAGACAGGCATGAAATGTTTTAGCAAAGCTTCCCTGCAGGCAACGATGACTTCCAGAGTAACTCTGTTTTTTTTGCGGCTTGCCCTTGCTTCCCATGGATGGTGGGCAGGTCAGCCCTGCCCCAGCTGCAACGGGGTGGGGGCTGGCTGGCGGACTGAATTACTGCACCTGCAGCCAAGGAGCTTAATAGCTTAAGGCCATTCTTTGCCTGCATTACCGTGGAGCATATTTGCAGGGGAAGCTTGGCTGCCTGAGCTGCTTCTGCCCAGATATTTGGGCTTTGCAGGCACGAGCATCTCTTCGGAGAGAATTTTGTCCGTGTGCAGAAGGAGGTGTATTGCCTGCCTTTGCAAAGCACTGTCTGACAGGCTGATGCAAAACATGCCAGCACCAAGCTGTGACTCTAAACAAAGAGAGGGAAAACACTGTATTTTTATTTTCTCTGCTGCTGCAGTGAGTTGGGATTTTTTTTTTTTTTTTTGCTTTCTTCTTGGTTTTTTGGTTGCTTTTTCTTTGGCTGCGACAGGTATTTGGATTCTCTGTGCTCCCCAAACTCTTCCCCAGGCTGTCTCCAGCAATCAGACAGAGTGACAGCTCTGAAACTCTCCAAGTTAACAAGTTCAAGTGCTGATGATTAACTAGATTCACAAAGTTGATTGGAAAAAAATAGGGATATAAATAAATATTCCTGGAGATATTCCACCCCCTGTAGTCATGAACTTTGAATAATTGGAGGGAATTATGCTGAGTACTAATCAAAAGGGTTTTTTTTTTTTTTTTAATTTGCTAATTACTGCTGGGTTTCATCAGTGTCAGACTCTAATCATCTGAAGACATGTTAATTGACCCTTGGGAGTTGTTTATCTGATGCCGAAAGTTTTAGATGGGGTCATACAAAGAAATGCAATCACCGAGGTTACTTCTTGCCTGCCACTCAGCCGGAGGGAAGAGTTAAGGAGACTTTGGGCCATGAGGACGTGTGTGCTGCCCTTCCCATCAGCTGAGCTCCTTGTGGATACTGGGGCTTCCTCCATCTACTGGGGATCTTCTCTTTCTTGTCCCTTGCACTTCAGTATAGTCTCTGCAGGCCTCCTTTTTGTTACACACACAGTTATTAATTTTGGTGATCCACATCCAGTGAGTGCTAATAGTGACAGCCCTCCGTGATGTGGCAGCGCTACAGCCGTGCTGCTCCTTACCATGGTAAAATCTGCTGGGAAAGGTTTGTGGTGCCCCGGGAGTGGGCTGAGGGTCCTGCTGTGGAGTGCAGGCATCATCGTGGAAGGGTGTCTGCAAAGAGGAAGGTTTCAAGGTGTTTCCTAAGTGAATTTAGATTCACACCTTTAAATCCAGACACTGCTTCCTCCTTCTGAGAAGGCAGTGACCGGCAGGAGGTGGGAACAGAGAGTCACACTGTGCCAGGCCATCGCTGGGACCGCAGATGGCTTCGGTCTGTCCCTGAGAGCGGCTGCGTGGTCCCCTCCTCCCCACGGAGACAAGGCTGCCGAGATGCACTCTTCAGAGCTGGTTCACCTTTGCAAAATGTGTGCGTGCAGACCAGCCTCTTCCCTAAAGCTGTGCTATCTTTTTTCCATTATTACCCCAAAATTCACTTCCCGCGCAGTTTCACAGCCTGGCTGCCTCACCTATCTCATGTCCTGTTAATTAAACCAGAGGAGGTGGGAATTAGTGGGATAAAAGGTGGGGCGATGTGGAGCGAGGAAGCACTGAGCAAAAAGGGCTGACAGTTCACCAAGTTTCTCAAGGACAGGTTTCAGGGATGACAATGTTTTCAACGTATAATGTTTTAATTAATATCCTTGGTATAAAAATTAGTCTTATGCTAATGAAATGCTCTGGAGATGCAATGCTGGGAAGTATCCTCAATACGGTGGCATGTAATATCATACCAGAAGACCTGGGTGATCTCAACATGAGTAGAAGAGAAGTGATTAAATCTAAGAATGCCAGCAGCACAAGGTTGCACACATAAGGGCAGATGACAAGAACTTCTGCTACCAGCTGGGAACTGAGCAGCAGCTCAGGAAAAATGCCTGAGTCACCTAGTTAATGATAGGTGGCTACCACTGCGGAGATGCAACCCAGCCCCGGGATGGGTCTGTCATGTCCATCACACAACATCACAGCAAGAAGTGGATGTAAGTCAAAGTAGGAGGCAGAGGAGTATTCCCAGGTGGTGTGTTACCACCATGGCATGAAGGGGCACCACCAGGAACTGTACCAGGCTCGCGAAGAGGCCTGAAGCCACCACATTGGTACCTCCAAGAGCGTGGTGTAATGGGGCAGTGGCTGGCTGCTGGAAATACTCAGAGAAATGCTCTGTTAGTGAATTTCCAGTATGGCTGTGATGGCGTTACCTTGAAGGGCTTTATAGTGATCTGGTTCTTTGGCATTGCCCTGTGGAAAGAGCAGAGCTGGTACAAAGCACCTCTGATAGCTCTGGCTGCATCTGTGCTGTGCATATCTGTGGGAGGAGGAGCTCTTAGGCAGGATCATGCTTCTGGAAGAAAAGAAATGGTGTTTCTGATTTACAAAGGCTTGCTGGTGACGGTGGGATGTTGAGGAGCAGGGCACAGGAACCTCACGAAAGCTGGTAGCTGGATTTCCCCCAACTCCCAAATGATTCCTTAAAATGCGTCATTGTGAAGGACAGGGATTTGCCCCCATGCCTGGTGGGAGCGGAGGGCAGCCTGCCTCTCCCCCATGCTGCTGTGCCCCGCCACAGATGGTACCCAGGCGGGTTTGGAGACATGTGGAGGCTGGAGGGGAGACCACAGCATCTCCTGGGGCTCCTGGTACCTGCCCAAACCCTTGCGGTGGAGCAGCAGGCCCTGGGGCTGAGCTCTGCGCAGCCGCTGGAGCCGCAACTTCCCAGTGACAGTGATGGAAGGACCCATGTTCCTGTTCCTGACTGATAATATTTCACCACCTCTTTTGTACCCATTTTCATTTTGATTGCAGGATAATTTGTATCAGTTTATGAAATGCGGCCTTTCTTTTATTGCAGAAAAACACAAACCCAACCATGACGTCTAGGTGTTATTGACTTAAGGCATATATATGCATGTGTTTTTATTTGATCATCTTCATTATTCTAATTTTACCCTTCCCATCTTCATTTTCCTCTTTATTACAATGCTGGCTGTTGGAGGCCCTTGGAATAGAAATAAACTTTCTAGGTAATATTTCTTAATAAAAAACATCATTTATTATTGTTTCTCCCTACCAGTAAATGCCAAGCTCCTTCCCTCATTTGTTATAAGCCCAGTTTAATATCTTTTCTGGCAAGGCTGGGATAGATACCTGAATATGACGGCAATTCTGCCCTCATCCTGGTCGTAGGTGTGCTAACAGAGGTCAGGTCTCAGCCACTGACAGCGTGTCATTTGTGAAGATGTGGCAAGTCCTTGCTGCCATGGCAAAACACTAAGTGTGGAAGAGATTTTTTCAGGCTCCTGCATTTACCCTGTAGTAGTGAGAAGCTCCCAACAGCAGCGCCTGATCCTGCACCCCTTGTTATCATCAAGTCAAGCTGCTGCTTGTTTAATCTCAGCTCAGATCCTTCCCCTCCCATTTGCCTCAACAGTTCATCTGAAAGTAGAGGTAGAGATGTGTCTGGAAGACACCTGAGCTGTTGTTTACTGTATTGCCGTTTCAAGGAAAAGCCTTTTCTGTAAAATACATGAAAATAACTAATGACATTAATATAAACATATACTTAAACTATTGTTTAAAGCTGTCACTGGGTTAAAAAAAACCCATGGTGCTGCATCCCAAATGCATGGTAATTACATGGCGAATCTCTTTATTACAGGGTGTCAATCAGGCGACGATGTAGCTGCGAGTGAAATCGCTTTGTGTCTCCACTGATATTCCCAGCACGGAGCTGCAGGCTCTCCCCTCTCCACAATGTTTCTTGAGTTCTGTGTGCCTGTGCCCAGTATGTCTGATTAAAAACTGGCCGTAGGAAGGAGAATTGGGCACAGCATCTGCGCTTGGCTTTTAGGGAAGGCAATGGTTCTGCGAAGGATCTGTCCATCTTCCTGTATCAAAGGAAAACACGCACCAGTACTTGTCCTAATTATGTGCATTGCCAGGTGATGCTCACAGGCAACTGCACTGCAGTCCTCCAACCTGGATGTCCAGGTGGTTCAGGCAGAAGCTGGTCCTGCCTTTGCTAGTCCTGGCAAACAGAGAGCTGTATGCACAGCCGCTCTCACCCACAGCCCCGGGCTTCAGCCTGAGTGAAGCCGCGGCAACGCTCCCGGGAAGGTCTGCCTGCACGATGAGCCATGGCACGCTGCCTCCCCTGTGCAGGCACGGGGGTTCCTGGGACCATCTTTTGCCGTTCCTCATGCTGCAACAAATGCGCGGTGGCAGACGCTGTCTGCCCTCGCAGGCATGTGGGGGACGGTGGCACGGCGCTGGAGGACTGCCAGACCTTGAGCGGAGCTGGCTGGTGGCAGCGGCGGCACGGGGAGCTGCCTAAAGGCTCCTGGAATCCCCATGCAAGGGTCAGGGGGAAGGTCAGGGCAGCCCGGGTTAATTCTGCAGAGTTGGGGACTCTGGATCCAGGTGGGGTGGATTATTTGGGTTTTGGCCTGGAGGCTGCAGGGTTTGCGCTCCTCTGTCAGTCGCTTTGGGAGAAAGCTGCTCAATTTTGTCTCTAAACACAGTAGCGAGCTTCTGCTTTCCATCACAGATCTGTACCCCCATTGATCCTCCCTTTTCTGGGCTGGGAGCCTGAGAACAGATGCCAACACCTGAGCCTCTCAGAGTCAATGTGAGGGTGAGAAATGCAGGTGTATCCCCACCTGGCAAAGGGCTTTTGCTTCATTTTTTCCTGCTGCCGCTTCTATCAGCTGCTGGGATCTCGTCTGCAGCTTTCGCAGGAAGAGATATCCTCGGGGAGAGGCATCGCGTGCATCCTCTGGGGATACATGGCGCAGGGACCGTATGGCTGCAGCGAGTCTCTCCCTCTCCCACCCTTCCTGGCCATTGCTCACCGAAGGTAAACCTTTCCTTTGCTTCCCCTCTCCTAGTCTCACTCCTCCTCTCCTCCTGCTCCCCTACCCCTCCACCTTTCATCTGCTCTTCCCTCTAACACCATCTTCCCCATGTCCATGCTCTCATATTGGTGGGTCAGGCAGTTTTTTGAGCAGAGGCTACAGAAATAACCCCAAGTTTTGCTGTGTGAGTGTCTTTCTACAAGGAGAGCTGGAGAAATGAGTTTCCACGTCTTCTTGCGTGAGGACTAAGGATGGTGGCTCAGGCCCGGCAGCTGGGGTGAACGCAGGCTGTGTTCTTTGACGGGAACGTGGGTCTGGTGGGGAGCAGCGAGGGAGGGGTCAGGCTTGAGGCTGGAGCCGCTGCTTTTCCCGGGAGCCTCTGGTCCAAACCTGGCCAAGGTCAGAGTTTGCTCTGTCATCCCACCAAGCTAGATAGACAGAGCAGACTTTCTTGTACACAGATCTTTTGGGTAGGACCATAAATCCTGCATCCTTGCTGTTTTGCGAGGGTCTGAGGAACCAAGGACGTGGTTTTCTTGGTCCAAATTCCCCCTTTCCCCTGCCTGTAAGTGGGGTGGTGGCTGCTCTGCTGCTGCTTCCTGGCATGGCCTGTGTTTCAGCGGCTCTCGGAGGACATGATAGCAAATCACTTTGGGAACCATTTATGATAAAAAGTGCAATACAAACAGATAGTACCATCATACTCCGCTATTAACAGGCTTAAATCCCAAGGATGGGAAGAAGCTCCTGTGGAGAGCAGAGCTATCTCTCAAACACTTCTGCTACAATTTAAAAGCACTCCCTAGCCTGGCAAGGCTAATTTCACATCTCTTTTTCTCCAAGGAATATATCTGGGTTTCTCCCTGCTTGAGGCTGGAGCCCTCTATGCTGATTAGATTCAGCCAGGGGTTTTGGTGATTGCTCTCCATGAGTCCCGATGGAGCGTGACAGAGGTGCCCAGCTGGGCTGCAGCCCACACGCTGACCTGCCTGTGCATCCCCTCGGCAAGGACAGACCCTGGGGTGGTAACTTGTCGCCTTTCATTAGACCCGCTCAGCTCCTGGCACAAGGTGTCTTAGCATGCACGTCCCCCTCTCCAGGGGAAAACGGCTCTGGGTTCCCACTCTCCCACCCAGGATTAATCCTGGGCCATGGCCAAGAGTCACTTTACAAGAAGGATGCATTGGATGGTTGCAACGATCCCACTGCAGCCAAATCAGCTGTGAGCCAGGCAGGACATGCTTGCCAAGTGGTGTCCCCATGAATGTGCGCTCTGGGGAGGCTGGCTGCTGTCTGGCTCGTCCTTCCTCCTGCCCCAACTCCCCACCTCCCTCTGCCCTCCCTTCCTCATGGGATTTTGTCCCGAGCCATCAGGATGCAAACTTGAATTAGCACCTCTGTTTGGTCTATGTCTTGCTGACCAGCCTCCCCATCTCCTCTCCCATCCTTTTGTGGGTCTCTTCAACCACCTTCTGGTGGGGTGATTTAAGCCTCCTCTTTATGATGTGATGGATGAAGCCACTTCTAACTTCTGCAGCATCACAGGGGAGGGGTAGCTCATGGGAACACAGGGCTGCACCTCTCGGGGCAGGCACTGAGGACAGCTGGGCAATGATTGCCCATTTTTATTTATTGCTGCCACTACGGTCCTTGGCTGGTCCATATGGGAGAGTCTCATGGGTGAGGCAGGAGAGTCAGTAAAAATAAAACAGAAAAGGAGAAAAGCATGAAAGGCAAAAATCCTTTTCCTACTTAAGCCAAATGCCCCACCCACCCTTTCTGTTTGCATTGAGAGATGGAAATTGCTTTCTCAAATTATTTTTTAGCAAGGCCTGTTGTGACAGAACAAGGAATAATGGATTTAAACTAAAGAAGAGTAGATTTAGACTAGACATTAGAAAGAAGTTTTTTACAGTGAGGGTGGTGAAGCACTGGAAGGGGTTGCCCAGAGCGGCAGTGGAGGCCCCATCCCTGGAAACATTCCAGGCCAGGTTGGACGGGGCTGTGAGCACCCTGATCTGGTTAAAGCTGTCCCTGCTCGCTGCAGGGGTTGGGCTGGATGATCTCTAAAGGTCCCTTCCAACCCAAAGCATTCTGTGATTCTATGATATGTCTCTTGGCTGGAAAAAGAGGCATTTATATCCAGATGGTGGTGGTGTGCATGGTGTCTCGACTGGGCTTTTTCATTTCAGTGGCCCTTCTGGAAGAGCCATGCTTTCATGCGTCAGGTTTGGTTTCTGCTTTGAACGGTGACTCACTGAGCCTTAACCTGGGTCCTCCCTGGTGCTGCCCATGGAGGCAGTGGGGATGCTGGGGATGGACAGTGGGTGCAGGGATGTCCTCGGCAGGAGGAATAGGGGTAATAAGTATTGAAGAGTTGTGCTACAGCTACAGCCCCGTAGTGCTTTCAGGAGAGCGTCTTCAATCCCCGCTGCTCATTCTCCCACCACCAGCAGCTCAATGCACAACTGGGCCCCAGTTCAGACACCACTTAGTTCTGACTGGTTTTAAGTCACTGCATTTCCCTTCATCATTTCTTTTGCAGTGGGGGCTTTTTCCCCACTCGGCATCATTTCCCTGCTCATCTCCGGCTCAGACAAGGCAGGAAACGTATTTTCAATGTATTAATTAAAATGTCTTTGCAGCAGAACATCTGCATGGAGAGTGATAGATCACCGAAGTGTGTGTGTGTGCATGTGCGTGCGCGTTGCAGGCTTCCAGATAATGCATTGCTTTGCATAATTTATTCCAGCCAGCACAGCAATAATTTTCATAGCCTGTGATCTTCAAGTGTGCGATTATCAATCTGTGACCCGGCTCCATATGACCCAAACATTAGATTACTGCCAGATAAACCTATAGGAGATGCAGGACGTTTGGGTCTCCATCACCTCCGGCCAAATGGGTCGATTGGGATGAGACCAAACGTTCTGTTTTGTTAGATCCCACCGTGCCGAAACGATGGGTCTTCTCAGGTATTCATCACTGTCAGCTATTTGTGGAGAGGATGGTCTTTGCCAATGATCCTATTCAATTTCCTGATTGTTCAGCTCATATCGGTTTAGCTTGAAAGATAATAAGATAAGAAACAGAGACTTCCCAGTCAATAAAAGGAAACCTCAGAGGCTTTTTCCATCTTGCATCTGTCATACTATGTTGATATTTTAGCTGCAGAGCATTTGACAGCTGGTTGTAAAACTCTTATTTCGTCCTTTGAGAGAATTAAATGAAGAACATTTAATTTATCCCACGGAGGTTTCCCGAAGTGACCTGTGGAACAGGTCCCTTTCTGGCAGCTGGACCAAAACTGGAGGAATTTGGAGCTTTCTCCAGCTGGGGGAGAAAAAAAAGCGATTTCATTACCTCTTTCCTTTCTTTTTTCATCGTCAAACGCATTCTGTGTTTTCCAGCATTGGTCCTACCTCCCCTGAGGGCCACAAAGCACTGCTGGCATCCATGGGGCCAACCTGGCCCTGCCAGTGGCAACCAGCATCTCCCGAATAGAGATCTTGATGTGGGATTGCACTGGGGTCCATCCGTCTCCAGGCACTCATGCAACTGGGAACGGCAACCGGGAACATTTCTCCTGCAATAGGCACATGGTGCTCCCCCCCTGGGGTGGGCAGACACAGTGGCGGGAGCCCGGCTGCATCACTTGCTACATCCCAGCCCGTTTAGCGGGTCAGGACATTAATGGGCTAATGGTTAATGTCATTAACCAATACCAGGCAAAGGCTCCCTTAACTGTGCCAAGGGCAGGCGGCTGCTCAAAGCAGCACAATAATTATGTATAGCCCAAGTAATTATTTTTGTCACATCTTGCTGGCAGGAGAAGACCATTTGTGGGATGGGTTTAGCTACCTTCCGCAACATGCCTATGTCTTATTTATCCAGAACAATACACTCAGCATGATTTTTCTGTCTCCTTTTTCCTTTTAACGTCGTTTCCAGCCCACACGGCTTTTAATTCGGTGAGGTAAATTGAGATTGGGAGGGGAAGCTGCAGAAATCCTCCCAACTCCCATTCTCTGAGCAAAATATTCCCCTGAGATCTGACAGCATCGCTGAATAGCAGGTCCTTCTTTTCCCAAGGGTCTTGTGAGTCTCAGCAGAGACAAATGCTATTTTGGATGGCTGTAGTCACTGCACGGCCAGGTCTTGTCGTGGGATCTGCTCGCAGCTTTGCAGCCTCCCCGGCGGCTCCTTCCTTACCTCGGTACCTCTGAGTCAGCGGCCCCACGTGCTGTGCTATTTTGAACGGCATGTCAATAAAAGCGAAATTACCCCAGCGCTGCCTTCGGAGTCCTGGCGCGCGGGGTTGGTGTGGATGGACGAGCACTCTTATTTCACGGCTGCGCTCAGCCTGCCTGGAGTCAGGTAAAGAAGATGAAGGACTCAGAGGTCTCCACTCCCGGGACCCTGGGGAAAAGGAGATGCACTGCATGACTCATTCTGAACCCATTTCCAAATCTCTTCCTGAATACGCTCATGTTCTCCTGGATCTCCGGTCAGCCTTAAAATAAGAGAGGAAGCTGAGATGGTGTCATTAATCCCAGATTTGGTGTATTGGAGAGCTGAATTCCCAGCTGAATTTCCAGTTTGTCCACTGCTTTCACCCATCTTAGATTTTTTTCTGCTTTTCGGAGCCAAAGAGTTTAAGTGGCCACAGCTGTGACTGAACCAATCCTGCCTTGTAGCTTCACCTACACACCTCAGCTGTTCTCTCCTTTCTCCCCATCTCCCTTTGGCCCAAAACACAACTGACCCTTAAATAGCCAGGTGGCCATGCACAGGAACCAGTAGCCAGTCTCCACGGTGGCAGTCAGACTATTGCACTGCCATTTCCCCTTGTTGTGGACATCTTGAAAATGCAGCCTGGAGGTCCTGGTGAGGTTTCCCTGTCTGGATTTAGCACCCCTCATCCCCTCTTCTGTTGTATCCGCTGTGGAGTTACACAGCCTTGAAAGACACACTCTATTTAGCAAGGGGACAACCTCCGGAACTGTTTAATACATGAGTGCTCACTCAAAGGTGTCCTTTCATTTACTGCTTTCACCATCAGCAATCTATAAAATTCTAGGGTGCCTTAGGGAATTGCTTGCTTTAACGTCTTTGCCTCGGTAGCAGAGCGGCTGCTCCTGGTGCAAACAGGCATCTCCCGGCCCCCTCCCCGCCGTGTGGGAGCATCGCCCATCCTCTCTGTCTTGGCTTTCTCCCTCCTCCTTCCTCTTCCTCTGGGTCTACTTGCAAAGTGTTTGCTGCAACTATTGAAATGGATATAGTGGCAGTTTGGGGAGAAGATGCTGTTTAAAGCTCTTTAATTTAAAGGATGTTAATTCACTCTGTTTCAGCCTCGGGTGAGTTACCCAGCTGCGTGGAAGCCTCCTTTTCTCCAGGTGTCAAATGGGAGGATGATTTTCCTCAGTCAATACTTAGAGACTTTTCTGAGCCCATGGTCTGCAGGGCATCCTGCTGAGGCTGGTGGGGGGAGCAGGGAGCTCGCAGGATGCAGAGAGACTTTGGGGCACCGTCCCCATGGAACTGGGATGCTGTCATGGGTGGTGCAGCCCTGGCCAGGGGTTCTCTGGGCCCAGCACCTTCTCCTGCAAACTCTCCCTTGTCTGTCCTGCTTGGGACTGCAGCACAGCAGGAACCTGAGGTGGGTCTGTGTTCGGCAGCCAGGGATTGGTGTGAAGGCAGCTGATGGGAATAATAAGAAACCTGGTTACAGATCTCCATCCTGCATCCAGTGCTGACCTCCAGCAGGTCGGG
Source organism: Pelecanus crispus (assembly GCF_030463565.1). Lineage (NCBI taxonomy): Eukaryota > Metazoa > Chordata > Aves > Pelecaniformes > Pelecanidae > Pelecanus > Pelecanus crispus. The sequence goes on along the minus strand of NC_134653.1, from coordinate 6,567,513 downwards.
TGCTCCAAAAGCTGTAGCTAACCCATGTGAAAAATTGGCTGGAGACCTCCTTGCAAACCAGGTGCTGCCTCCAAGACAAGCTGGATAAATAGCTCTTCAAGCTGGGGCGGGGGGGGGCAGCTCCAAGTGAGAAGCTGCAGAGTAATTCCCTGTGTTTAAAAGAGCTGCCCTTGCCACCCTCCCAAATTATTCCTGCCCTGTGCCTGAGTGCACTCTGTTATCTCTCAGGCTGCTCCATGTGCCCCCGCGCAATTGCTCTGCAATCTCCCCCCATGCGATATTGCAGGATATTCCACCGCATTAGCAAGTCGCACTTGTTTTTACTGCCCAGTGTCTCTCTATGCAATATTTCACTGTCTTGCTGGCTATTATCCTGGCGGCACAAAGTCCCATTGAAATTCATGGTGCAAGTCGCCCATTTGTTTCCTTTGAGCTTTGCAGGGTTGTTCTATGCAGCTTTATGCATATCATTTTTGCTATGCAAAATGAGGGTAATGACTTTACCTGCTTTCTTTCAAAGCACTGAACAAAGCCTGTCCCCATGCTGTAGACTGATTTTGGAGTATTTGTTCTAGGGTTTGGGAGGGATGAATCAGAGCTCTTAGGGAATGTGCAGTCTGATGCTCTGTAAATAAAAAGAAAGTCATGCTGCATCTACATGTCTCCGAGGCAGGCGTGTGCTCCCTGTCAACCTTTCTTGCTGGGGATCAGCTTCAGGGATGGCTCTGGCAAAGCCAAGTAGCTTCATTGCAGTGACAGCCCTGGAATAGCATTGCTTGGTTTGGCCACTGCCACCGACAAGCCTTGAACCAGCTCTGCCTTTTGAGGGACAGATGAGGTCCCTCATGCATGACAAGGTGAGAATCCTCGAGCAAAGGGTCACTGGAGATGTCCTTAGATGGACACCAGGAGCGTAGGAGAATTGAAGGCACAGCAACAAAGGAAAGGTTTTGCTGTGAAGACCTTCAGACCCAGGCTGACTTGCTCCCATCACCACCCCAAAGGAAACTAAGCCTTGGGTTCCAGAAGCGTGCCTTTAATATCTTAAACGAGGCCCCCAAATCAGTGGCCACTTGTGAAAATAGGGGTCATAATGTCTATGCTTGGGTCTGTGCAGTGCAAGAAGGGCAGACTGCAGTCTTTTCTCTCCGTCCACTGACATTTGGAGGTGACTAAACAAGCAGGGTGGATTTTGGACCTTGCCCTGGGACATGTGGTTTGAAATGTGTGTTTTGTTGGGCCATGACCCAAACTGCAACTTGGAGATTTGATGACAGACTCCCCAGTTTGAAAGCACCCACAAGCTGAGAGTTATTCACCAGAGAGACTTGTGAATAACACTGAACAAGAGCATTGGAGAATTTCTCATTCTCTTCATGGACAATGTATGAGAGGAAAAAAAAAAAGGACAAAAATCTTTAAAGAAATTACTCATTGTGAATTATTCACTCTGTTTACTGGCTTGGAGGTCCTCAGGTGGAAGGTGCTATGTAATCTACACTACAATAGCATGTCAGGGTATTGGGGGGGGGGGAGGAAAAGAAACCATCAAGAGTGGGATGAATCACCTGGGGCCTTTGTGAAGGACATCCAACCTTTGCTGTGCTGAATCCAGAGTCATAGCCGTAGGATCCCTTATGCTCCACAGGGATGCAAGCATGGTCGGGAGATAGCGATCAGCATCAGCGAGGAGGAATAGGACCAAATCAAGCCCATTTTCAAGCTTTGGTGGTCAGTACAAGCAGCACATGGTGTAGGGAAGTGTCTCCGCTTTGAGAAATGGTTGAGTGGTTGAGTGTCTGCATGACAACTCCACCATCCTCATGGACAGCACCTTAGCTGCTAGGCCCAGCAAAGGCCTAGTAAAGGTAGATCTAGAGACCAAACCACTCCTGGACATCTCCACCAGCTCCAGGCAGGAGGCCCTAAGCAGGACGATTCATGATGCACAACCACTCTGTACCTGGGCTGTGGGCTGGCAGAAGTCCACCATCCCCACCGCTGTTACCTTTCCCTGACACAAAATTGACTTCTTCAGAGTTTCAAAGACAAAAATGAAAAAGAAAATCAGAACAAATGGGAAACTATAAAAACGCACCCAAGCTGCCAAGTCTACAGCAGATATGATTTGCAATGGATGAGGTATTAACACCCTGAAAAATTGGGGTAATGATGTGCAGTAATATTTGTTATCACCAAGGCTGAGTATGTTAAACAAAAATGCTCTGAAATGCAGCTTCTGCCTGAGCCCGGTAACTCTTTCCCCGATGTAAATATCGCAGTTGTTTTCCAAGCATTCTTTAAATACCATAAGGCCTTAGTCCACTTACAGCACTAACAGCCCGTAAAATGTCATTTTTTGTTTTCTAATTAGTCTGATGATTTTTGGATAGGATTTGACAACAACAGCTAAGAAGCATCTCAGACTGTAAAAACTTATCCCTTGCATGGCGAGTCACCCACAGCCACACTGGTGCAACGCTGGGAACCGCACGGCAGCATCCCCTTCTGTTGCTGGATGGTGACTCGGTGGTGGAGCAGATCTACTCACCCTCCAAGCTGGGGTACACCAGCTGGTCTTGTAGGGATGTGAAGGGGGGAGATCATGCCCTTCCCGGAAGGATCGTTCTCCCTTTTTGCTGGTGAGAGCTCCCTGTCCTGGTGCGTTTTGCACGTGCCTGCAGCAGGAGCGGGGAGCTGCAGGCATAGCCCTCGTGGGAGCCCTGGGTGGCACAAGGCTGGCTGGACTTTCGTCCTTTGTGCGTGGTAGGTCGTTGCTGTTGTGGGTCTCGCTGGAGGGGTTCAGGTGCTTGTGATTTTTAAGATGCTTAAAGCCATTGCTTTTGGGGGGAGAGCAAAGGACCCCAGACCTCCATCCCTTGCCCCACATGGGGTCCCATGGAGGTGGGGTGGGGATGTCTGACTCTCCCCCAGGCTCTGCACAGAGGCAGCCACAAGGCTGTCACGTTGCTGCATTTCCCTCCAGACTCCCCTGTTTTTGGGATCACTTTCCCCTCTCAGAGGACAGTGGGCTGTTGCCATCACTGTGACACAAACAGAATCCAGAGTCAAGCACTGCTGCAGTGGGCACCGCACGGTTCCTGCCCTGAGCAAGGCCAGGAGGGACGTCACTCGCCCAAGGTCACACCGCATTTCAGAGCCATTGATATCCTTACCTAACTTAATACCTCCCTGTTCTGCACCGGCAAACAGAGCACTGCGCAGGCAGCGCTTTGTCCCTTGGCCAGCATTTCCCTTCCAGGTGATGCTACAAAAGGCAGCAGAAGAGCTCTCATTCCAATACCACCTCCACATTGCTGGGAAAAGCAGCCAATGTTTTATTAACCACCTCTCCCTCCCATACTGCTTGCTAAACTGGGTTAGGGCTGCTCAAACCTGCTGTGTCAGACGTCGTCTTCTGCTGGTCGAGGGGAAGGGCCCGCAGAGGCTCTCCTGACCCGAGACACCTTTCTCACAGCACTCCTCCCGCCGTCTCGCGTAAATAGATCAGTCATCCCAGCAAGGCTATGTCTTCTTTTACTCCTTCCTGTCTTTAATAATATTACCAATATCTGGTTTAGATTTTTACTAAATATAGGGCCAGAGGCTGGGCTGGCGTCACTTCCTCCCAGATGAACTGGAACAGCTCGCTCAGAAGTGCTTCTTTTATTAATTTATCTTGGTTTGCAACGTTGTTTGATTGCACCAAGTCTTTCCACCCCCCGCCGTTGGCCTGGCAGCTGGTGGGAATGATGCTGCTTTAAAGCCTGTCCTTGAACCATGGGTGAGGCTCAAGGTTTGGGGGGGGCTGCCTCTCCCAAAGCAGCCCTGGGGAGCTGAGCGCTGCATGCCAGTGGGCAGCAAATTTGCAAAGAGCCTTTTGCAAACCTTCCCTCTCCTCGCTGCTGATCTCCACGGGTGAAGACCTGCAATGGAGCACAGCACCAGTGGCATATCTGTCCCCTCCAGGCGAGTCTGCTGCCAGAGGCCAGATTGAGCTCTAGGGCTGACATGAACCCGCGGTGCTTCTGGCTGCCCCGCAGGCTGTGTGGCACTGAGGAGGGGACTGTGCCCTGCACCCCGGGACACCCTGCTCCTGGCACTGGGAGGGACCTGGCAGTGCCCTTTCCCTGCCCAGGGAGACGTGACAGCTCGCTGATCCAAGCCCCGGGCTCGAGAGCCTTCTCCAGCAAAGGCAGAGAGGGGTGGGACCTCTTATCTCCAGCCTCCACAGGAAGACATCGACCCCAGAGCCACCCTCATGGTGGCCCCCTGCCTATTTCATGTCACTCTCTGCACATTTATTAGTCCAAACCAATTTCAACGGGAACTCCTTGACTTCAGGCCATCCCATGGGACCTGGGAGAAATGGGATATCCCTGCTCCAGGGCAGGAGGGGTCTCCCATGCTTCAGGGGTAGGAGCCCAGGTGGTGGTGGGAAGGGGGAAGGGGAAGCAACCAGATCACACGGAGACCAAGCCCCACAGCCTCCCCAGTGGGTCAGGGGCCAGGCCAGGGCTGTGGAACATAGGATGTTGGAGCCCTTCTCCCTGCCCCATCCTCTCCATCACGCAGGGGTGTCTCCTGTGTTTCCACGGGCTCTTCCCCAGGGCTGCGTGTCTAACGCAGCCGAGCACGGTGCCAGGTTGCCAGCTGCCATTTGGAGAGGGGCCATGGCTTGCCTGTTCCCAGGCTGTCTCCCAGCTCTATTACTCCACACTTCAGGTTTTTTGGCTGTGGTGGTGGTGGTGTTGCTATTAAACTGAAAGGAATGAAATTTCTCTCCTGCACCCCACCTTCTCTGTCTCCCCTGCCACCTCCTTGCAGGGCTGCAAAAGGTACTCGCAGGCTTGGAGATGGTTTTGGAGATGCCTTGAGACGCCTTAGGCCATCACAAGAAACACACTGGCCAGTCCTTACCTCAAATGACAGTGCCTGGGGAGACAGAAGAGCACTTTTATTCCAAGGGACGGCTCAGTGCCAGCCACACTTTAATCACCATGAAGTTGTGTGTTGTGTTGCTAAAATGTCATTAAAAAAAAACCCAAACCAGAATGGGGAGGTGGGATGGCAGTCTCTGAGTCAGGCGAGGAGTGGTCTGGGGCAGGAGGATGCCTGGGAAGCGCTGAGCACAGGGGTTGGGGACCCCGGTGGGCTGCGGTGGGGGTCCTGGCCCAGCCCCATCACTGTCCTGGCTCTCCCAGCCAGCTCACCCCAGCCCCCGGGCTCCCAGCGTCACCTGGCACAGCCCAGCTGGGCCCAGTTTGACCCACAGAGGTTCTGGTTTGGTGGGGGGGGGGGGGCTGTCATGCACACGTGGGGACACACAGAGATGTTCACATGGGCGCACAGAGGTACAGACACATGTGCATAAATACAGACACACCAGGCTCCTGCACCCCCGCTGCCTGTCACAGACACAGATACCCCCAACAGACCCCCCCCAAAACCACTCATCCCTGCAGCGGCCCCAAGGTGTCAGCACACACACACAGGCAGAGTGTCACACGCAGGCATATCCCCCGGACATGCACCCTCACACCTTCCCAAACCCTGACACACTCACCCCCCCCCCAACACTCTCACAAGGTGTCACCCACACAGCGCACAGTGCCACACGCACACAGTGCCACGCACACACACACAAGCTGTCACGCAGCGTCTCACAGGCACAGTGTCACACACATGCCAGTGTCACACACAGTTACACGCACACAGTGTCTCGCACACGCACACACGCCCCCCACCCCCCCCGCCCCTCTGCCCCGGTGCCAGCCCGCCTCGCCCATCGCTCCGTGCCGGGGCAGCGCGGCCGCACCCAGCCGGGTCGCACCGAGCGCAGGCGAGCCAGGCTCAACCGAGCCGAGCCGAGCCGGACCGGACCGTGCTAGGCCGAGCCGAGCCGAGCCGAGCCGAGCCGAGCCGTGCCCAGCCGAGCCGTGCCGTGCCCATCCCAGCCGAACCGAGCCGAGCCGTGCCCAGCCCAGCCGGGCCGTGCCCAGCCCAGCCGAGCCGAGCCGAGCCGAGCCCATCCCAGCCGAACCGAGCCGTGCCCAGCCCAGCCGAGCCGTGCCCAGCCGTGCCGAGCCGTGCCCAGCCCAGCCGAGCCGTGCCCATCCCAGCCGAACCGAGCCGTGCCCATCCCAGCCGAACCGAGCCGTGCCCAGCCGTGCCGAGCCGTGCCCATCCCAGCCGGGCCGAGCCGAGCCCATCCCAGCCGAGCCGGGCCGGGCCGAGCCGTGCCGATGGGAGCCCCCCGGGCCTGGCAGCGCTGCCCGGCGCCGCCTGCACAAGCAGGGCTCTCCGCCTGACGCAGTGAGGAGCTGCAGCCCTTCTCTTCTCGGAGGCCGGCTCCAGCGCTGGGATTTGCTCGGCTCCGGCTGCGTTTCCCTGCCCCCCTCCTGCCCCCGGTCCGCCCGCCTGGAGGGGCGCGGGGAGCCGCAGCCGCGGGTGCGCCCCGCCGCCCATCACCGCGCCTCGGGGCTGGGCGCGCCGCCGAGCGCCGGGAGCCGGGAGCCGCCGCCGAAGCAGGTAGGTGCGCCCGCAGCCCCCGCCGCAGCCCTCCCGCCCCGCCCCGACCCCGACCTCGGCCCCGACCCCGGGGCTGAGCCCCCCGCCCCTGCCCCGCCCCGGCCCCACGCCCGGGGCCCGCTCGCCCCGGCCCCCGCGGCCCCCGCCCGGTGCCTCCTCGCCGCGGCGGCGCCCGGCGCTGCCCCGGGAGCCCCGGGTGCCCGGCGAGCCCCGCGCAGCCCGCGGTGGCCGCTCCGTGTCGCCAAACTTTTGGCGGCTGCAACCCAGGTTGGGACTTCGGCGGGGGGGGCGGGACGGGACACGGCCGCGGGGCAGGCGGGGGGGAGCGGGGCGCCCTCCCCTCCGCGGGCGGGGGGTCCCCGGGCTCGGCTGGAGCCGCTCCCGCTCCCCTCTTCCTCCAGGGGCGAGGAGGGGTCGGGCCCGGAGCGGCTCCCCCGGCCGGGTTGGGGGCGCGGAGCCGCCCGCCCTGTGTGTCGTCGTCCCGTCCCCCCCCCCCGCCCATGGGGGATCCCCATTTCGGGGTCTCCCCACCGCCTGCGGGGTGCGCCCGAGCCGAAGCAGCCCTGGGGAGCCCCTGCGTGCCGCCGCTGCAGCTGTTGCCGGTGGGAAGCCCCGGTGCCGCGGGCAGCAGCGTCCCCCGGGGGCAGGGGGCTTCCCCCCGCATCCCCTCCCTGCATCCCCTCCCCGCCGCGCCAAGCGCTTGGGGGGGGGGGGCGGAGCTCTCACCCACCACCCCAAATAACCCCGGCGGCTCGGGGCTTTGGGGTGGGGGCTGTGGTAGAGCCGCTCCCCGGCTCTGCTCCCCCTGCCACCCCCAAGCCCTTCTGCATTCCCACGCCGGTAGCTCGGACCTGCCCCCCCCCCAGCGGCTATTTCTGTCCTCGCCAAACGTGCCGCACGTAGAGCTTTAATTAAAGAAAATTAGTGGAGGAGGGCGGCGGTGGCTGGGGGGGGTGGTGGTGTCCGTGCTCCGGAGGGGGGGGACCCCGCGTCCAGCCGGGGGCCGGTCCCCGGGACGGCGCCGGCCCCGCATCCTCGCCCGGTGCGGCTGCGGGCGGGCGGACGGACGGACGGACGGACGGACGGCTGCTGGCCCGGGGAGGCGGGGGCAGGTGCCTGTCTATGAGTTTGAGCCGCTTTCGCTTGGGTTTTTTTTTTCTTTTTAAAAAGGGGGGTAGGGGGGGCGGACGGGAGCGTGTTCCTGCCCGGTGGGTGTGTTGCAGTTTTAATTATCATGACAGATGTTGGTGTAAACTTCCGTCTCAGTTCCCAAATTCAGGCTGAGCCCGGAGGACCGGAGCGCTCGCCAGTCGGCGGAGCCGGTGTTAAATCCGCGGCCGGAGTTGCCAAAGAATTTTCTTGATTGCATTTTAATGAAGCCCGGCCGGGGCTGGGGGCCCGCGGGGCGGCGTGAGGAGGGGTCCCCCGTCCGCTCCCCGCCGCGGGGCTGGGACGCTCCCCTCCTTCCCTGGGGGGGTCCCTGTGCGCGGCCCCCCCCCGCCCGGGTCCTGCCTGCCATCGCGATGCCCTTGTGCCCGGGGATGCCAGGGCGGTGGGGGGCACAAGGGGGACACCCCCCCGCCCCGGGCAGGACCCCTCCAACCGGCCCAAAGCCCCGGCGGTCCCCAGCCCCCGTCCCGCTCGGTGTGGAGCGGGGCTGCTCCACCCGTGAGCGGCGGGACCCGGCCGGCAGCAGCGTGCCGGTGCTGGGGACGGGCCGGCCGGTGTGTGCCCCCCCGCCCCCTGCCCTCCGCCCCCAGCTCTTCCCCACAGAAACCTCCGCACCCCCGCTCATCCCGGCCTTCCCCGGGCCGCGCAGCCCGGGGGAGCCGCGATGCTGCCCACGTCCGGGCTGTGATTTGCAGCCCCGGGAAAGCCCAGCGGAGGGGGGGAAGGGGGGGACACGGGGCGAGCGGTATCACCAGGCTGCCCCGGGGCAGAGGCAGCGGGGCCGCCGGGCTCAGCCGCTGACGCCTTCCCCAGCCGGGGCCTCGCCTCCCCCCGGCAGCTCCCTGCGTTTCGGGGCCGGTTTGCACTGTATTAAATATTTAGAAGTTTGCAGCGGTGAATAAAGCGATCGGTAATCGAAATGGATGGCGACGTTGCAAAGGGGGGGGGGGGGGGGGGGTGGCACCGCCTGTGGAAACGGCACGGCACGGCTCACCGGGGAGCGGGCGGGGCCCTTCGGGGAGCATTTTTAAGGGGTTTCACCCCGAGGGAGCTGTTAGTCGCTCTGAAGGCTCCGGCAGCGCCCAAACCCAGGCGCTGCTCTTCAAATTTCCGACGGTGCCTTTAAAGGAAAAAGCGGATTTTTCCGCCCTGCCTGGCTGGAAAGAATAACCCCGTGCCTGTGCAGGGAGGAGGCAATCCGCCTGAAGTTTAGCACTTAAAACAACACCCCCCTCAGCACCTTCCGCCGTGATGCCCAGCACCTCGCAGGGCTTAACCCCCCCCGCCCCACACACCCCGGGTTTGCCCCGGCTTGGCGGGCTGTGCAGGCAGCGGGGGGCAGCGGGGTGCTGTCTGGGGGGGCGGCCGGGAGCGTGCCGCCAGCCCCCCAAAAGTGCAGCGGGAGGGCGGGCAGCGCTGGGCAGCGCAGGGACCCCCGTCCTGGGCAAGGCTGGGGCAGGGATAAACTTTGCCCGGTGACCTGGGGGAGCGAGCAAAGCCCTCCCCGGGGCACGGGGAGGGGGAACCGGCCGGGGGGGGCAGTGCCTGGCTGGCCGGGGAGCCCTGGCTCCCCACGCCGGGCTCCGCCGCTCCTCCCCGGGCTTGAGTCAGCGCTTTTGTGAGCGGCGTGGAGCGGGCAGCTCCGTGGGGCGGGCTGCGGTCCTGCGCGGGTGCGGAGGCAGAGGGAGAGGAAGGACGGGCTGGGCTGGTGGGGGGGGCGAGCAGAGAGGGGAAGAGGGGGCGAGGGTTACCCGGGGGCCGGCCGGGGGGTGCGGGCCCACCCGCGGCAGCCGCTGCTCGGGGAAGGGCCGGCTGGGAGCGAGCGGCGATGGGCAGCGGCGTGGCGTGGGATGGGGAGGGCGGAGGGCAGCACGGAGAGCCCTGGGGGCGACCCGACGCCCCGGTGACGGGCGCCGGAGGCCGCCTGTACCCCCCCCTCCACCTCCCAGGGCGGGTCGGTGCCCACCCCCCGCGCTGGGGGACGCTCCCACGGGCCGTCGCTGCCCACGCGTGTCCCAGCCCGGCCGCCCCTCCGGGCTGGGGCAGCGCCGCTCTGTGACAGCAGAAAGTGTCTGGAAAGGGGCGAGGCGTCACACGCTCTGCCTCCGGGAGGCAGGGAAAGGCTGAGGGACCGATGGGAAGGCATGAATGAATGAATCTTCATAAAGAGCCCCAAGCAGCAGGGAGAGGGAGAGAGGAGGAGGAAGGAGGAGAGGAGGAAGAGCCGGAGCAGGGCAGGCAGCAGCAGCAGACGTGACGCCGGCAGGTAAGGAGGTGCCTGTGGCCGCACGGCCCCGCGCTGGCAGCTTGGGGGGCACAGCCCGAGGGGGGGGACAGGAGCCACCGGGCCCCCGCGTGGGTTTGTTTTTTTGGTTTTTTTTTTTGGTTTTGTTTTTTTTTTTTTTTTTTTCAGGGGGAATGGTTCTCTCTTGCCTCCTTGCAAAATGTGGGATTTCCCAAACTTCCTAGGACTCCCCCCGCCCCGGTACCGCCGCCCCGCGTCCCGCCTGGCTCCGGGGGGGGGCTCCGGGCTGAGCCCCTTCCCCGGGGCAGCCCCCGCCGGGCAGGGAGGCAGCGGGCTCGGCCCGGCCGGGCGGTGCTCGGCGCTGCACGCCGCGGCGGGAGCCGTGCCCGGGCCCTGCCGAGCGGGGCGGCAGCTCCCCGGGGCACCGGCACCGGCGGCCGGAGCAGCCCCGCACCGGGGCAGCCCCGAGCCGGGCCCGGCCCAGCCGGTGGCGATGCCACTGCCTCGGCCTGCCGGCCGGATTCACCTCCCCGCCGGGGGCATCCAGCTTCTGCTCCGTTCCCCTTTGCTTTGGGAGGGGTTGCAGTGGGGAGCTCCTCTCCCCCCCGGTCTCGGTCCCCCCTTCGCCGCTACGTCCCTGCTGCGGTTACATAAGGGAGAGGAGCGCGTAGCCAGCGCTAACGCGGGCCAAAGCATCGGGATCGCACCCAGGGATGCCCAGAGCTGAGCCAAGCCCCGTCCGCCTGCTCCCCATCCTCTGCCGCCCCTGTCCCGCTGCCTGGGGTGAGCCACCCCGCTGCCTTCCCCTGCCCGCTGCAGGGGCTGCGCTTGCGGGGCACGCAGGCGGGCAGCTGGTGGGGACAGGTACGCACGTACATACACATGCACATCCCCTTCCCTGCCCTGCAGCCTGCGCTTTGGCTCCCGCGCAGAGCCGCCCCGCACTAACGCTGCCTAAATGCGTGTAGCCCTGGCTGTGCACGCACCCATGCACGCGCACACACAACATTTGATGTAGCAGCCTTGCTCTCGCAGATGGGTCCACTCCAAAGTGATGCACACTGGAAGTGTTTGCACACAAACACACCACGCTAGGTAGCACATGGATCACGCTCTTGCACACACGTGGGCTAGTGTATGCCGTGGGCTAGTGTATGCCGAGGGTGCTTGCCAGTGCCGGCACAGGGGTGCTGTGTGCTCTCCCTGCCTACATGCAGAGGCAGGGAACTTGTGCTGGATGCGGCCAGCTCCCCCCTCATGCCGGCTCCCAGCCCGGGCGAGCGCTGGGAAAGCTGCAGGCCTTGGCAGGGCAGCAGCCCCGGCTGGCTGCGGTGGGCAGCTCTGCGGCTGCCCGCAGCTTTCCCCTCCCTGACCGAGGTGCTCCGAGCGGGGATCAATAATGCCTTTCTGATTGGCTTCAATTCCCCATTCAAAGTAGTCACTGCATTAGGACTTGATTTTTCTCCCCTTTGACTCCCGGCCAGATTAGATTGTGAATTTGGCTGATTTCAAGCAACTGGGGGAGGGAAGACTCATACAGCGAGCGAGAGAGAGCTGAAATATCCTACAGGATCCCCTGGAGGGGAGAGAAATCAGGTCTAGATAAGAGCTTGTTCTCCCTGTCTGGCTAATGCTTTCCTGTTTGATGATCAGAAAATACAAGATCTAACCTCTCACCAGGACGGCTTAACTATGAAAGGTCAGGCTTTTGGCTCGTTCGAGGTGCAAGGTTTATTATTATGAGCTATGGATTATTTATTTAGGTTCTCCCATCATATGCTAAATATAGGATTGCACAATGCATGCAAACAGAAGGACGTGGCCAGTGCTTCTGAGGTTTCCGAGCCGAGGTCTGGATGTAGCGCTGAGGTTGGAGAAGCTGCGACAGGGACAGGACATGCGGTCCGTGCCCTGGAGAGCCCAGTGCTCTCCCGCCTGTTTGTAAAGTCTCAAACCCATCCTTGGGCAATTTTTTTTCCGATGCTTATTTTCCCTGTGCATGTGCTGGGGACAAGTGAGCGGGTTATGTCAGTGTAGCCCCATGTCCCAGAGAGATACAGAAAGCAGTGGCCAGGCGCATCCAGTGACACTGGTCCAGGTGGATTTTCTCTGCCGGCTGCTCCAGGGCTGAGATTTCCTGCCAAGGAAAGCCACAGCAGCACAGCAACACCCTCAGCATCCCAGCTGCCAGCGTTTGGCAGTGAATTGGTGTTAACTCCAGGTGTAGCAAAAGCCTGGGATTACGTGGTTTCTCAGCAAGGGGCACTGGGAAGCCCAGGGGAGCAGAGGGACTTAAGAAGGAGCTGCTGCAGGGCAGTGAGGAGTTTCAGGAGGAGAGGATGTGGGGCAGGTGACTTGGTGCAGGTAGGCTGTGCCTTTTGGGGCTGTCTGGGGTGTTGGGGGTGTAGGGAGGCAGCTGGTGGAGCCATCAGCAAGGCTTTGAGGTGGAGGAGGGGGGGAAGCTACCACAAGGGTTGCAAGGGGGTATGACCTGGGAGAACAGCCTTGAGCAGTGTTTTGTGTGATCTGGTATGGTTGCTGGATTTTTTTTTTTTTTTTTTTTTTTTTTGTGTTATGAACCAAGGTCCTAGGGAGAGTCTGAGTGAGCCTGGTGGCAGGGCACCACTGGGGCTGAGTGTTGGTGTGGTGACATGGAGGTGTGATGGTCAGCAGCAAATTGGGCCCAGAGGAGACTGGTGGGGAGGAGAGGACCTGGGTGGGGCTCACTGGGGCAGCTATGGAGCCATGCATGGCCCCAAACTGTGAGTGAGGAAGGAGGCAGAGCTGTGAAAGCAGTAGGACTGTGGGGACCTTGGGGCGAAGGGGCTAGAGTGGAGACCATGAGCCTTGGTCCCATGTCTGCTACACCCCCAGGACAGGGGTGGCAGGGACTTGGTGCGGAGAAGGAGGAGGAAGAACATGAAATGATACATGAGGTTTAGCTGCCGGAGCAGTGCATTTATGTATTGCCCTCAGTGCAAGGGTTGTCTGGGTCCCTGAGACATCCCTGTAATAGGAGGAAATAATAATATAATAAATATCTAAGAAATAATAATAAATATCTAAGAAAGGAGGTGTGAGAGTTAGCTCGGGGTGAGGGGGCCTGGAGCCTCTGTGCAGCTGGGTCAGGAGGGTCTGGAGGAGGTGGCACTGAGGGTGCAGGGTGCGTATCAGCCTGCGTAAGGGAGCTGGTGGGATGCAGGAGGAGGTTGGGGAGGTGGAGATGGGAGTTGGTGTGATTATGACAACAGACTAAGAGAAAGCTGTGTGCACTTAAAAAACCAAAACACAACAAACCCCTCAACAAAAAACCAAACCCCCTATCGGTCAGGGGAGGCTTACAATCTCTCATTTGGGTCTGGCCTCTGTACCACCTGGTGTGGTCCCCCATGCAATGTAAGGTTCAAGGTGTAATTCAAGATGACCCAGTGGCCAGAGAACCACCGATCATGAGGAAAGCCCTCTGCAAGCAAAATTGCGGCCAGCTGCCTCGGGGAGCTGAGCATCCCGCATCCCTGCCCCGGGAGCCTGAGCATGTTCTCCCCTCTGGGGACCAGTGGGGGAGAAGTGGGTGTACCAGGACAGGGTCCAGACCTGAGACCCCTGTTCCTGCTGGGTGGGACCTGCCCAACCTGGGGACCAAACTGTTGGGAAGGTGTTTTGTTCGAACACGCACGTCGTATGCATTCAGGGCTTTTGGTGGGAAAAGCCGAACGAACGCAACCCCACTGGCTTCCCCCCAACTCTCTCTCCTTTGTGCTTAGGGGGAACTGGAGGGGAAAACTCCAAGGTTTGGGGTTTTTTCCTCCACTATTTCGGTGTTTCTTTAAGAGCTGGACAAGGGCAATCTCTATAGCTCACTCGTATTTTTAAATCAGCAGGAATAAGTGTATGGAAATGTATGTGTTTTACTGTATCGGCTGCTATGAGCTTTTAGCTTTATTACAATAAGTGCAGAGTTTTTTGTGGGCCAAACTCATTCATTGGATTTAATGGAGTTAAACTGCAGGCAGATTTGGCAACTTGTTTGTGTATGTCTTTGTAAAATGGACAGGCAGGGATAATAAAATTTTATACTTTATATGACATCTTTTAGGGAAAAGTCTTCCAGTATGTTTTATAAACAGCATGCATATTTTGCTACAGTATATGCTCATACCTAAGTACAAGATGCTTTAATGCTGCCTCTTTTTTCCATTTCCTAGAGCTATATATATGTGTGTGTGAACTTGGATTCGCCCGTGTTATTTTCTCACGCTGCTTTCCTTACAAGTGTCTTTAGCGGTTTTAAACAGTTTCGCTGGATTTCTTTCTCTCCTTTTGGTGTATTTGTATCTCTTCCTAGAAACGCAGGTGTAGTAAGAACCGTAAGCCTCACTGCGAAGGGCTCAGAAGGAGGGAAGAATAATGTATGTAAAGCCTCTTGCTAAATACCCAAAGCAGTAGTAAACTGTCCCAGCTGCAAATGCAGGACCTTTTGCAGGTAAAAACATCTGCTGTGAAACCTTTGAGGGGCTGACCCTATCTTTTTTTTTTTTTTTTTTTCCTGAAGTATCCAGGGTGTGATGACACTGGTTTCTTGACCGATTCTGGGCTGGGCTTAGATCCTGCTTGTGCAGGGCCTTTCCCAGCATAAAGTGACATTTGAGGCTGTAGGAAAAAATGTTTTTCTAGAAGATGGATTTGTTTTTTAATGAGGCATTTGATGTTTTTTCCAGGCTCTAAACAAACTAGACCCAGACCTGTGGCTACTGGGCATAGGGCGAGGAAGCAGCTGATGAGCTAAGCTAATTTATTACACAGCTTTGACTTATCAAATGGGCATTGCTGCCCCATATGGAGTGGAGTGGGTGTGTGGAATTGAGGAGAGAGGATATAGATATACAGGATAAATACAAAACAATGGTGAGTGACAAGGACATAAATAAATCTGGAGATTCTGGTGACATTAAAATAAATTGCAGGTAGTGAAGTGTGAGATATATGTGATGTCAAAATAACCCTATAATGTATTTATATCCCTGCTCAGGATTTGCTGGAGTTTCTAAATAATGCATTAATTCAATTACACATTCTTAATTAGTGTTTGCTCAAATTGGAGCAACATCATTAATTTACTTTTACTGCCTCTTATTTTTATTTTGCTGGTGTGGTGGGTTTCATTTTTTTGACTCTGTCCCTTCTCTGCTTTGTGGGACTCATAACACCCAGCTGTGATGCTCATGCCAGGAACTGCAGCTTCTTTGGTAATACCAGCTTTCCATATTATGAATATTTTTGCGCTCACAGGCTGCACAGCACTGACCTGATGCTGTAGTTAGAGAAAGAGGGAGAAAAAGAGCCCAGATGTGAAGTGGCTCCTTTCAAATGCTGAGCAGCATCCTCTCTCAGTAGAGCAGGACGATTGGCAGCATGCTGGAGCAGGATTAGGCCCTTTGGGCTCCCCCAAGCAGGAGGATTTTTTGCACGCATTTAGTTGTTGTCTCCTCCCTGGAAACTCGTGGTAGTTGTAGGCATGGGTGCTCCCATCCCTCTGTGGTCTCTGGCATGGGTGCGAGCACACAGGGCTGCTCCTCTCCGCTGCTGGCACCCAAAGCTGCTCAGAGATAGGGAGGCACAGGGTGCTGTGTGTCATCCAGTGGAGCTCATGTCTGTCTGCTTCTGCATGGGATGAGTTGAGGGACAATGCCTTCAACACTGCCCTTTATCGCTTTGTCCTGGAGGGAAGACATGCTCTTGAGAGCTGCTCTCGGGTGTTTGCTCTTCAGCTCCTCCTGGAAGGGGAAGCTGGGTCAGGGGTACACGTGCAGGGCAGAGGCTGGCAGCCAGGGCTCCGGTCTTCTGCATAAGAGAGGTTTAGGGTTAGCACTTATCCTAAATAAACCAGCTAATACATTTATTACAAATATAGGGTGTTAAATAACAGATCAGGGAGACTAATGCAAGCCAAGATTGCTCCTGCCAAGCCGTGCCTCCTGGGAGCAGATGAACACCTGTCTCAAGTTTGCAGTGAGCAGGTTGGGCTTTCCTACCCCCCGCCCTGTTTCTTCCTTTTAATTCTTGTTTCTGGCTTTGCTTCTCTTCCCCACCCGCTACCCACGCTCTCCTCTTGCTCGGAGGCGAGCGATGCAGCCTCGAAAGCCCCATTCATCACCGCCTGCTAGCGAGGCACTAGCAGCCACTGCCGCTCCATTGATTGACTGTGGCGCTGAGTGAATTTAAAATCATTATGCTCCTGAGACAGCTTTTAAATATGACAAGATGAAAATCAAATCTGTAAGAAGCCTTGTGAAAGGGGTGTCTCCAGCCTGGGAATCCTATGCGGGACTTGTGGCCCTGGGTGCTGTTGGGGTCTGGGGGAGACCCCACTGCCCCAGACCTTGTGGGTGTCCCCACGTGAGCCTGGACCAGTCCATGCTGGTGAGATGGGAGCAGGCAGGCAGCTGCCAGCAGAGAATTAAGTAGAAATATTTCGCTGTAGAAAAGACTGTTGTGTAAAGCCATCCATCTGCTATCTATCTATTACATGAATTAATGAGCTGATTGATTAGGAAAACCTTGCAACAGCCGAGTGAGGTAGGTGATTCTTGTCCTCATGTTACAGGTGGAGGGGAACTTGGAGTCATAGAGGTTAAGACACTAGGTTTCCAAATTTCTGTTTTGTTTGTTCCCCCCCCCCCCCCCCCCCCGCTTAGTGAATGCTATGGTTAAGACATTTGTCTGTGTCTTGTTTGACTGACTGATTGATCTGATTTTGGATGCTTTTTGGCTTTGAGAGCAGCTGTGAGAACTTGGTATGGCTGCAGCTCAGCCCTGGAGAGTCTCAGCTCGGGATCTGATCTTCCAACATGTTTGTGGCAAAACAGCACAGTCTGCTACGGCTCTTGGCTGTGATGTTTGTAACTGACAGTCTCTTCTCTTTCCATTGGGTAAAACAAACTCTCGCCATTTCTTACAACACCGGCTGTTTAATATGCCTTCCTCTTGCTCCACAGCCTTTACCAGGCAAGGCTTTCTGTAAGCATCCCCATATTCTTCAAAGTAACTCTCCTGGCCACCTGCAACTTGCAGAGAGTCTGGTTGCCGACGGCTGGATGCACGTAGCATCTCCCTCCTCTACGCTACGATGAGTGCAGCTTTTCAAGAATGGTGCATTGAGCAAATGTCACTTCACAGTCCCAAAAAATCTATCAAAGGAAATGACAGTGGCTGTAAGCATTAATCATCCAGTATCATCAAAATAAAGTTGTTGCAACAGAGTATTGTCAAAGGATAAATGTCTCTACTTCAGCTCAGTACTGGTTCCAATGCTGCTGGTTTGCCAAGGTATTTTAGCAGGAGATGGTAATTGTGTGGCCCAGGTGCTCATCTTGTGACATTACTAATAAACTCTTCCCTGTCCAGGCTGGGCAGTTGGTCAGTCTGATCACAAGGAAAAAGCCTGGGACAGCTGAGCAGTTGAAGTAGTTTCTTCTCAGCGCAGTGACGAAAAGTTTGTGCTTGGCCCTGTTTGAGTAAAAGCAGGGGTGTGTGTGGAGCAGCACTGAAGGGGCCTTTCCCGCCCACCCTTCTGAGCTCTCATAGCAAAAAAAAAAAAAAAAAAAAGTAAAGTTGTTAAAGCAATGCAAAAAAAGGCAATGATTAAAAAAGTGTTGAACATCTGGTTTGGGGTATAAAAATACCTGCTTCTGCTTTATCCCTGCCCCAGGATGTGTCCTGGAAACAAACCCCATAACCCTCGTGCTGGTTCTGCCCCTGCTCAGGGTGCAGCAGGTACAAATGCTGCGGGCAGACGTAGTGAGGGTGCCGGACAGGGCATCCATCCATCCTGATGGCAGGACAAGGGGTGTGACTGCTGGTGTTGTCGAGCCGATTAATTCCCGGGGATGGAGGGAGGCAGTGCAGTAATGTCACTTCCAGCTGCTTCCTCCTGGGAAGACGGTGGTGAGCAGTGAATTGCAAGGTCTGGCGTGTAGCCCAAGGGGAAGGAGAGCTGCTGGAAGTGGCTTTCTGTTTAAAATCCAGGAGTTCAAACCTATCTCTTGTGTTTTATGGCACCACTGAACGTTTATGCTGTCTGGGTTTGAGCCTCTGTCCCTAGAGGCTGCGAGGACATGGTCTGTGCTAGGAAAAGGCTCTTTGCAAACTGCGCCGCAGAGCAGGACACTGATGTGGGCATGGGACTGAGCTGTGTGTCTGCCCAGCTCTGCTGTGCAGGCAAGTAGGACTGGGGCTGCGGGGTGCAAACAGGCCAGTAGGGATGGACACCCAGCTGAGCCCACCCTGTGTTGCTTGCTCAGCCTGGCTCCTATTTACCTTGCCTAGGGAAATGTGCGGGTACAGGAATAATGCAACTGCTTCTGCAGAACATCTGCCACAGAAGAGTAAAAGGAAAACTTCAATGAATCAACATGTTTCAACAACTTTCCCAATTCACAAAGGAGCAGAAATTAGGCTGCGGAGTTTGTGTAACTGCTTCATCTTTAAAGAAAGAAGGAGAAATAAATCTGTGGGGTGAAATTCTTAAAGCTTCCCGAGAAATGCTGAAAAAGTGAACACCACCATCCCATTGAAGTTTGTCACATTGTTTACTGTGTGGATCAGTTTGCTAATCTTGAGCTTCAGTAATGGTTTTGCAGAAACATCCTCTTCTGTATTAAAATCCTTTCCAGTTGTGAAATCAGTTGTAGGTTCTCTAAATGCCACATTAACTATAAGAAAAAGCCCCCAACTTTCTGCATGGCTTTTTCCCCTCTCTCTCAATGAAGAATTACTAGTTCCTGTTCTGATTCCCTGCTCCCCCCGCCCCCCCCCCCCCCCTTTCCGGTCCCTGGCTTACTAACAAAATAGCCATAAAGCAGCATCATGTTGTATAGCCCTTAGGACAACGCACCTTTTTTGCACTGGAACTTGTGATGGTGAATGGAGTAATATGCTTTTCATTTAATTAGTCTAGGTTGGAAAAATAAGTGTGTTTCATTTATTGATCTCGCTTTTATCCCCATTTATTTTAAAATGCTGTTGTCTTTATTTTCAGCAGGCAAGCAAATCCTGACTTTCTTCCGTGGCTTAGATTACAAGCAGCTCCTCAGAGCCAGGGCTTGTGGGGTTCCTTGGAGCTGCTGAGTTACAGGTGACCTGCTCTTCTGCAAACAGCACATAAAGAGCCGGTCATGGACACCACATGGGAAACAGCCTTCAAAGCTGGCCAGGTTTTCTGCCACCATCTGAGAGCCCCTTAGAGCATTAAAGAGAATCATGCCTGGAGAGCTGGCAGCTGCATTCAGTGGGTAAAGCCGGAGGTGAAGTGACATGCCCAGGGTTACCTGAGGCATTGGTGCTGGAGCCTGTGCTGGGACCAAGTCCTTTGACACCTGCTTCTGCTCTAACCACAAGAGTTATTTCCTTTCTTTGTCCTTAGTTTGCAGCGCAAGGAAATTTTTGCTTAATTTTAAATGTTCTCCTAAATCTTGGTGACGTCAGATTGACGTAAGCATGTGCTGGATCAGGGCCTGTTCTCTTATGCATATGGATGTGTACGCAGCTGTAAGCGTTTTCCATCTTTAGGCTTTTGCAATCCAAGGGAGAGATCTTCTTTCCCTGCCCACGGATGTGTCCTCTCTCCCCTTGCACCAGGGGCAGCAGCGTTGGGTTCCCTGGTCTTCAGGGTGAGAACATGGGGGTGAATTTGGGTAGAATTGCCGGTTGCTTTGATCATTCGTTGTCCGTCGAGTTTGCTAGTGAAGCTAGCGCATGTGTGCAGCCTCCTGGGACACTCGGGAGCTGGGCATGACAGTGGGATGAAAGCCCAAGTGTTGTAGGATCTGCCCTGGACCATGTGACCTGGGAAATTCCTCCCTTCCTGATGCTCTTGGAGGTTTTGGGTTGTGTCTGAGCACATTAGCAGAGAATTAAGCGTTGGTCATGTCTTGTCTTCCAGAGATTGCCCTGGGTCTTGCTTTTACTGGTGTCACCAGCAGCTAAAATGCATCTGCTGCTTTGGGGGTGAGAGCAGCAGCTCCCAAAAAGGGTGACACAAACAGGTTGGGTCAGGTGCAAGGCAAACGGTGCTCATGCCAGCTGGGCAAATGCAGATGGAAAAGCCCAGGCTTTGCAACCCTTCTGATATGTGATATCCCTTCAGCCATGCCATAGCCCAGATGCTCACTCAAGAGAGAATGAAAGATGCTTTCCTCATCACTGTGCAGCATCTGAGCTTTCCTAGAGGTCTCCATCCATATACCAGCATGAATTGTGCTCCTGAAACTCTGAGATCATGTTGGATGACATCCTGATGAAACTCAGGTGGAAGATTAAAAAAAAAAAAAAAAAGCAGCAGGGAGATGAAGTCAGTTTATAGCAATTCCGTCTTATTTAAATTAAAAGGGATAGTAATGTATAAACCATTTAAACGTTTCATCTGTGGAAGAGCCCTGAAGGAACTCGTACTACGTGCGCATGTGTAATGCTTGAGTGGCAGTGGAGAGCGAGCAGGGATGGCAGTGGGGATGCCAGCCCTGCTCGGGGCCGTGCTTATATGGGGGAAGCAGCTGTGCTCCCTACAGCCCCAGGCTGGCTGGAGGGTTTTAGTTAAAGTGTTTTACTTAAACAGGGTATTAATTTTACCCTGTAGTCAGTGAAAATTACAGGTATATTAACAGATTGGGTCTGGAGGTGAAGGTCTCATCCTGCTCTTCTGTGCTTTCTGCCTGCTAGGTGCTTGGTGACTCTGGAGGATGCTCAAAATAGCCCCAAATCAGACCTGTGCCTGCCCAACCTTGTGGAGAGTCACGAGGTCAATGGTGTAACTGGGAAGAGAATTTGTCCTTCTACCTTTAAAAATAGCTGTATTTTCTTTAATGGCATTTTCCTTGTGTCAGCCCAGGAGCTTGCAGGAGTGTGCAGCCTGGTCAAGGTGCTGCTGAGCAGGAAGGGGTGCCAGGACACCCCAGTTAATCCTATTCCTAGAACACGTTTGTCTCTACAAATGAACCGAAACATGCTAAACTCTGTGGGTTTTTTCTTCCTCCCAAAAAATTGAATTTTCCTGGCTTCCTATAGCCAAGTTCAAGTAGAAGTTTCCTCTGCAGAAAATGCTCTCTGATATCACTAAATAGGATTCTGTAATCTCCAGCAGCTAAAGTGTTTAGTTAGGGTCCAAGGGTGTTGTGTGTTTGGTTTTTTTTGGTTTGTTTTTTTTTTATCCCAGCTCTGTCCATTCTCACCAAAGTGCGGGGTTTCTAGCAATGAGCGATTTGGGGCTTATCGCTGGGCAGTGCTGTGAATGTCAAACCTGTGCTTACATGGGGAGAGAAATGCATGAATTTTTCCACATCAATAGGAGCTGAAGATTTCACTAAAGGTGTCTCCAGCTGCAAGTAGTGAGATACGTCTCTGCCGGAGAGCTCTGAAGAGGCAGAAACCTGTGTAGAAAATTTAAATGTGGATTTCATGCCTCGGAAAACCATCTATAAGGAAAGATGCTGGTGCCGGCTGGCTTTTTGCCATGCAACAGGTAACTGGAGCTCCCCGATAGTGAGGTTGCAGAAGCGCAGATGTGGCTGTCTTGACTTTTCTGATCTGACTTCAGAGATGTTCATTAGGAAGCCCTGGGCTGGACGCTGGCAGGGCTGGGCTGGCTCAAGGGCTGCAGCATGGCCAGGTACACATGGGGGTGGGTCAATGCAGTCCCTACGAGTGCCTCTCTGTGCACTGGTTGCATGGGGTCCTGCCAGGTCAGCTGCTTCTGTCTTGATTCCTGTATATAAAAGCTCTGTTAAAGGTTGTCACGGCCTGGGATGCTATGGCAACGCTGCAGACGGACCTGAGACAGACTGACCGCAGTCAGGGCAGGGGCAGTCGGGACAAAGTTACCTTCCCAATTACAGCCTCTGGCGGTACATGCTGAAGGAAAAGGAAAAGCAATAAGTAAATCGAGCCTCTGTTTGTTGTTCTTGAGGTCTGTCCCGTTAGCTAATGAGGCAGATGGCTGAACCTCTTATTTAATAATACTACCTAGCACTTTTGTAGAGTTATAAGTAGTAACTTGGTTAAACCCAAGCTCTGTATCGACAAGGGGCTGAAAACAGCACCTCCTTCTGCTGGTGATTTGATCTCGGTGTGGAGGCTGTGCTGGGTATTCTGGTAACGAGGGCAGGTCTGTGCCTTGGTGAGCTCTGTGGGACAAACCCACCCCAGGAGGGAGCATCACTTCTGCTGGGCTCAGCCCTTCACGGCTTGGGCCCCGCAAGCACAGGGCTGAGCACCGCCTGTGCTCACCCGACCGTGGGCAACGGTCGTGGTAAATGTCTGCTACAACTCCTCAGTGCAGCAGTGCCACGTTTGTGGGGTCTCCAGCAGCCCTGTCTGCCCCCAACTTTGCCTGCTGCCATGTGCTCTCCATGCAGCATCATGTCAGCTAACTCACCACTCTGCCCTCTGCCTTGCCCCCCTCCTCACACCCCATGGAGCTGCCATGTGGTTTTGGTGCCTGGCACGTAGCTAATGCCTATTTGTAAGGCAATACTTCATCATTACTTAGTGAAAACACAGGTAGCATTGTACGGCTGGTAGCAACATTGATTTAAGTGATATTTAATCCAAGGAAAATACATGATACGTAGTCTAGGATTCCTTGCTTATCCATCAAATAATGCAGTTCATGGGGATTAAATATCCCTCCTGTAAAGTTGTTTGAGATCAGTGTTGTTGTTTGTTTTGCAAATGATCCTGACAGGGATGCTGAGTGCTATTGATTACCAATGGTCCTTTAAAAATTACTATTATACTGCAAATTATGAACCTTGGGGGTATCCAGTTATATGATAATGGAAAGGCATTGGTGTGTAATGACACATGCATCATAATAAATTTGCTCTTCCTATATAATGGAGATTGAAAGGGACATGATTTATGACCGATAGCATTAGCTGCCTGCTATGGTACATCCAAAGTAACATGATGGAATCGCCTGGTTGTTTGTTGTGGCAAGAAGTACTAATGATTAGGAAAGCAATTTAGGAAAAAAAAAAAAAAAAAAAAAAGAAAAAATGCCCTTATTCTGACCAAAATCTCCTCTATCTTCCTGTTAAAATATGTAAACCACTCTTCTAATTCATAAATAGCTAAAATCCCTCCATTGTTCTCCCATGCTCTGCTCCAGAAGTATCTACAAGGCACTGCACAGATGAAAACCAATGCTGCCAGTCCTAGAGGAACTCCTGGGTTTGCTAGGAAAGCCTTCGCAGAGCTCCTGGCCATGGCTGCGATGAAAGTGCAAATGAGAGCCCTGAATCAGCTGGGAATTTCAATGTGTTGGTGCCCTTGAAGCCAATGGAGGACACTCGTGTTGAGTTGTGTGCTCTCATTCTTGACGACGAATGCGTGATAACGCAACCACTTGTCTTCCGGGCTCTCCTGGTGTTTCCCAGCTCCATAGCTGAGGACTGAACGCTAGATGTGTTTGAGAGGAGCCAAAGGGCTGCTTTGGGCTATGGTGGCTTGAGTGGTGTTGCAGGAACCTTCCCCACCTTGGGGACAGTGCTGGGTGCTGTGACCTTGCCCTAGCCACATGCTCTGGGCAGTTGAGAGGTGCTTTTGATTGCCTTTCTGTCGTGGGATAGCATGGAGGGCTGGTAGGGAGGATTTGATGCCAGGTCTGCGGTGGTTAATACATTCAGGAAGGTGCGTGGTGCGAAGGTTAAATCAGATGCTTTTTACCATGGCCGTTCTGTGCTCTTGGCATCCTGCTGCAAATACCAAATGACGGCAATGCAAATAAGCTTTTTGCTCATCATGCTGCTGATCTACAGTGGAGTCCACAGACAGCGAATGCTTGGGTCTGTGCTTCTATATTATCATGCTCAGCATTCACTGAGCATAGAGAAATACATGTTCAGGAGCCGGTGCCAGCAGAAGCGTGTGTAAATCAAAAGGAAGGGAAAAACAGTTTCCCTTCTTCCTCTGGCACCTTCTCAGCATCTTTTGTCATGAAGTTGTGTATTGCACCAAGAGTCACCGGGCTGCCACTGTGGAGACATACCCATGCTTTCCCTGAAGTGCCCATGGGCAGGAGTCCTCCTCCATAGATACTGATTTATTTTCACCTTCTGTTCATTTGTTTTACTGTGCTGCACTAGGGACACTTGCAGAGTAATTTCTTTGAAGAGACTCAGCACTTGATAACATGGCACTTCAGATGAGGGAAGGAGGAGGTGTGTGCTTGTTTAGGTATTAGTCTGTGAGCTGTACAATGTCTAAAGATCCAGCTCCAGCCTTCCATGAATCCCACTAACTCGGAAATGGGATGGAGGAAGGTTGAAATAGCAAAAGGGAACTCGGAGCATAGATGCACTAGTGATCACTGGAGGCTGGGTGCATCCCTGAGCACAAGTAGGACTGTGCAGTTACCCACCTTACCCAAAGCAATTATTCCCCCCTGCCTGAAGTAGAAGTAGTGCCCTGGGATGAGGCTGACAGGCTGTGTCCTGCCAGCCTGGCTCCTCAGAGGACACTGGGGATGGCTGAACACCTTCCTCCTAGAGTGACGAGGAGCAAGAGCTCCTTGAGCCAGCACTGTGGAAACAATTTGCAATATAAACACCAGTGCAGAGCAAATAAACCCCTATCCCTTCTCCCTTGCAAGAATGTTATCAGTGGAAATTCTGCCCCTTGACTTGCAATGAAGTAATTATTTATCATGCTGTTTTCTCAGCCCAAGTCCTCTGCAGGTCATTGTGTGCTCTACCCCATCTCGCAACCTGTTTGTAACCGCACGGTGATTCAGGAGTAATTGACAGCTACAGAGATGCTGTTTGTCATTAGGGAATCGTAGACTCATCGAATGGGTTGGGTTGGAAGGGACCTTAAAGATCACCTAGTTCCAACCCCCCTGCGTGGGCAGGGACACCTTCCACTAGACCAGGTTGCTCAAAGCCCCGTCCAACCTGGCCTTGAACGCTTCCAGAGATGGGGCATCCACAGCTTCTCTGGGCGACCAGTTCCAGTGCCTCACCACCCTCACAGTGAAGAATTTCTTCCTTATTGTCCAATCTAAATCTACCCTCTTTCAGTTTAAAGCCATTGCCTCTTGTCCTATCACTACATGTCCTTGTAAAAAGTCCCTCTCCAGCTTTCTTGTAGGCCTCCTTCAGGTACAGGGGAGCGCCGTGCACAGAGGGGGCTTTGGTTTTGCAATAAAAACTAAATCCCAGGGTTTTGTCAATGCTTCAGATATGGGATTCTCTGCTTATAGCGACAGAGCTCTTCAGAGGAATTGCAATTTCAAGATTGTGGAGGAAGGTGAATCTGAGAGGGGAGATCACAAAGTGGGACTCAGAAATGCTGGCACAAGGGACCTCTCGGAGTCTGCAGGCCAGTTTTCCCCCTTGAAGCAGGACTTTTGCCAGTGATGTATAAGGGTGGTGTTGACTTTGTCTAGGCAAGTCTTAAACACCTCCCAGGATGGATGTAAATGATGGGTTGGCTGCTTGGGTCCCCATCTCCCTGGGGGAGCAGAGGTATTTGGGGGTACAGGTCATGGGTTTCATCCTGTGACTATGTGGACCCAACACAAGATCCTGTGGCACTTCAGAAAGGCAGGGGAGGACCCAGACTGGAGAATTTTCAGGAGATGGAGGAAAAGGGTGTCTCTGGCTGTTTATTCATCTTCTTTATCATGCCCAGCTGAAGCTGGATCAATGTACAGAACTGGACAGGAGATGCCCTTATCAGGAGTGCATTTGACCTCTGCAGAGATGTGCACAGATGTGAATATGCTGGGGAACAAGGTTTTTCCCACCATTACCTTTGTAGGTGAACTAACCTGATGCATCTGATCTAAACCCTCCCAGGAGAGAGTGCTCTCTTCCAAGAACGCTTTGAATAGTGACACAGGGGAGGCTGGAGTAGGAGGAGCCCTTCTCTGTCTCAGCTGCACTGGGTTGGGTGGACCTAAAAGTAGCAGGTATGCATGCTATTGACACTGTCATTACCTTAATGCTTTGTGCCACGGTAGTGGGGTATTGTCACATGTATGGATTCTGGGAGGTCTTTTGATTGAGCATTGCATTGCATTTTATGATAAAAATCAGTGTAAAATGGTTGTGATTGGAGC